>NC_133666.1:48922492-49235658 GCF_037893015.1 Macrotis lagotis
AAGTGAGTACTGTCCTACAAATTAGAGTTACCTGTAGTTGACACGTAAGCACTATTTTCATGGGGCAGTCCACTTTTGTATAGAATTAATGACACGTGGGGAAATAGAACAGCACGTTGCTGAGTTTCACTGGTTTTTTCAAAATTCTTGATATAATGATAAGATGAAAAAGTTCAAAGGGCTATTCTGTACTGCAGCCCCACTCAATAGAATTCTTTCAACCTGCTTTGCAATTGTAGGAGGCAGCAGCTATACAGTTTTGGAACACGCCACATTCTTGGAAGTGGCTTTTCTAGATCTGCTCAGGTTCCAAGAGCATAGAGGAAGATGTCATACATGAATCATTTTTTTTTGCAAGGTTTTGATTTTTACATTTTTCCCCTTCCCTCCCCTCTCCTTCTGACAGAAAACAATCTAATATAGACTTTTCATTTGTAATATTGCTAAGCATAGATTCATATTAATCTTGTATTTGTTGTAAAATACAAGCAGAAGAAAAAAACAGAAAAATAACATAATACATAAGACAACTTTTAAAAATTGAAGATAGTAAGTTGGTCTGCATTGAAACTCTGAATATGGATGTATTTTCCATCACAAGTCTTTTAGAATTGTTTTTGATTCTTGTACTGCTGAAATGAACAAGTCTGTTATAGCTGACCATCATCCAAAGTTGTTGAAAGTGTGCAAAATGTTGAAAAACTTAATACAAATTCAGTATAAAGAAGGCCTATAAGAAGAACACCAAATTAAGAACGCACAATTTCAAAGGATTTCAGTTTTGACATCATGAAAACCTGAAATGGAAAATGAATCTTTCTCTCTCTCTTAAAATTCTCAGATAGATGCTTTACATAGGAAATTAATTTCACCTTCACAATTATCAATGCAATTTCACATGTAAAATTCTTCATCCAGTCTTGAAAATTGTTTCACATATTATTATCATATTAACATAATAAAAGGATATTGTAGTATGATGTCCTATAAATTAAATATCCCATTAATTGTAAGGCCTCACAGTCTCTATTATTTGCAATTCAATCAACAATTTAGAATGATTCCTCTCTATAATAGTACTATACTAACTTATATTAAAAATATTTATCTCTTATGTTAACTATGAATAAATGAGGCATCATTGTATACTTGCCCTTATCCACGAAATTTGCTATGCTTGCAATATTAATACTGTTCATTAGTTCTGTTTGATTTCAGGTATGAATCCTAGAATGTCAATTGTATGCACAGCCAAACATAGAGTTATACCAGGTGGGACAATATCTTTTATGGGAAATTAAGTCAAAAGGATCCTTACCTTAGTCTTCCTCAAATTGTTTCCCAGATCCACCCCTCCAATCTCCATCCCAAACTTGACCCCAGGAACAGATATCCATTGGTTGGAGTTCATAGATGCCACTTTCATTAAGCTTCCGATATTTTTCTTAAGTGATGGACTAGTGGTCTTATGAGAGGTCAGACACTTATGCCTCAAATCAAAACTTAGAAGTATATTAAATTAAAGTTCCATAAGATTGTGCCTCAAATAACAAAACTTCAACAGTCATATATTAGGTCAAGATATAATTAATCATTAATAGTGTTGGTTCAAATTCATACAGCATTCATTAATAGTTAACGTTTTCAAATATTCAGTATAGTTGTTAGAGGCAAAATTCACCACATGTACATATGTCCCATGGAGTTATAGGATTTTCTATGATGAAGGAATTACAGACAAAAGAATTTCAGAGGCCTGCTTTCTGTGGTACTTAAGAATGTTTAGTTTTTGACTTCTCAGCTAATACTTGAATTTCTGGCTAACTTACAATGCGGGGCAATTGTAAATAGCCTTTACCTTTAGGAGACTAATTTAGAGGAACTCTAACCTAATGAATATTGTTTTTTCTCTAACAATTTTGCTACATTAATTGAGCATTTCAATTCATAAGATGCTAAATTTACTTTAGCCTAATGGTATCAATATAATTCATTTCAAAGTAATGTTACTCTCTGCTTGGGGGTCCTCAAACTTCTTGTTAAATCATAAGAATTTAAAGCAAAAACCACTTCATTATTGCAATTTTTTTAAAGATATCATATTTACTTTAATAACTCATTAGAGAAGTGGTCTCTCTAACAGCACTTTACAATTATTTTAGAAAAATTTCACATAGCACTATGTATTTAAAAGCATATGCTCCTAATTAAAAGAGAATTCACATATCTGATCATATGTTTAACATTATTCCAAATTCCACAATACGAGAAAATTAGAATTCTAGAGAACCAGAGAGTCAGAATCTTAACTTACCCTTCTTTGAAAATCATCCAAGTTTTGTTATAACATTAATATTTATTTAATATTATTTAATTCCAAAACAATAGCAATAGGCAACATTTATACAGTGATCATTTTTTTTTAGGTTTTTTGCAAGGTAGTGGGGTTAAGTGACTTGCCCAAGGTCACACAGCTAGGCAATTAAGTGTCTGAGTCCACATTTGAACTCAGGTCCTCTTGACTCCAGGGTTGGTGCTCTACCCACTGTGCCACCTAGCCACCCCCCATACAGTGATCATTTTGCTAAGCACTTTAGTCAACACCCCTGGGAAGTCAGTGTTATTATTAACATTCCTTTGTACGGAAAAAGACTGATCAAATATTCTCTTATTTTACAATTGCAGTGTAGGTTCAAAACAAAGTTTTCAACCCAATCAGTTTTTTTTTTTATTTCTAATTGCTACTGGCAAAAACTAAGCCTCATTATTCACAAAGGTCCACTATTTTTAGTTGACGCATATGCAAAACATTATTGTCTATGCCCCCAGTAATGACAACTGTTTCTTTAATTCTTTGACTCACCCAGAGAGCCAAATTAATTCTTTTTATTTTTCTAACTTAACCCTACCAGTGTACCTTAAGGCATTTGTCAAAAAATTCCCACATTGCTTTTTCAAAACTTCAGCCCCTTTTCTTTTAAGCCCTGCATCTACCCATTCTTCTTTCATCCCTTCTTGCTTAAATTGTCATTTTTCTTTCATTTTATAGAAATCCTTCAAAACTAGGCCTTCGTTATTATTTTGTCCAACATACCTTATTTTTCCTACTTATTTCCTCTTGTCTTTATTTCCCAATCATACTTTCCCAATCTTTTCTGCACTGAATTTCTCTTTCTACTTCAGCACAAGTTTTTATTACACAAAACTAATTGATTCCAATATATTCCACCTCTTTTCCTTCCTTAGAACTTACAAATTCACTGTTACTTCTAATTTCTTTTAAGCCGACAGTCTTTTGTTTGTTTTTAATAAGTGACAGTCAAATAAACCTAATCTTTTTTATTTAAAGATTTTATTTATTTTGAGTTTTACAATTTTCTCCCATCTTACTTCCCTCCCCCCATCCCCCACAGAAAGCAATCTGTCAGTCTTTTTTTTTTAAATTTTTTTAGGTATTTTTGCAAAGCAAACGGGGTTAAGTGGTTTGCCCAAGGCCACACAGCTAGGCAATTATTAAGTGTCTGAGATCAGATTTGAACCCAGGTACTCCTGACTCCAGGGCCGGTGCTTTATCCATTGCGCCACCTAGCCGCCCCAATCTGTCAGTCTTTATATTGTTTCCATGTTGTACATTGATCCAAATTGAGTGTGATGAGAGAGAAATCATATCCTTAAGGAAGAAACATAAAGTATAAGAGATAAAAAGATCAGACAATAAGGATACCAGTTTTTTTTTTCTAAATTAAAACTAATGGTCCTTGGTCTTTGTTCAAACTCCACAGTTCTTTCTCTGGATACAGATGGTATTCTCCATCGCATATACCCCCAAATTGTGCCTCATTGCTGCACTGATGGAACCAGCGAGTCTAAAAGGTTGAACATCACTCTCATGTTGCTGTTAGGGTGTACAGTGTTGTTCTGGTTCTGTTCATCTCACTTAGCATCAGTTCATGCAAATCCCTCCAGGCTTCCTTGAATTCCCATCCCTCCTGCTTTCTAATAGAACAATAGTGTTCCATGACATACATATACCACAGTTTGCTAAACCATTTCCCAATTGAAGGACCCTTTCTTGATTTCCAATTCTTTGTCACCACAAACAGGGCTGCTCTGAATATTTTTGTACAAGTGATGTTTTTACCCTTTTTCATCATCTCTTCAGGGTATAGACCCAGTAGTGGTATTGCTGGATCAAAGGGGATGCACATTTTTGTTGCCCTTTGGGAGTAATTACAAATTGCTCTCCAGAAAGGTTGAATGAATTCACAGCTCCACCAGTGTATTAGTGTCCCAGATTTTCTACATCCCTTCCAACAATGATCATTATCCTTTCTGGTCATATTGGCCAGTCTGAGAGGTGTGAAGTAGTACCTCAGAGAAGCTTTAATTTGTATTTATCTAATAAATAATGATTTAGAGCAATTTTTCATATGGCTGTGGATCGCTTTAACTCCTCATCTTTAAATTGCCTTTGTATATTCTTTGACCATTTGTCAATTGGGGAATGTTTTTTTTTTTAAATTTGACTCAGTTCTCTGTATAAGAAATGAGTCCTTTGTCAGATACAGTAGTTGTAAAGATTGTTTCCTAATTTACTACATTTCATTTGATCTTGGTTACAATGGTTTTGTCTGTGCAAAAGCTTTTTTTCTTTTTTTTTTCTTTTAGATTTTTCAAGGCAATGGGGTTAAGTGACTTGCCCAAGGCCACACAACTAGGTAATTATTAAGGGTCTGAGGTCAGATTTGAACACAGGTACTCCTGACTCCAAGACCAGTGCTCTATCCACTGCGCCACCTAGCTGCCCTGTCTAAAAGCTTTTTAATTTAATGTGATCAAAATCATCTAGTTTGTTTTTAGTAATGTTCTCCATCTCTTCCTTAGTCATAAACTGCTCCCCTTTCCATAGATCTGACAGGTAAACTATTCCTTGATCTCCTAGTTTGCTTATAACATTGTTTTTTTATGTCTAAATCCTGTATCCATTTGGATCTTATCTTGGTATAGGGTGTGAAGTGTTGGTCTAATCTATGTTTCTTCCATACTAATTTCCAATTCAAATAAACCTTATCTTGAGGATTTTAAATCCCTCCTAATTACTCATTGATGAGTTATTGATGGAGAAGTAATCTACTTCTCAAAATTAACCTCTTTTATGCTGGAAAAGTATTCACTTGTTTCATGGCCAAAGTCCAACTATGGCATAGAAACGTCACAGATATTGGTAACTTAAAAGCATCTTAAAACTACTCTTCTCACTGAACTAAGTTATTATTACTATACTTTATCATGCACTCTAAATGAAATTTTGAACAGTTTTCTCCACATTTAAATGGCCTTCTATTTTCAATATTTATAAATTAATAGCATTGTATAAAAGCAGTTTTCTATTTTGGTGCTGTTGATTATGAGTGCTCTTTATTCCTAATTGCTTCTTCCCTTTATAAAAGTTTTGATATTTTCCAATACTGTAGGTTATTAAGTTATTTAATTCTTTAATGAGTTTAAATTAACAGAAATCCTTATCATACTAATTTAACTTTGGATTCATCTAAGTGAAATATAGCTATATAATTACCAATTGCATTAATTTAAAAATTTCAACCTGTTAACTATTTTGATTTCAAATTTCAGGGCCTATCATTATCAATGTGCTTAAGATTTAATTTTTATGTGACTGGATAGCTAGGTATAGCAGTGGATAAAATATTGGCCCTGGAGTCAGGAAGACCTGAGTTCAAATTTAGCCTCAGACATGTGATACTTAATGACCTTGGGCAAGTCATTTAACCTCCTTGCCCTACTCTCTCCCCCCCAATTTATGTGTGATAATAAGGCAAGAAATATTCTGAAATAATTTCTATCTTCAATAATTCTTACCCTAAGTTATTATATAGCCTTGCTTTTTATAGTTCTACCAAAATTCAATTTTTACTTCTACTTATTTCAATCCAAGTTTTTCTGTGTTTTAATTTACCTAAACAATTGATTTAAACTACAGTAATGGTATTAAATTTCACTTACTTTCTGTTCCTTGCTGATTTCAAAACAAGCTTTTCTCTTTTTGGGAGTACTTTTGGATTCACCTTCAAATAACAGGGCTTACTTGATGTATTCAGATTGGTTGTTAAAAAGCAGTAAACAACAGAAGAATCAATATATTCCAAATCTACTTTTCTCTTTTTGGAATCTGAAGGGGGTTGAAAATTTTCCTATTCTGCCTTCTAGTTAAAAAAAAAATTCCTTCCTGCAACAAATATGTCTCAACTTTAAGTATGGTTTTTAAATATACCTTTAATCTACACTAAAGTTAAAAACCAATTTCACAAAATGACATCCCAAAGCTTCAGACTTGGAGACTGATCACCTGAAACTATTTTGGACTTAGCAAATATATTTCCTTATAAAAAAATTCTGAGTTGTAGTTATTTAAACTCAGAAGTTTTCTTCTGTTTTCTCCTTACTGTTTTCCTAAATTTTTCTTATTTTAACACTTCAAACTACTGTCTTCAAATCAATCTCTAGTCATTGTGACTGATCTGTCAACTTTTGTTCTTATTGAACATTACAAAGTTTGCAGATACCTCAAAAGCTCATCAAAATACTTCATAAAAACTTTCTGATCATAAATTTTGAAATTTCTAGTAGAGAACGACAAATTTCATCTCCAATCATTTTACTTTATTATAATTTTTTTAATCTGTCATCTCTACAACCTCCAATGGGGTCAGTATTGGAAATAAAAACTTGTCCTTTCTGAAGAATTTTTTTTTACATTATACTTTATGCAGTCATTTTCCTTTGGTTGATTTGTCCAAAGGAAAGAGCATAGAATAAAACAAATGCTTGGAAGCACTTGCCAGCACAGATTAGCACAGAGCACAGAACCCAGATTTCCCATTGTATGAGGAATAAAGTCTTGATCAGTGTTCTTTTTTAGATCTATTGTATGAGGTCCCCTTCCTATCTGAAGCAAAGAACCCACTATTCCTAAACTTTATTCTATCTTTCTCAAAATGGAAACACTTAGAACATGTAAGAAGACTTGAACCAACATTAATTGGACCTGACTTTCTTCATGTTTCTTTGGGAGATTTAGAAGTTCAGGTCTTACCTATCTCCTCTAGGAAGTTTATCATTTGTGCCAATCCTCTGATGGCGGATCCTCCTGTCAGCCTAAGGTTAATTCTGTTGACTAGTTGTAATCATGTAGTCACAATTTTATCACGAAATGGGTTTAATTTGGGGACAGCATCAATTTCTTTTAACCTAATTTACTTATTTGGTTTAGCCATTTAGAGTGCATTTTTAAAGTAAGTAAAGATTTTTCATGCTCTAAGACCAACACACTTTAGCAAAGTCTTCTTCCTTGTCCTTTTTTAGGGTTTTAAAAAAACTTATCAAATTCAGCTTTTTTTAAGTCTTTTTTTTTAGTTTTTTCCAAGGCAATAAGGTTAAGTGGCTTGCCCAAGGCCACACAGCTAGGTAATTATTAAGTGTCTGAGGCCAGATTTGAACTCAGGTACTCTTGACTACAGGGCCAGTGCTCTATCTGCTGCGGCACCTAGCCGCCCCCTTTTTTAAGTTTTTATTGAAGTACATAGAGGCATTTTAAAGAAAGATACCTATTTGTTTCTTAATTTTTTTCAAAAAGGCCCCCCCATTAATGTGGAGGAAAACTTTCTCTAATAAAAAGAATTTTTCTTTTCTTTTTAAAAATAATATTTTATTATTTCCCCAATTACATGTAAAGATAATTTTTAATATTCATTTTTAATTGTGTTCCATATTTTCTTCTCTCCCCCTCACCTCCTCCTTCCCTGAAACAGTAAACAATTTGATATAGATTATATATGTTTAATCATAAAAATGCATTACTATATTAGTCATGTTAAAAGAAGACACAGATCCAAAGGGGGGGAAAACATGAAAAAAATAAGAAAGTAAAAAATAGTTTGCTTTCATCTCCATTCAGATTCCATTAGTTCTCCCCTTGGAGGTAGATAGCATTTTTCATCATGAGTCCTTTAGAATTATCTTGGATCATTATATGGCTGAGAAAAGCTGTTATGCATGGTTGATCATCATATACTATTACTGTTACTATATACATGTTCTCCTGGTTCTGTTCAGCTCCCTTTGTGTCAGTTGATGTAAATCTTTCCAGGTTTTTTGGAAGTCTGCCTGCATATCATTTCTCATAGATATCACTTGTTCAGCCATTCTCCAATTGATGGATATCTCAATTTCCAAATCTTTGCCACTACAGAAAGAGCTGCTATAAACAATTTTTTTGCAAATAGATCCTTTCCCCCTTTTTTGGATCTCTTTGGGATATAGACCTAATAGTGGTATTCCTGAATCAAAGAGTATACACAGTTTTGTAGAGCTTTGAGTATAGTTTCAAATTGCTTTCCAAAATGGTTGAATCAGTTCACAACTCCAACAATGCTTTAGTGTCCCAATTTTCCTACATCTTTTCCAACATTAACTATTTTATTTTTCTGTCATATTAGCCAAACTGATAGGTGTGAGGTGGTACCTTAGAGTTTTAAAAAGGCTTTTTTCTAAAAAACTCTTTTTGGGGCAGCTAGGTGACACAGCGGATAGAGCACAGGCCCTGGAGTCAAGAGGACCTGAGTTCAAATTTGACCTCAGACACTTAATATTACCTAGCTGTGTGGCCTTGGGCAAGCCACTTAATCACATTGCCTTGCAAAAACCTAAAAAACCCCCAACAAACTCTTTTCCCTCCACTTAAGTGATGAATCGTTTCTCTTAATCCTGCAATCATACATCTGCAGGTTTTATAGCTTGAGCTAGATTGACTACATCTTACCCTCAGGGTCTCAGAATTTCCCCCAGGGGCAGTGAGGGTCTTCTAAAGTAATTGGTATGAGCTCCTATTCTGATATGTGTTCCTCCCAATACCAGTCACTTTGTGCCACCTAATATCTCCCCATCAATACCAGGGATTAGCACTCCACTGTCATTTAACAGTAATTAGTTAACATTAACTAGTTTGTACCAAGGAATATCTAATGAAAAATATATAGCAAGAACCAAAATATAAAAACCCAAACCAAGACATACTCTCCCCTTTATAGCTCTATCTTTGAAGAGAGTAAACTCAAACTTAAATTTTTAGCTGTAACTAGTCTTGCTGTGCTGAGTTCACTTCTGGGTGCAACACAGTCACTCTCTTGCTTGTCAGTCATAATGCCTCAGCTACTGGGTAAATTTATTGTTGGTTTTTTTTTTTTAATTAAATTAAATTTCTAAAATTTTTGTTTTTAGTTCCAAATTCTCTCCCTCACTTAACCCCCTTCTGAATCCATTGAGAGGGCAAGAAATACAATACTCATTCTACATATTAAGTTATATAAAACAGTTTCATATTAACCATGTTGTGCAAAAGAAAGGCAGGAAAAATAAAGTGAGAAAATATTCTTTGATCTCCATTCAGAGTTTATCAGTTCTTTTTCTGGAGTTAAATAGCTTTTTTCATTATGGGTCCTTTGAAATTTTCATGAATCATTGTATTGATAAGAGCATTCAAGTCTTTCACAGTTGATTGTTGTTATAACATTGCTTTTATTGTATATGCTGTTCTGGTTCTGCTCAGTTCCCTTTGTATCAGTTCATTTAAGTCTTTCCAAGTATTTATGAAATCTGCCTGTTCATCGTTTCTTATAGCACAGTAATATTCCATCACCATTATAAACCACAACTTGTTTAGCCATTCCTGAGTTGATGGACATCCCTTCAATTTCCAGTTCTTTGGCACCACAAAAAGAGCTGCTAGAAAGACTTTTCTACATATAGGTCCTTTTCTTTTTTCTTTGATTTCTTTGGGATACCTCCCTTGCAGCAGTTTTGCTGGGTCAGAGGGTAATTACAGTTTTATAGCCCTTTGAACATAGTTACATATTGTTCTCCAGAATGGTTGGAACAATACACCCAATGAACTTGGTTAAACATTTTTCTTCTCAGGGCTGACTTCTACCCAAGTTTGACTGCTAGACTTCTAGGTGCCTCTTCCAACCTTTCAAAATCTCACAAAGCCTTGGAATAAAAGAATGAAGACACAGACAGGAGGTAGCCCTATCCCATCACAGCCTGTGGAAGTGGGATGGGATGCATTGGAAAGGTACCCATTTCATCATCCCTAAAAGAGTTAGAGATTGTTGAGTTTTCCTTACATCTTATGGCCAGTAGGAATGAGGAGGAAAAGATACCCTCTTCCTGCCTTTTGTATGTACACACAGTTGAGGCTCAGCAGACAGTTAAAAGCCTTTTCTTTAAGACACAAAAATAGACAAGAAACTATCATAGGATACCTGAGCATGCTCTGAAGTGAAGGACAGGGTCCTCCATTATGCATACTCAAATTAATTAATTAATTAAGCATTCATGTGAGTTAATATAAGATAAGGTAGATTTCTGTTCATTTACGATTTTTGTTCATGACCCCTTATTGGCCAGTCCACCATTATACTGTATGACTCTAGGTAAGTCTCTTTTCTCTGGGTCTCAGTTGCCTCCTCTACAAAATGAGCAAGTTAGGACAGATGACCTTACAATCCTGATCTATAATTTCTGAGCTAGAAAGGACCTGGAGAGTAATTCACAAGTAAAGGAGGTTCTCTAGGTTCCACCCTAGAGAACTGTGGATGGGACCTAAAGTAATCAAAGAATTTTGATACCTTGGTCCACAAACAAACCAGGCTGCCTGACTTAGGTGGGTCACTCCAATTCATCTTTGTCTACTGAAGGAGGAGAATGACCCTGGGTCCAAGCTTCAGAAATAAGAGGAAGCAGTATTGACTCATAGCATATTGAGACAGAGGAGGAACTAAGGATATGTAATCAGTGGCTTAGATTATGTTGAAATATATCCATCCATAAGAAATCTCAAGCTTCCTGGAATTTGACACACTAGAGGACCTTCACTAAAAGGGACCCATCTCCATTTATGATCTTGAACAAATCCATCAGCAATTGGGCTACCAAAGACATAAGAGGGCCCTTCCCTCAGAGATTAGGAATCAGAGACTTGTTCGGTGTACCTGGCATCGTGTGGGTTTGCCAAATTCCTTGCCATTGAGGAAGAAACTACAGTGTGGTTTCAAATGTGAGTTCAGTTCCCCCTGGGACACCCAAATATCATCTATTTACTTATCTAGGTTCCTTTATAGAACTCTTGTTGCTTCTACCCACTGCCTACAATGAGCTCACATCATATAAAGAAGGCAACACATAAAGGAAAACTAGAATTGAAAAGAAGAAAGGGAAGCAACAGAGCAATCCAGTTTGGAAAAGACTAGGAAATAATCCTGGAACTCTACGGAGTAGGAATCTCAGTCAGCTGTTTCTAAGTAGGCTAGCAAACTCCTACCTCCACCTCCCTTCTCCCTCCAATTCAGTTTGCCATTTCCTGAAGGGAAGACCTTTGTGCCCCTCCTTCTCCTGCCCACATCCTCTGGAACCCCTCTGTTCTACTTTGAAACTCTCCTTCATTCTGGATCTTTTCCTCTTGGGGTAGCTAGGTGGCACAGTGAATAGAGCTCTGGGCCTGGTGTCAGGAGGATCTGAATTCAAATCAAGCCTTTGACACTTTCTATTTGTGTAATGCTGGGTAAGTCACTTAACCTCTGCTTGCCTCAGTTTCTTCAACTATAAAATGGGGATAAGAGTAGCACCTATTTCGTGGCATTATGGTGAGATTTCATAAGATAATTTTTGTAATAGTATCTGACACATAATATAGCTATAGAACTTAATAACTTCCATTTTGTTCGAATGCACTACTATTTTAATTCCTTTTAGATGACTTTGCTCCTAATTCACTAGATAATTAAATTTGGTCAAATGATTCTGAAGTGGCCAGGTAAACTCAATTTTTAAAATGAAATTTTACATTTTTTTAACCTCAAAATGTTTACTTAACTTTTTTTTTCTGAGAAAACTGACTTTAATCAGCTTCCTTCTTTCCAAGCTGGAGAGAAAAGTTAAGAGAACAAGACCTATAAGATAGTCCTTAAGCATTTCTCTGGAAATGGTTTGTTGCTGTTTTCATTTGCCTGTTTCTAGCATCCCTGTCAACAAAACTTTGAAAACCTTTTTTGAGGCAGATTACCTTCTGTTGAGGGAGGGGGGAGGGATGGGAGGGAGGGAGCAAAAAAATGTAAAACTCCAAACCTTGCAAAAAAATGATTGGTAGAAATTACCATTGTATGTAATTGGAAAACAAATAAAATATTTATATAATTAAAAACCTTTAAAGCCTCAGCACTTTTTTCACCAACATGTATCAACACAAAGAATAGATATACAAGCAACCCTGCTGCTAGCAACATTTATCACTCCAACAGAAGTGCATTGAGTCATTTTATCTAAGATTTCCTTTTCATTTCTCTAATGGGTGAGCTCCAAATGCCAGCTTTTCTTGTGACAGACACATTTTTATATGACCTAGTCTGCTGTCTGTTTTCCTCCAACTTTTTCCAAGTTGGACACACAATAATGACCTCTTCTGGATAGGGAAGGATGTGTTCTCATAGCTCACTGACCAACTTAAACCTCTTCTTTAACAGGGAACCTTAAGTCTCACATCCTGGGCCATCTCCAGTTGTCCTCATTCATATCTGGCCACTGGACCCAGATGGCTCAAAGAGACTGATCTTTTGTTTCTAAAGCAGAGTTGCTGCTTAAAGTGTTCTGAAAATTCCTAAATGGAATGTGATCTGCCTTTGGGTTTCATTTGACCCTGCAATGAACTGCTCAGGGAGCACATTTTGCCTGCCCTCATGGGATGATGACCTCGGAATCCATGGTCCTTATGAGAATGTCTTCTGGGGTGGCCAGAAACTGGAACAATCATGGAGGGTCCATGAATGTTGGGCATGGGAAGGACAGCAAATTGTATTGGACAAGGCAGGGAGATTCTTCTTTTTCTGATATCCCGTGACCATCATTCCCTGTAGTTTCTTTAGCAACTTTTTTAAATTTAATATTTATTCTCATTTTGTACAAATAATGTTTTTATACATTAATAAAATATTCTTGCTTAAGAGTAAATGAAATACCTCCCCCCCATAAATTTAGACTCGCTTGAGCGATAAAGTAAAGGGGAGAGAAAAATAATTAATATTTTAAAAAAATAATAGTAATAATTATAGGTATGGCCAGGTGGCACAATAGATGGAGCACCAGCCCTGGAGCCATGAGCACCTGAGCCCACATCCAGCCCCGTATACCCAACAATCACCCAGCCATGTGACATGCAAGCCACCCGATCCCCACTGCCCTGCAAAAACCAAAATAAGAAAAAAAAGACCCAAAATAAAATAAAATAGTAATAATAGTGGAAGTGGCTGGGTGGCAGACAGAGCATTGGCCCTTGAGCCAGGAGCACCCAGGTCCAAATCCGGCCTCAGGCACCCAAAGATCACCCTGCTATGCGGCTCCAGGCAGGCCACCCAGCCCCATTTGCCCTGCACCTTCCCCCAAATAATAATAATAATAAATGTGCTTGAGTCTTTGTTCCAACACCAACAACTCTGTTGTGGGTGGATCACATTCTTTATAATAAGTCCATCACAAAAGTTACTTCCATATTTTTCCACCGTTGCCATTGCTGATTGCAAGTCCCTCCTTTTGTATTTCTCCACCACCATGTATTATATTTTCTCTCTCCTTTCATTCTGACTCTGCTGTAGGGTAGCTGAGTACTGCAGCAGACAGATCCCTGGCCCTGGGTCCAAGAGGCCTCAAGCCCCCATACCACCCCTTAGGCCCAGCATCCACATGGCCCTATGGTCCTGGCCAGGCCTTCCAATCCCAGCCCCTTGCAAGAAGTAAAAAAGAAAATGTGTTATATCTGACCACTCTCCCCCCATGGTCCATCCTCTCCTCCATCACTCACATCCCCCACCTCCCCCTGTCCCCCCCTCTCCTTACTCCAGATGCCTATACCCCATTGAGCATATATGCTGTTTCCTCTCCTAGCCACCTCTGATGAGAGCAAAGATTCCCTCATTCCCCCTTGCCTTCCCCCTTCCATATCATTGCAATAGCTCACTGTAATAAAGAAAAATCTTATTAAATGAAATATCTTGGCCTATTCCCCCTCTCCATTTTCTTTCTCCCATTACATTTCCCTTTTTACTATTGACTCCATTTTTATACCATATTTTATCTTCAAATTCAGCTTTCTCCTGTGCTTCAACTATAAAAGCTCCCTCTACCTGCTCTATTAACTGAGAAGGTTCATATGAGTATTATCAGTGTCATTTTTCTATGCAGGAATACATGCAGTTCATCATCAAGTCCCTCATATTTCCCCCCTCTCCTCCAATCTCCATGCTTCACCTAAGTCCTGTATCTGAAGATCAAACTTTCTGTTCGGCTCTGGCCATTCCAACAGGAACATTTGAAATTCCCCTGGTTCATTAAAAGTCCATCTTTTTCCCTGGAAGAAGACATTCAGCCTTGCTGGGTAGTTCATTCTTGGCTGCATTCTAAGCTCTTTTGCCTTCCGGTATATTATATTCCAGGCCCTACAAGCTTCCAGTGTAGTTGCTGTGAAGTCCTGTGTGATCCTGACTGCAGCTACATATTTGAACTGTGTCCTTCTGGCTGCTTGTAACATTTTCTCCTTGACTTGGGAGTTCTGGAATTTGGCTATAATATTCCTAGGGGTTGGTTTTTTGGGATCTCTTTCTTGGGAAGATCAGTGGATTCTCTCCATTTCTATTTTGCCCTCTGCTTCTAGAATATCAGGGTAATTTTCCTGTAGTAATTCTTTGAAAATGATGTCAAGGCTCTTTCCCTGATCATGACTTTCAGGTATTACAATAATTTTTAAATTATCTTTCCTAAGTCTGTTTTTTATATCAGTTGTTTTTTCAATGAGATGTTTCACATTTTCTTCTAATTTTTAATATTTTTGGTTTTGAAGTATTGAATCCTGGTTTCTCATAAATTCATCAATCTCCCTGAGTTCTATTCTTTTGTCTGAAGGATTTGTTCTCCTCAGAGAGTTTTCTTATCTCTTTTTCCATCTGGTCAATTTTGCTTTTTAAGGCATTCTTCTCCTCAATAACTTTTTGAACTGTTTTGTCCATTTGACCTAAGCTGGTTTTTAGCATGCTATTTTCTTCAGCATTTTTTTGGATTTCCTTGACTAGGCTGCTGACTTCATTTTCATGTTTTTTCTGCATCTCTCTCATTTCTTTTCCCAATTTTTCCTTCTATCTCCCTCACTTGATTTTCAAAGTCCTTTTTGATCTCTGTCATAGCCTAATCCTAATTTCTGTTTTTCTTGGAGTCTTTAGATGCAGGAGCTTGTGTTTCCTCATCTTCAAACTGAGTATATTGATCCTTCTTGGGATCATAGATAATGTATTTCTCAATAGTATCCCTCTTTTTTCTCTGCTTGCTCATTTTCCCAGCTTGAGCCTTGTTTTGGGGTTCTTCCTGAGCTTTTGGGACACTCCCACAAGGATCTCAGTGTGTGAGGCTCTGGCCTCCCTTCTGGTCTGGTCTGTGAATGACCATATGCACCCCCCTCTGCCAAGGGGCTGAGGGGGGGGGGGGCCTGCTGTTCTATGGGGGGGGCCTATACTGAGATCAGGATCTGAATGTGGTCAGAGCCCCAGAATCCTGTTCCAGGGACAGAGGACAGAACTTGGCAGTCTCTCTTCACTCCCCTCCCTAGGTACAATGGGCTCATGCCCTGGGGGCTCCTGCTTACCGGCTCTGCCTGCTTCTGTTTCTTGGAACTGGCTGTGGTTGTGCTGGCCATGCTGCTCTCTGTGTGCCCTGAGGGCTGGGCTCCACGTGCTTGCTCTGGCAGAGGTCCCCTGCTGTTCTCCCACTTTGTGCCTGGTACTCCCTGAGGCATAGCTCAGGAGACTCCCCCGCTGCTGTGAGCTGGGGTTCCCAGCGCCCTGGGGCTGCCTCCGGGAGACTGAAATTCTTTTGCTCTGGGGGGCCACCCCTCTGGCCGGCTGCCCCTCCGACCCCGGGGAGCAGAGCCTTTCTGCTCTTTTCCAGGTCACCTTGAGTAGGAGAACTGCCTCATTGGGTCCCTCTGTGGGTTCTGTCTCTCGAAAATTTAGTTAGAGTCTTTAGTTTATAAGTTTTATGAGAGAGCTCCTAAGACTCGATCCGTTCTTGTCCTCCCTGTAGTTTCTTAATTCTCTCTCATTTTCATCAATCCAGCTGTGGTCCCAGAAGCTGCTCATCCATTTGGCAAAAGAAACATAATCATCTTCTTCATTTTCCATGTACAGATGGTTTAAACAGTTTGTCGCTCAATATGGTAGAAGCAAATATATGGAAAACAGACCTCCAACAAGATCTTACCAAAACAAGAAAATAGAGTGGAGTTTCTAATTGGTCTCTGATAATGAGATCCTTGGAAAAAAAAGATTTATAAAATAATGGCAAGCAGCATCATGGAAGTCTTTCAGAAAGAATTGACTTGTTTTAGGTAAGCCTTAGGTACCAGTTAACCATTGAAGAAACTAATATTAATACTGTAGTCTGCATTTTAGGGACCGGTCTCCCCCATTGATTAGTCTTTCCTAAGGACATGAATCCTAACCTCCATAGAAAACTCCAAACAATGTATAATCTCACCTTGGTGAATTCCCAAACAAAATACATCCTACATGGAGACCCCAATGGGCTCCTAGTCCCTATAGAACCATACCACCTATATCCAATACCCTATAAAAGACTTGCTCTCCCCACTACCTACTGCTGGAGTCTGCTTAGACCCAACCCTCTGTTACCTTCCTTCAATAAACAGCTTTGCATTTACTTTCATTAATAGTGTCATTTTCCTTTTTACAGAGGGTTCACCTTTTGACCTTTCACTAGGGAAAAATGTAATTAAATTTATCATAAATCTATCTCTATAATTTTTTTTGGTTTTTTTTTTTTGCAAGGCAATGGTTACTTGCCCATGGTCACACAATTAGGTAATGATTAAGTGTTTGAGGCTACATTTGAACTCAGGTCCTCCTGACTTCAGGGCAGTGCTCTATCCACTGCTGCTCCTATCTCTGTATTTTTTTTAGTTAGAAAAAAAGAATTAATTTAGTCCAAAATAGGCAGCAGTACATTCACAATATTTTTTTTACAAAATAATGGCAAACTTGTCCTTTGAGGATACTAGCAAAAATATAGCATCCTTCATTTCTCAAAAATATTTTAAAATTATCATTTTGCTGGAAAAATCATTATACAAACAAAATATGCAGTCTACTGAATGATGGTTGTTAAGTTTCATAGTTGAGATGTACAAAGAATAATTAATATATCTACATATATATGCATTTGTATATGTACCTGTTACAAATATGCTATAATTTTAAGTCTTGCTAGTTGAACACCATATCCCAAAGTATTCAAGAAGGTTTACAAGCAAAATCAATTTAAGTTATTTTTGGCATAAGACTGGCACATCAGAAAAGAACCACATCCAGCTGAAGTTTTGCAGATTTAAGACATACAGCCAAGTAGATTTTTCAGTTAAAATGCAGGCTTGCTCATATATTCTTCCATTGTCTCCTGTAACATATCAGACTCTTCTATAGCCTTGACAGCAATTTTCTTTGAGGTTTCCTGGATTTCTCCTCCAATTATAAACTCATCAAGGATAAAATATGCCTTTTCGAAATTAAATATAATATCCAGTTCACAGACATTTCCAAAATACTTTTGTAGTAATTCCACATAACGATGTACAATCTCTAGCGTCAACAGTTCATTGTCCTGATTTTCTATTGCACAGCAAAAATATAAGCTAGCATATTTTTTGTAAACAAGTTTTAGATCCTTCCAGTCAACAAAACTGCTCATCTTTTGGCCACGAGACAAAATCACCTGTACAATTTCTCTGGTGATCTTTTTTTTCTCTTTATCGGGGAGTGGAGCGTACCACTTCTGCAGTCGTAATGTTCCTTGTTGACTGAACAGCAATATGAAATGGATCATGTTGGGGGCCCGGGGGCTGCTGTGCAGCCGGCAGCAGGATGGGCTGGCAGGGCCAGCGGAAGGGGCGCGCGGGCTGGGCCAGAAGCTGGAGGAGTCGCTGGCTGCTGCCCTGCCAGGAGCCCAGGTGACAGGTCTCTGTATTTTTAAACTGGAGAAAGATATCCAAACTGATATCTTATCCCCCTAACTCTTTGTACTTGACTTTGTCCCAAGATAATTTGAGATAACATTTAAAGGCACCTTGAACAATAACAAAAAAAAAATGAGTTAACATTCCAGAGTAGTCACCCAAGGATAGAAAAGAATTTCTTCTCAGTGATCACTATCTTCTTAACTGTTCCAGCAAAATCTGATACTACCTTTGGGTGAAAGAGAAGTAGAACTGATTTCACTTCCTGTGTGCTGAGGGTGGGGGAGTGGGTGGTGATGATCTTATCAAGACAAGAGTTTAGTATTCTTATCCTTAATTATTTTCTTGAGGAAGGCCTTAGCTTTTATTCTACTTATTTTCCTAAAGAGAAAATTCTGGAGAAATTGGGCTGGAGAAAAATAGTCTTTCTTAATATGTTTGGTTGAATTTTCTTTAGAAGAGGTTTTTTAATATACTTCAATAGGAGAAAGGAGTGACTTGGGAGGTGGGGAGTTTCTCCATCCTTAGAGAACTTCCTGTAAATGTTTAATGACTACTTATGGAAGAAAATTCTAGAAGGAAGGAATGCAGGATGCATGTTCTGGTATAGGTTGCTTTGGATGACTTCTGATGTTCTTTCCAACTCTGAGAATTTATGAGTCTATAAGTAAACAATTCATTCTGAGTTCTAAATTTCTGATGAGGCTCACTACCCTTTCACGAGGTTTATTGGATCTTAGATTTCAAGCAAAAAGGGACCTTTGAGACCATCATATTTGCATTTGACAGAGGCATATGTAATCTTATATCTGGAGAGCTCTTGGTCTGCTCCTCAGAGAGTGACATCTTCAGAGTTATGTAGCTAATTAGTAATGGAGCCAGGACTAGAAGCAGCAAGTCTCCTGTTCCCCAGCCCAGTGTTCTTTCCCTATTCTGTGATGCAGACAGGATCAAAGTCAAATAGAAAAATCAATCTCCAATGAGGACATTTCAGGCCTTAACCTAGACAATAGGGAAGATGGATAATAGAGTGGATTAGCTGTCCTGAAATCACCCCATAGAAAACTAACTGCCTACTCAGTGCCTATATGTAGAAACAATTCAGATTCTGGGGGGGGGGGGGAGAACAAATTGGTCCCTGAAGGAATAATCCATAAAGATTTCATTCAAAATGGGTTTGAAATAGAAGAATTCTACTTCCCCACAAGTGTCTTCTAATTGATTAGTAGTAGAGGACATACTTGACAGTGCTTCTCTTCTTTTTGTAGAGAAACCCAAGCTAGGTTGAAGGCTGAAGCATCATGCATGTGAAGGGGGCATTTTCTTGCTGAGCCTCTTGGACTCTTAGTCAACAAGATGGACCCTGAAACCAGGAGTATGCCATTGAAGTGGCTCTGGTTCATCTTTGCTGAGTTTTCTCTGCTGTCACTGACCGAGATGTATGGATTCCATCACTGCACCCAGTATGAGTTCAACATTCACCATGTGATCTGTGTCCGAAAGAGCATCACCAACTTGAAGGAAAGCATTCGTGATCTCCCGGGCTATATCACTCACCTCAACCTTACACACAACCGAATCCAAATGGTGCCCTCTGAGAGTTTTGTTAATTTGTCTAATCTTGTAGACCTTAGATTGGAGTGGAACTTTATTTGGGATATTGGTCCAGGGGCCTTCCGGGGTCTTAAAAAATTGACCCTTTTGAACCTAGTGGAAAATAAGCTTAAGTATATCAACTCTTCTTTTGAGGGCCTGTCCAGTCTGAGAAC
Organism: Macrotis lagotis; assembly: GCF_037893015.1. NCBI lineage: Eukaryota > Metazoa > Chordata > Mammalia > Peramelemorphia > Peramelidae > Macrotis > Macrotis lagotis. Next base: position 48,942,401 of record NC_133666.1, read on the forward strand.
TTTGCTCCTGAGTCACAATCAAATCACCTGGATCCATGAAAATGCCTTTGTCCCACTGGTCAATTTACAGTACCTAAACTTGTCTCGTAATTCGATAACTGATTTTTCCAAAGTCCTGGCAGCTGTCCAGCATCTCCCACACCTGGAGGTTCTTGATCTCAGCAGCAACACCATTGCTTTCCTGAACTGTAGTCCAACAACCCTAGTTTCCCTCACTAAGTTGGTCTTAATGAGGAACAAGCTGGTAGACTTGGACTTCTCTACTCTGTCACTTCCTAACCTAACCACCCTGGATGTCTCCCAGAATGCTATACAGAATGTACATCTGGAGTCTCTGCCCCAGGTGAAGAGTTTGAATCTGAGTGGGACATGTGTGAAAGTGGAAAAGCTTCAGGCCAAACATCTGCAGAATCTGATAGAGTTGGACCTCAGTGATATTAATCCATTTTCTGGCACGGAGCATGGGAACCTGAGCACAGTATGTCACCTCCTCCAAAATCTGCCCAGGATAAAGACTTTATTTTTTAAGAAAAATGGAATTGACTCAGAGGGTATCAAACACCTCGCCAACTGTACTAGGCTTTTATCTCTTGACTTGAGCTACAATACAGGTTTGGTTCATCTCTATAATGGCGAGTTCAATGGCATGCCCAGCCTTGAATGGCTGGATTTGAACAGTTGCATGCTATCCCTGATCAGTAATGGAACTTGGAATTCCCTCCAGAATTTGACAGTTTTAGACCTGAGCAGAAATAGACTTGAAACCTTTCCAGATTTTGCATTTTCTCCACTAGAACAGCTGCAGTCTCTTTCTCTTTCCAGAAACCCCATCACCAAACTCAACAACCTGTCCTTCTATAGACTTCATGAGTTGAAGGAGCTAAACTTGGCAGGGTGCTGGATAGTGACAATTGATAAATACTCTTTTGATCAATTTTTGAGTCTTGAGAACCTAAACCTTCGAGAGAACAATATCCGAACTCTGAAAGGGAACACTTTTTTTTTTCTGAAGAAGCTTCGGATTCTGACCATCTCCCAGAACCGACTGACCACCATAGAGAAAAAGGCCTTTTCTGGCCTCACAAAACTATACAAACTTGATCTGGCATACAACATCCTGTCTTATTTTTATCCTGGCATGTTCCTGGGACTGGGAGGACTAGAGGTTTTAGACCTCAGTTTTAATAAAATAACTTATGAAACTTCTAAAAGCCTCCATCCTCCTCCGTTTACAGATCTTCAGTCCCTCAAATACCTCAACCTAGAAGGGCAAATAAATGGGATCCAGGTCGTCCCAACCAACTTTTTCCAAGGACTAGGGAGTTTGCAGGAACTACTACTGGGAAAGAACTCCAAGGTATTTCTTGACCACCTCCAGTTGGATCAGCTGCCTAATCTCACCAAGTTGGATATCTCAGGGACAAAAGCTGGAGATCGGGGTCTCTTTTTAAATACCTCCTTATTCCAAAAGCTCAAACAACTGAAAATATTGCGACTTGAAAACAACAACTTAGAATCATTAGTTCCTGAGACATTTTTTGGTTTGGAACACCTTCAGGTCTTTTCCTTGAGGTTCAATAGCCTGAAATTCATTCATCAAAACCTCTTGCAGAATCTGAAGTCCCTGATGTACTTTGATGTCTATGGGAATAAGCTTGAGTGCACCTGTGATAATGAGTGGTTTAAGAACTGGTCCATCAATACCCCTATTGTCCATATCCCCTACCTAGAGAGTTTCCATTGTCAGCAACCAAATACACAGAGCCTACTGGTCGATTTTGATACTGCCATATGCAGTTTTGACACAGGTAAAATCTACTTCATCTGTTCCTTCAGCCTTGTGCTTGCAACTATGGTATTCTCTTGGTTTGGTACCAAGATGATCTCATCTATGCGATATGGGATCTATATGTTTAAATCCTTGTACCTGGCCAAGTGGCATCGTATAAAAAGGGACTTCATCTATGATGCCTTTGTCTCCTTCAATGCTGCTGATGAGCAGTGGGTTTATAAGGAGCTTGTGCCTGCCCTAGAAAAGGGTGACCAACCTACTTTTAAGCTCTGCCTGCACCATCGGGACTTTGAACCAGGAGTGGACATCTTTGAGAATATTCAGAATGCCATTAACACTAGTCGAAAGACTCTCTGTATTGTCAGCAGTAACTATCTCCGAAGTGAGTGGTGCCGGCTCAAAGTACAGCTGGCAAGTCTCAGGATGTTCTATGATTACCAGGATGTGGTCATCTTGATTTTCCTGGAGGAGATTCCCGACTACCGACTGTCCAGTTACCATCGACTCCGGAAACTTGTGAAAAAGCAGACATTTATCACCTGGCCTGAGAATTTCCAGGAGAGGCCCCTGTTTTGGGCTCGCATTAGAAATGCACTGTATAACAGAAACATTAGAGAAGAGAATGCACAACTGATTTTGACTGAACCACTGGGAGACTGAGAGTCTTGGACAAGATAGCGTTCAATACCAGCATGAGACCTCCTAAAACAACTGCCCTTTTGGTTCCTGATAATACAACAATGAGTATTTGGTGGGCATCTAGGTAGCATACTGTTTAGAGGAAGACATGACTTTAAATTATACTTACCTACTAGCTAGGTGGCCCTGGGCAAATCACTTAATCTCTTTTTTGGGGGGGGGGGGCGGGGAGGGTTCCAAGGAAATAGGCTAAGTGATTTGCCTAAGGTCACACAGCTAGGTAATTATTAAGAGTCTGAGGCTAAGGGGAGGCTAGGTGGTGCAGTGGACAGAGCACTGGCCCTGGAGTCAGGAGGACCTGAGTTCAGACACTTAATAATTACCTAGCTGTGTGACCTTGGGCAAACTACTTAAGCCCATTACCTTGCAAAAAAAAAAAAAAAATTGGGGAAAAAAAAGAGTCTGAGGCTGGATTTGAACTAAAGTCCACCTGACTCCAGGGTCAGTGCTCTATCCACTGTGCCACCTAGCTGCCCCCACTTAATCTCTTTTAACCTCAGTTTTGGCATCTACAAATGGAGATAATAATAGAACCTACCTCATTTGGGGGGGGGGCAAATGAGATAAGATATCTAAAACCCTTTGCAAATCTCCAAGTGGTCTATAAATACTATTATCATTATTATTAAAGAAGTTGATAGACATAGTTCTCATATATTAAATTCATACATATGAGAAAGGTACAGAATGTACGTGTGTGTGTGTGTATGTGTGTGTGTGTGTGTGTGTGTGTGTGTTTGTGTGTTCTGGAGCAGCATAGTTAATCTACCCATGGAGAAGTCATTCTGAGTCCAATATGTCTGTGATAATGGATAAAATGTTTAGACCTCAAAGAAAGTCTGTTCATTTCTGTTCTTTCTTAAGATGATAATGAAGAAGAATTCTAATAGAAGCCACTTTGGACCTTAGTTTCCTCAACTGTAGAATAACAGGTTGGGATAGATGACCATTAAAGTCCCTTCTTCTAAATTCTATCATTTTATGCCATAACAACTTCCATTTGCTCCAAGCAACCTTCCATGATTCTCTTGTGCCATTTCTCTCAGCCCTCTAAACACCCCAACTAGACTCCTTGTAGCACTTTCCCTCCCACAGTGCTAATGTATACACACATGTGAATGCATATTTTTGATCTATACAAGAGCTATGATGTCTTTGGTCTAGGGGCCTCCCAATATGGACACTCCCTCCCCTCTGCTAGGTACAGCTCAACAACTCCTTTGTAATTTATTATCTTAGAGAGATGCTGGGGGGCACAGAAAAGTTAAATGACTTGCCCAAAGTCACACAGTAAGTATCAGAAACAGAACATGAACCCAGGTCTTCCTGATTTCGTCGCTGGCCCTTTGTCCTCTCTGGCCCCTTGCCTTTCTGCATTTCTCCTGTAACATATACAGCCAGTTCTCATGTAACAGAAATTCATGTTACACATTTTTTTTTTAGATTTTTCAGGGCAATGGGGTTAAGTGGCTTGCCCAAGGCCACACAGCTAGGTAATTATTACATGAGGCTGGATTTGAACTCAGGTCTTCCTGATTCCAGGGCCGGTGCTCTATTCACTGCACCACCTAGCCACCCCCTACATAAAATTTTGTAAAGAATTCTGAAAGACACAGGAAAATGTAACAAAACACATGTGAAGAGAATTTGGAAAAAAGTATATCTGCGGCTCACTTCTGATTTTCATGAATTTGACGAAGATGAAATGTTCAAAGAAGTGAATAGCAAGGTTGCAAAATTATCACGAGAACTAAAAGTGGATGAGAATGATAGGGAGAAAGTGACTGAGTCTCATAGAGAACTGTCGAATGGGATCTGATTGAGTTGTTAGCTGCAAAAATTGCAGAAGAAAAGGAAACTTCACAACCCAAGGTCAAACCAAAAAGGTTTGCAACAAAACTGTTGGCAGAAGCATTTTGACATTTGAGTGAATTTTTTTCATATATTGACAAGATGGATCCAAATCATTCGAGATTTTGTCAAGTTCAAAGACTAGTTCAAGAGAATATTGCTTGCTACTATCAGATATATGATGAAGAAAAGAAAGCCATAGTCTAAACATCTATCAATAACTTTTTTTTAGGTTTTAGCAAGGCAATGGAGTTAAGTGGCTTGCTCAAGGCCACACAGCTAGGTAATTATGAAGTGTCTGAAGCCAGATTTGAACTCAGGTACTCCTGACTCCAGGGCTGGTACTCTATCCACTGACCCACCTAGCTGTCCCCTCAATAACTTCATTAAAAAGTTGTTCAGTCAACCAGCAGTGATAAAGGCTCAGTACAGTGGGTGGGGAAGGAGCAACAAATGACATCTTTGCTAACTTTACTGTATACTATTGTGCATACTCCATCATTACCCTTCTTTTTCATATCTCTGTTTATAATCATGGTACAATGTTTAATATGTCTGCATTTTAATATATTTTATGACTTGCATAAAGGTCTTATTTTGGGTATGACTTTGTTATATGAGCGAAGTAAAGTGGATAGGTCGGAGCTGATTCACCATTACATAAGAATTGTTTTACATAGAGGTGTACGGAATTGTCCATTTATGTAAAATGAAAGCTGTATTAGAATTGTCCATGTCTTATTCCCCTTTCTAGACTGTAAGCTCTTTGAGGACAAGAATTTTTTTCTCATCTAAAGTTTGGACTGTCCTTGGTGTTTAGCACGGCTCTGCACACAGTAGGTTCTTTATCAGTGTAGGTCAAACAAATTCTTTCTTTGATGGGCAGGAGCTACATGGACAGAGGGACCTCTTTAGATAATCGAATATTTTGTTTTTCCATGGTGGCAGTCCTGCTGGAGGACACTACCCATGTAAAATCTCCACTCATGCTTGATAAAATCATGTGGACAAAGCCAGGAATCACTTGTGGGAATACCAACCAAGTCAATAAACTCTCTGACTACCCTCTGGTGACCTTTCTTCTGGTCAATCCAACTGAGCAAGCAGCACACTCCTTTGATGAATAAAGCTGATAGCAATAGAAATTCTTGGAAGAAGTATGGATCAGGGTCCACAGTACTGCAAAGAAAGGAAGGCATGCCTCCAGGAGCACAGGAGCAGGGGAACCTGGGGCATGCTTTTCCATTCATTCAGCATGAATAAGAAGATCGAACATATCTAAGGAATATGCATAAAGGGGGGGGGTGTATGTATAAAGGGAACACATATTGAATAAAAGGTTGAGGGCAGGGATTGTTTCATTTGCTAGCTTTGTAGCCCCAATACTTGAAATATAGGTGAATAATAAATGGTTATTAAATTGAATCGAATGTGTGGTTTTTGTTTAATTTATGTATATAATGGTGTTTTGTTTGTATATGAAAAATGTGTTACAATTCAAAGGCTGTTTATCATGTAAAGGTGAGTTTTATGTTTTGTTTTTATTTTGTTTTTTTAAAATTTAGGCAATCATGTTTCTAAGGATAAAGGCATCTAGGTGATTTTCCAATTATCCCCAGCCTGGAGACAATGCTTTCATCTGGACAATACACCTAGAACCTTCAGTCTCATCAGTCAGGTCTTTCCCCCAGTTCCCAGCTGCTGGATGGCATAGTGGATGATCCTGTTGAGGTAGCACCTGATGAGGAGCTTCTCCAGATTTAATTGGGTTTGCTCCTGAGTGACAGCTATACCATTTATCCCAGGGGCTGAAGGAGATATTCCTGTCAATGAAAATTGTCACTGATCAGTTTGTTTGAAGGATCCTCTGAGATTCCTTTCCCTAGAGATGTTTAAGAAAAGGATAGAAATCTGCTATGAGTGGGTAGATTATATGACAGACTTCCCAAGATCCCATTTCTCAAGATCAAAGAGTGTCAGAGCTGCCAAGGGTTCTATTGCTGAAGAATGGGCAATGGCGCCATCTGGTGAATATTTACTATTTTGCAACTACACACTTAACCCTGTATCCATTAGACAGCTTTGTCATGTGAACCAAATAATGCTCATATGATTACATAGAAAAGTGACATTTCTAGTAAACTTTTTTGACATATGAACAAAAATGCTAAGAGAAGTGAAGTGATTTTGCCAAAAATCAAATAATAAACATTAGGGCCAAGATTCAAACCCAAGTATTATGGATTTCAACCAAATGTTTCCTGCTGGGCTGGGAAAGCACCGACCTTATCTACAGATAGGTCGTTATCCCATGTGAGTAAAGTTTTAAAGGCACCCTTGAATGAAAGCTACCATTGATTAAAAATTTATGTACTTAGATGCTACTATGCCTGATTAGAGTCATATTCCCCATTGTATTTTTAAAGGATTTATTTTTTTCAGCCAATTTTTGTGCTTCCTTTTGCAAGATATTGAATTTCTCTTACATTTCTTTTTCCATTTTCCCCCCTTGATTTTTAAAATCCTTTTTAAGCCCTTCTAAGAAGTCTTTTTTGGTTGGAGACCAATTCATATTCCCTTCTGGTGCTTCAAATGTAGTACTTTTTCTGCCTTTGTCTTCTGAGATGATGTTTTGTTTTTCCTTAATTTCAAAGTAACTTTCTATCACCATGGCTTTTCTCTAACTTGTCTTGCTCATTTTGGGCTCTGCTGTCCCAAGCTTCTTGTGTTGAGGGAGGGATCTGGTTACAGACCTTCTGTGTTTGGAATGGTAGTGGTTTGCTCATTTGACTGGGCCATCCAACCCAGTCATGCCTATTGAACAGTGTGTCTGGAGTACCAGTGTTGGAGTCCTCTCATCTGGCCTGCTGTGCTGTTGGCCTGCTGAGCTGGTTTCTATTGCAGATCTCTGCTGTGACTGAGAGTCTTAGGCTGGTCTCCTATACACCTCACCCATGCTTGTCTCAACTCCCTGCCCTGTGAAGTTTGTGAACTTGAATGGGAAAATATTCTATATTTATTTTCACTAACCTCAAACTAAAGCTGAACATTTCCTTCAATTATGAATTTTGTAAAAAAAAAACAAAAACAAAGACATTATTCTCAGAAGAAATCCAGAGGCAACTCCTCCCACTCCCATATTCCCCCACCCCCTTCCCAGAAAATAACAGTAAACTGAAGAAGTTGGATTAGAAAAAGTCCTTCACTTGTAAATCTGTGATCCTGTGGGATCTGGTCTGACAAGACTCTTGCACTCCAAAGTGGAGAAACTGCCTCTCTATCCAACCCAAGATTTTATTAGCTTTCTTAGTCACCCTATCACACTGTAGCTTCATATTAACAATTCAGGCTCCTAAAACCTCCTGGTCTTTGTCAGATGAATTGCTATCTATCTAGTTAGGTCTCCCCTATATCTTATTTGTGAGGTTGATTTTTCAGTCTGAATCTTAACACTTTTTCTTTTTCAATTTCTTCTTACTAGGTTTGGCCCAATGTCCTAGCCTGTCAAGAACCATTTGCACCCCAGCTTTTCTCTCACTTCAGTCTTGGTCTCTCCTTCAAATTGAATAAATATACCATCGAAGTACATTATTTAAGTCCTTGATAAATGTAAAATAGCACAAGTTAATCTCCTTGAGGCCATTCAACTTCCCAATCGATCTAATTGTATGATTGGCTAGTTTATATCTCTCACTTTTCCCACAAAATAATATAAGAAACTTTATTAAATGTTAAAATCTGGGTAAACTAATTGTGACAAGCTGAAACCTTCAAGAAATAGTTTCCAGGTAATTAATAATCAATGTATTAATTGCACTAGCCTACATTGATAGTCACTGGTTACTCTCAGTAGACTGAAATGCCTTAAATCAGAGGGTACCTTCTGAAAGGGAACTTCCTTAACAAATGAAACTCAAGCTTGATTGGTGGATATTTAATGAGGAGGTGGGCCACAAGTCTTGAGGTTTTCTTGTTGACTTTGTGACTTGATCATGAGACTCAGCAGTCTCAAGCAATATGGGCAGGGGGGAAGCCATATCCATCCAGACCTCTCTGGCTAGTTTTCTCCTCCCTGAGCTGGGTTGTCCTACCCTCTAATAGAAGGGATCAAAGACATGGGCTCCCCCCCACCCCCACCCCAAGGCAGTGGCTCTCCCAAACTAGATTCAGTTTACTTTAAGCAGAAATTAGATTTTCCAGTTGGGTGGGAGCCTCCCCAATCTTGTTAAAGAGCATGTACCTTGGAGGTTATAGTAATCTCATGTCTTAATCATACCCTTCAGAGACTGACTGACCAGGAGTCTTGCCTTAACATAAATAGGAAGAAAAGGATGGATTAAAAATAGTTATTGTGAAAGTGTCCCCCCCCCCCCCCATGAGATGTCCTCACTGATGTTTGGCCTATTGAAAATAAATATGTTAACCTTCCCAGAGTTTGTCTTAATTAGGGACAAACATAACCAGAGTTTTGACCTTGTGAAAGAGGGAAACAGAATTAGGTTAACAAGCACATTTATTGGTATTTCTCTAAGTCAAGGACTTTGTTAGTGTGCATCAGGGAGAGATATCATATCTACCTAGATACCATGACCTACAAGTGAATTGGATTTAAGTGAGGGAGGGCTGAGGAAAATCATTTCCTCATCACCAACCTCACTCTGCTTAAAGGAATGTTAATTTTTGATCACCCAAATATGACAAGATATCTTGGGGTTTATAAGCCCCAAATCACTCTGGCTGTCATCATTTGATAGGTCCTAGGTCAAAACCAAATTGGTTATTGACCAAATTGGGTCTTGATTGGCTAAAAGTGAATCTAAATAGCAATTATTTCTGTTTTGGAAAGAAACCCTAAGGGTCTTCCCCTTCCAGATTGATTTTTTTTTTTTGGACTAGGTTAAAGAGAGCCACTTCTGCCTCATTTCTTTCTGACCTAATCTTATTCACTGATTGGGCATTCCTTCAGTCAAACCTGGAGCTGTTCATGACTCTAGTTTAAAAAGGCCAAACTACCCTACTGCCTCCATCATCATCTCCAGTCATCCTGATCCATATCTGTTCACTGAAAGCAGAGAGCCCCAGAGAAGAAAGAAAGGTTGGTCACTACAGAGCACCTCCTCATTTATATCCAGTTCACTTCTGTATCACCCCCCTGAGGTCATGGTCCTCTTTGAGAACAAAGGACAAACAGCAATCTCTGCCCTGCAGCTATCAGGAAAAAGGGAATTTAAGACTGGGAATGGAAAGAGGGACTTGGAGTTAAGTTAGCAATCAACCTCCATCCTCCAGTTGCCAGAAAGGGAAATTTAACTTGAGAAAATTGGACTCTTTAACTTACTCTTAACAATTCGAGGAAAAAGTGGAACTGCAGTAAGCAGTAAACAGTAGAGTCAACGCATTTTTCTTCAGCTTAGTCTTTAAAAAGAGTCTTATAATGCTATGATTATCTTATTTCTTCAAAGATATATGTCTTACTCTAAATTATCTGTTACTTAATTGATAGTCTTATCCATCTATCTATTTACTAAGTCTATGGGTAACCTGGACTCAAGAGAACATCTTTGTCTTAGTTATTAGGGTTGGCTTTTCCTAAAGAATGGAATCTAATCATATAATTAAATTAAACGGATACTAACTGATTTGAAGTGAATTCCTTTTCAATTCCCCCTTTGATCCCTAAGGAAATAATTTTCTTTTGTTTCACTTGAGCAGAGAATTAAACTCTTTCAAATGGTTTAGGCTTTTAATCAGTCTCCTTAATAGGTCTGAGTGTGACTACACAATCAGAGCAATATGCCTCATTTCTATTACAAATCTTTGAAAGTCTGCATAACATTGGAAAGAGAAGCAGTAGCTTCTATGTCAAATGGCAGGGATTCTTTTGTCAAGCTATCATTTGGTGGTCCTATTCTGACTCTTTTTCTCCTATTAGCTCTGGTGATAACTTATTTATCATTATTAGTTGTTTTTTTTAACACAAAAGTATGTGGACAGGAATAGTTACCATATTTTAGGTACTTACGTGAGACCAGGTAACAGATTTAACATCTGTGGGGCCCAATGAGAAGTTTATCATATCTGATTATAAAGTCTAGTTACAGCATTATTCCTTACACATTTGGCATATGAGAGGGCTATGGGAAATAGTGTTAGGATTGATGATAGTGATACAATTTCAAAAAGTGAGTGGATTGTCCTACAGATTAAGGCTTTGTTACCTATGGCTGGCATAATGATAAAATTCTCATGGGGCAGTCCATTTTTTTAACAGAAGTAATGGCACATGGGCAAAAGAGAGTAGCACTTTGCTGTATTTCATTGGTTCCCCGGAAATCCTTAATATATATGAAAAAATTCTTTTAGCCTGTTCTTTTAGCCTGCTTTGTAATTGTAGGAAGCAGCAGATGTACATTTCTGAAACAAACCTTTCTTGGAAGTGACTCCTCTAGTTCTGTTTCTCAGGTTCCAAGAGCATAGAGGAAGATTTAATACAAATTCAATATAAAGTACAGCTATAAGAAGAACATCAAATTAAGAACACATAATTCATCTGGAAGTTCAAAGAATTTCAGTTGTTATATCATGAGGGCCTGAATTGGAAAATGAATCTCTTAAAATTTGCAGATAGATGCTTCAAATAGAAAAATAATTTCACCCACTTCACAATTATCAATGAAATTTCACGTGGAAAAATTCTTCATCCTGTCTTGAAAAATTGCATCACATGTCTCACTAATTCCCCCTTTATGAGAATATTATGATCATGCTGCCATAATAGAATGATTTTGTTGTATGATCTCCTATAAACTAAATATCCCATAAACTGTTAAGACCTCACAGTCTCTATTATTTGTTATTCAAATGACAATTTAAGATGATACCTCCCTATAATAGTACTACACTAGCTTATATTAATAGAATTTATCTCTTATGTTTATTACAATGAAAAAATGAGGTATCATTGTCTGCTTGCCCTTATCAATGAAATTTGCCATGTGTGGAGAAAGTGAGGGACATACTAGTATTAATACTGTTCATTAGTTCTGTTTGATTTCAGGTCAGAGTCCTAGAAAGTCAATTGTATGCACAGCCAAATTTAGAGTTGTGCCAGATGGGACAATATCTTTCCTTATCTTAGTCTTCCTAAGGTTGTTTCCCAGGGCCCACTCCCCCAGCCCTCTAAGTTCCCCAACTAATGCCCTAAACCTATCCCCGGGAACAGATATCCATTGGTGGGAGTTCATAGATCCCACTCTCTTTGAGCTTTTGACATTTTTCTTAAGTGATGAGCTTGTAGCCTTATGAGAGGTCAGACACTTATGCCTAAAATAAAAATTTAGAAGTAAGTATTGAATTAAAGTTCCATAATATTCTGTCTCAAATAGCAAAACCTCAATAGTCATATATTAGGTCAAGGTATAATTATTAAAAGTGTTGGTTCAAATTCATACAGCATTCATTAACAATGTTTTCATATATTCAGTATACTTTTTGGAGGCAAAATTCTCTTTTCTTCGTTTTTTTTTGCAAGGCAATGGGGTTAAGTGGCTTGCCCAAGGCCACACAGCTAGATAATTATTAAGTGTCTGAGGCCAGATTTGAACTCAGGTACTGCTGACTCCAGGACCAGTGCTCTATCCACTTGCACCACCTAGCCACCCCTCAAAATTCTCAAAATTCACATTTGTCCTATAAAGTCATCTAGTATGGAAGAATTACAGACAAAAGAATTTCAAACACCTGCTTTCTGTAGTACTTTAGAATATTTAGTTTTTTACTTCACAGTTAATACTCGAATTACTGGCTACATTGTAGGGCAGCTGCAGTCTTTACCTTTAGGAAACTAGTTTAGAGGAAAATAATAACCCATTGAATATTGATTAGCTTTTTAAAGCCATCATGCTGCATTAATTCAGCAGTTACATTTACAAGATGCTAAACTTACTTTAGCCAAATGACATCAGAATAGTTCATTTCAAAGTAACTTTACATTCTGGTTGTAAATAATAATTTAAGGCAAAAGGCACTTCATTATTTCAGTTTTTTCAAAGACATCACATTTACTTTAATAGTTCAATGGGGAAGTTGCCTCTCTGACAGCACTTTGCACTTATTTTAGAGAAATTTCACATAGCAGTATGAATTTAAAAGCATATGCTTCTAATTAAAAAAGAATTTACATTTCTGATCACGTGTTTAAAATTCTTCCAAATCCCACAATACAAGAAAACTAGAAGTCTAGAGAATATTTGTTCAGTTAGATAAAATCTTAACTTATCCTTCTCTGAAAATCTTACAAGTTATTATCATTGATTTCTTATTTAATCTGAAACCCAGTAACAATAGTCAACATTTATACAGTGTTCATTATGCTAAGGACTTTAGAATCATTTAATTCCTGCAATACCCCTGGGAGGTAGGTGTTATTACTATTATTACCATCCCCTTGTACATACAAAGACTGTTCAAATTTTCTAATATTTTACAATTGCAATGCAGCTTCAAAACAAAATTTTAAACCTTATTGATTTTTTATTTTTAATCATTACCAGCAATAACTAGTCTTCATTTTTCACAAAGGTCCACTATTTTTAATTGACTCATATTAAAAAAAAACTCATGTAGATGCCCCCAATAATGACAACTGCTTCTTTATTTCTTTGATTTCACCCAAGGAGGCAAATCAATTCTTATTTTTTTTAAACTAAAACCTTGTGTACTTCAAAATATTTGTCAAAAAATTTCCCAAATCCCTTTTTCCTTTAATAAGATCAAAACCATTTCTCATTTCCTTTTTCAAAACTTCAACCCCTTTTCTTTCAAGTCCTGCATCTACCTATTTTTCTTGCATCCCTATTTGGTTAAACTTATCTTTTCTTTCATTTTTAAAAAATCTTTCAAAACTAGTCCTTTGTTGTTACCTTATCCAACACTCTTCTTACTTTTTCTGACTTGCTTATTTCCTCTAGTCTTTATTTCCCAATCATATTTTCTCAATCTTTACTCCACTGAATTTCTCTTTATACTTCAGTACAAGTTATTATTACACAAAACCAATTATTTGCAATACTGTCACCTCTTTTTTTCCCCTTAGAGCTTACAAATGCCCAGTTCAGTTTAGACCTAGAGTTTTTTGTTTGTTTGTTTTTAATAAGTGACAGTCAAATAAACCCAACTACAACTTCAGGAGGACAACTGAAAAATTTAGGTCCCTCCTAGCTTCTCATTAATGACCTTGAAGAAGAAGTAATCTATCTGCTTCACAAAGTTAACCTCTTATATGATGGAAAAGAATCCATCCTTTTATTCATGGCCAAGGTCTAACTATGGCCACAGGAATGTCTCAGATATTGGTAATGTAAAGGTACTTTAAAACTATTCCTCTTGGGGTGGCTAACTGGTATAGTGGATAAAGCACCAGCCCTGGAGTCAGGAGTACCTGGGTTCAAATCCGGTCTCAGACACTTAATAATTACCTAGCTGTGTGGCCTTGGGCAAGCCACTTAACCCCATTTGCCTTGCAAAAACCTAAAAAAAACAAAACAAAAAACTACTCCTATCACTTCAGTAAGTTATTATTACTACACTTTATTATGCACTCTAAATGAAGTATTGAACAGTTTTCTCCACATTTAAACTGCCTTCCTTTCTTAATATATATATATATATATATATATATATATATATATATATATAATTAATAGCATTGTGTAAAAACAGGTTTCCATTTTGGTACTGTTGATTGTAAATGATATTTATTCCTAATTGTTTCTTCCTTCTACAAAGTTTTTGATATTTTCCAATACTGGTGGTTATTAAGTTATTTTATTCTTCAATAATTTTAAATTAACAGAAATCCTCATCATACTAATTAACTTTTGATTCATCTAAATGAAATGGAGCTGTATAATTGCTAATGGTAATGATTTTAAATTTTCAAATTTCATGAGGGCTATTAACTGCTTAGATTTTAAATTTCAGGGCTCAATATTATCAATGTGCTTATGTTTTTATTTATGTGTGACAATGAACCAAGAAACATCCTGAAATAATTTGTCTTCAATAATTCTTACCCTAACTTACTATAGCCTTATTTATTATAGTTCTACCAAAATACAATTTTTACTTCCACTGATTTCAAATCAAATGTGCCTAAACAACTGATATGAACTACAGTGATAACATTAAATTTCATTTAACTTTCAGTTGCTTCCCTATTTCAAAACAAGCTTTACTCTTCTTGGGGAACTTTTCCCCCCCCCCAAAGATTTTATTTATTTTGAGTTTTACAATTTTTCCCCTAATCTTGTTTTCCTCCCCCCACCCCCCACAGAAAGCAGTCTGTTCATCTTTACATTGTTTCCATGGTATACATTGATCCAAGTTGAATGTGATGAGAGAGGAAATCATATCCTTAAGGAAGAAACATAAAGTATAAGGGATAGCAAAATTACATAAATAAAATATTGGGTTTTTTTAAAAAAAATTAAAGGTAATAGTCTTTGGTCTTTGTTCAAACTCCAAAGTTCTTTCTCTGGATACAGATGCTATTCTCCATCACAGATACCCCACAACTGTCCCTGGTTGTTGCACTGATGGAATGAGCAAGTCCATCAAAGTTGATCATCACCCCCATTATCAATTTCTGGTTCTGCTCATCTCACTCAGCATCAGTTCATGCAAATCCCTCCAGGCTTTTGGGAGAACTTTTAGATTTACCTTCATTCTATTTAATAGTAGACACTTTCTTGATATCTTCAGTTTGGTTGTTTAAAAGCAGTAAGCAACAGAAAAGTAAATAAATTCCAGTTCTGCTTACTTTTATTCTTTTGGAATCTGAAGGCAGTCTAAAATTTTCCTATTCTGCCTTCTAGTTAAAAAAAAAATTCACACTTCCTTCCTGCAACAAATGTATCTCAACTTTAAGTACAGTTTTTAAATATCTCCTTAATCTACAGTAAAATTAAAAACCAATTTCTTTTTGTTTTTCAGGTTTTTGCAAGGCAGTAGGGTTAAGTGGCTTGCCCAAGGCCACACAGCTAGGTAATTATTAAGTGTCTGAGATCAGATTTGAACTCAGGTCCTTCTGACTTCAGGGCCAGTGCTCTATCCACTGCCCCCTGAAAATGGTTTTTTTTTTTTTTTTTTTTTTTTTTACATTTTACTTTTAAGAGTCTTATTCTTTTGGCTGATTTGTCCAAAGGAAAAAGCATAGAACAAAACAAATACCTGGAAGCACCTGCCAACACAGTTTAGCACAGAGCACAGATTTCCCCTTGTATCAGGGATAAAGCCTTTTGATCATTGTTCTTTTTTAGATTTATTGTTTGACGTCCCTTTCTATCTGAAGCAAGGACTCCACTATTCCTAAACTTAATTCTGTCATTCCTAAAATGGACACACAAAGAACATGTAAGAAGGCTTGAGTCAACATTAAATCAGACCTGAGTTTCTTCTGTTTCTTTAAGAGTTTTAGGAGACCAGGTCCTACCTATCTCTAGGAAGTTTACCATTTGTGACAATCCTGTGACTGGGGATCCTGTATCAGCTTAAGATCAATTTTGTTGACTGATTGTAATCATGTAGTCACAATTTTATCAAAAAAATAGGTTTAATCTGGGGATGACATCAATTTCTTTTTTTTCCCTTTTTTGGGGTTAAATGACTTTCCCAAGGTCACACAGTTAGGTAATTATTAAGTGTCTGAGGTTGGATGTGAACTCAGGTCCTTCTGACTCCAAAGCCAGTGCTCTCGAAACTGTGCCACCTAGCTGCCCCAACATCACTTTCTTTTAACCTAATTTGCCAATTTGATTTAGCCATTTAGAGTGAACTTTTAAAGTAGGTAAAGATTTTTCACGCTCTAAGACCAACACACTTTAGCAAAGTTTTCTTCCATGCCCTTTTTAGGGCTTAAAAATCCCAACATTTTTAGTCTTTACTGAAGTACATAAAGTGATTTTAAAGAAAGATCCCTATTTTTATCTTTTTTTTTTTTTTTTTAGTTTTTTTGCAAGGCAATGGGGTTAAGTGGCTTGCCCAAGGCCACAACGTTAGGTAATTATTAAGTGTCTGAGGCTGGATTTGAGCTCAGGTACTCCTAACCTAGCTGCCCCCCTATTTGTATCTTAAAAAAGCTTTTTTTCAAAAGGGTCTTTTCTTTCCCACTAGTGAGGGAGAAAACTTCCTCTAATAAAAAGGCTTTATCTTTTTGTTTTTTTAAAAATATTTTATTTTTTCCCTAGGTACATGTAAAGGCAATTTTTAGCATTCATTTTCTTTTAATTTTGAGTTAGAAGTTTTCTCTCCCTCTCTTACCTCCTCCTGCCCAGATACATGTATAAATGCTCAATCATGAAAACATATTACCATATTAGTTTTGTTGTGAAAGAAGACATAGACCCAAAGGAGAATTAAAAGCACAAAAAAATACAGAAAGTGAAAAATAGTATGTTTGAATCTGCAATCAGACTTCATCTGTTTTTCCTTTGGAGACAGATAGCATTTTTCATCATGAGTCCTTTGAAGTTATCTTGGAACACTGTATTCCTGATGATAGTTAATTATTCAGTCGATCATCCTACGGTATTGCTGTTGTTGTCTATAATGTCCTGGTTCTACGCAGTTCAATTTGCATCAGTTCATGTAAGTCTTTCCAGGTTTTTATGAAAACCGCCTGCTCATCATTTTTTAAAGCACAGTAACATTACATTACAATCATATACCACAACTTGTTCAGCCATTCCTCAATTGATGGGCATCTGTCTCCTCAGTTTCCAATTTTTTGGAAATTACAAAAAGAACTACTATAAATATTTTTGTACAAATAGGTCCTTTCCCCTTTTGTTTGGTATCTTTGGGATATAGAACTAATAGTGGTATTGCTGGATCAAAGGATATGCGCAGCTTTATAGCACTTTGGGCATATTTCTGATTTTCCAGAATGGTTGAATCAGTTCACGACTCCACCAACATTGCATTAGTGTCCTAATTTTCCCAAATCTTCTCCAACATTGACTATTTTCTTTTTTTCTGTCATTTTGGTCAATTTTATAGGTGTGAGGTGGTACCTAGAGTTGTAAAAAGCCTTTTTGCTAAAAAACTCTTCTCCCCCCCCACTAGTGTGATGGATCATTTCTCTTAATACTTTTTTCAAATCATTCCCAGCATGGATATAATGCTTTCATCTGGACAATACACCTAGAACCTTCCATCTCATCAGTCCCCCAGTTTTCAGCTGCTTGATGGCATAGTGGATGATCCTGGGTAGTTGAGGTAGCACCTGATGCTTCTCCAAACTTAGGTGGGTTTGCCCCTGGGTGACAACTGTCCCATTCCTTCTAGGGCCCAAACTCCAAGTTTTTCCAGGATAGGACAATTATCAGAGCTTATAATAATTCATTCACCTAGCCTTGGAAAGCTCTGAGATTCAAATCAGAAGAGAGTTGGACTTTAAATTGTAATAGAAGGCATTTTCATGTGGGGAAGGAGATATTCCTGACAATGAGAATTCCTGACAATGATCAGTTTGTTGAGGGATCCTCTGAGTTTCTTTTCTTTACAGATGTTTAAGAAAAGGATAGAAATCTGCTATGAGTGGGTAGATTTTATGACAGACTTCCCAAGATCCCATTTCTCAAGATCAAAGATTCTGTCAGAGTTGCCAAGGGTTCTGTTGCTGAAGAATGGGCAATGGCGCCATCTGGTGAATACTATTCTGCAACTACACACTTCTTACCCTGTATCCATTACAGACAGCTTTGTCATGTGAACCAAATAATGCTCATATGATTACATAGAAAAATGACATTTCTAGTAAACTTATTTGACATGTGAACAAAAATGCTAAGAGAAGTGAAGTGATTTTGCCAAAAATCAAATAATAAACATTAGGGCCAAGATTCAAACCCAAGTATTATGGGCTTCAATCAAATGTTTTCTGCTGGGCTGGGAAAGCACCGACCTTATCTACAGATAGGTCGTTATCCCATGTGAGCAAAGTATAAAGGCACCCTTAAATGAAAGCTACCATTGATTAAAAAATTTAACTACTTAAAGATGCTATTATGTTTGATTAGAGTCATATTAGAAATTCATTGCTTTGGGTTCTCCCTGTGCTCCTCTTTAAAATAGCGGTGATGTATTGTATTTGTATGGGGCCTTCTACTTTTCAGAAATCTTGTATATTTATGATCTCATTTGATAACCCGGAAGAGATATAAGATGATATAAGATTTTCTAGTAATAGCTAGCATTTATTTGTAGAGCATTTTAAGATTTACAACGTTTTACACATTATTTCATCTTCATAACTTTGTGAGGCAAATGCTTTTATCCCCATTTTTTTGCAAGGCAATGGGATTAAATGACTTGCCCAAAGTCACACAGGTAGATAATTATTAAGTGTCTGAATCCAGATTTGAACTCATGTTCTCCTGACTCCAGGGCCAGTGCTCTATCCACTGCGCCACCTAGCTACCTCTTTTTATCCCCATTTTACAGATAAGAAAATTAATGCTGAGAAAATGTAACTTGCTGAGGGTAACTAGTAGGTATATGAGGCATGAGATCTGAAGTTATCTGAGGCACTACAAACCAAGTGCTCTTATCTACACATTAATCAGTTGTAATGCCCTGGGTACTCCCTTTCACATGTGTTCCCTCTACTCCCCCCCCCCAAAAAAAACCTCACAGATTCAATGTACTCATTCTGTGGGTGCACACTTACTAAAAATGCATAGTTCACAGGCCTCCACCAACATATTTACTCTTTTTTTATGTTTTTGCAAGGCAAATGGGGTTAAGTGGCTTGCCCAAGGTCACACAGCTAGGTCATTATTAAGTGTCTGAGACTGGATTTGAACCCAGGTACTCCTGACTCCAAGGCCAGTGCTTTATCCACTACGCCACCTAGCAGCCTCCAATATTTACTCTTAATAGTCATCCAGAGCACATAGTTCAAAACAAAGGCATTCCATGACATGATACAGTAAGAACATTTAAGTTACTAAATTAGTAACTGGCCTTTTGTCAGTCCTCATCCTTCATTTCTGCAATCTTTGACACTATCAATCACCTTCTTCTCCAGGATATTCTCTTCTTTCTAGGTTTTTGTGACACTCTTGTCTCCAGGTTTCCTGCCAGGTGTTTTATCTCTCCATCTCAGTCTCCTTTACTGGATCATTACTCATGTCATGTCTACCAGCCATGAGGATCTCACAGACCCTCTTCTCTTCTTCCTCTGAACTATCTCACTTGGTTCATCCCATCAACTCTTAGGGGTTTTTTTGGGGGGGAGGAGGGGGAGTTTTGTAAGGCAGTAGGGTTAAGTGGCTTGCCCAAGGTTACACAACTAGGTAATTAAGTGTCTGAGGTGAGATTTGAACTCAGGTCCTCCTGACTCCAGGGCCGGTGCTCTATCCACTGCACCACCTAGCCACTCTGCTCTTATGGTTTTTAATGATCATTTCTATGCTGATGATTCTCAGATCTACTTCTCCAATACTAACCTGTCTCCTAACCTCCAGACTCACATATTCAACTGCTTGCTGTATATTTTGACTGGACATCTTAAACTTAACATATTTATTTGTTTTTTTTTTTTTAGTTTTTTTTTTTTGCAAGGCAATGGGGTTAAGTGGCTTGCTCAAGGCCCGGATTTGAACCCAGGTACTCCTGACTCCAGGGCCGGTGCTCTATCCACTGCACCACCTAGCCGCCCCATCTTAACATATTTAAAACGGAATTCATTTTATTTTCCCCAAACTCTCTCCTTTTCCTAACTTTCCTAGGTTTCATCTTGAACTCCTCAATCCCATTCATTCCTGTATTTAAGTTGTTGCCAAGGTCTGTGGATTTCACCTCTGTAACAGCTCTGGCATATACTCCTTCTATCCTCTGACAATGTCACCATTCTAGTATTGTCCCTCATCACCTCATCATCACACTGCTACAATAGGTCTCCATGCCTGCAGAACCTAGATGGTTTCCTCTGATTCAGCACACAGTATCAGGGTGTGATTTTTGCTTGATATTTGGTGTAATTTGTAAATTATGCTCCTCCCCTTTACAATATTACTTTCTGCTATTATTGTTTATGTTGACTACTTACACACAGACTATACTGACTCAAAGAGGAGAGGGTGGTGTGCAAGATGGAAGACCAAGAGAATAAGATGATCAGAGTCTCCAATTACTGAGACAAGCTGCTGAAGAGGGGTTTGGACTCTCCTTCCATGGAGTTTTTTCTTTTTAATTTAAATTAATTAATTTATTATTTCTACTACATGCAAAAATTGTTTTCAACATTCATTTTTTTTTTATTTTTAAAATTTTATGTAAGGCAATGAGGTTACGTGACTTGCCCAAGATCACACAGCTAGATAATCATTAAGTATCTGAGGCCACATTTGAACTCAGGTCCTCCTGACTCCAGGGCCAGTGCTCTATCTACCATGCCACCTAGCTACCTGGATTTTTTTTTTCTTTTTCCTTTTTTTTAGAAAGACTGCATTTATTTTGTTTTGCAATTTCCCCCCACTCTTGTTCCCCTCCCCCATCCCCCACAGAATGCATTCTTACCTTGTTTCCATGAAATACATTGATCTCAGTTGAATGTGATGAAAAGTATAAGAAATAGTAAAATTACATAATAAGAATGATTGTTTTTTCTAAATTGAGATAATAGTTTTTGGTCTTTGCTCAAACTCCACAGTCCTTTTTCTGGATACAGATGGTATTCTCCATTGCAGACAGCCCAAAATTGTTCCTGGTTGTTGCACTGATGGAATGAGCAAGTCCATCAAGGTTGATCATCATCCCCATGTTGCTGTTAGGGTATACAGTGTTTTTCTGGTTCTGCTCATCTCGCTCAACATCAGTTCATAACATTAATTTTTTGATAAGGTTTTTCTGTATTTTTTTTGCAAGGCAATGGGGTTAAGTGACTTGCCCAAGGCCACATAGCTAGGTAATTATTAAGTGTCTGAGGTCAGATTTGAACTCAGGTACTCCTGACTCCAGGGCCAGTGCTCTATCCACTGTACCACCTAGCTGTCCCTGAAAGGGAATAAAATTTTGGTGAGGAGGAATAAAAAAAAAAGGGAAGAGAAAAATATGAATGAAGAAAGACAGCACAGAGGGAAATAGAAAATTAGTAATCTTAATGTAAAGGTGAATGGAATGAACAGTCCCATAAAATGGAAGCAGATAGCAGAATGGATTAAAAACCAGAATCCTACAATATATTCTTAACAAGAAATACATCTGAAGCAGAGAGATACAAACTGAGTAAAGGAAAAAGGTTGGGGCAAAATATATTATGCCTCAGCTGAGGTAAAAAAAAATCAGGGGTAGCAATTCTGTTCCCAGATAAAGTAAAAGCAAAAATTGATCTCATTAAAAGGGATAAGGAAAACAGAGTGGTGTATCAGTAGAATAGACTAGGTGCAAGAGCAGGAAATGATTACAGTAATCTGCTGTTTGATAAACCCAAAGAGTCCAGCTATTGGGGAAAAAACTCTCCAACAAAAACTTGAGAAAATTGGAAGTTAGTATGGAAGGAACTTGGATTAGACATTAGACCAACGCCTCACACCTTATGCCAAGATAAGATCAAAATTGGTACAGGATATAGACATAAAAAACAATATTATAAGCAAACTAGAAGATCAAGGAGTAGTTTACCTGTCAGATCTATGGAAAAGGAAGCAGTTTATGACCAAGGAAGAGATGGAGAACATCATTAAAAACAAACTAGATAATTTTGATTACATTAAATTGAAAAGCTTTTGCACAGACAAAACTACTGTAACCAAGATCAAAAGACATGTTGGGAAATAATTGTTACAACTAGTATTTCTGACAAAGGACTCATTTCTAAAATATACAGAGAACTGAGTCAAATTTTCAAAATAACAAGCCATTCCCAATTGACAAATGGTCAAAGGATATGCAAAGGCAATTTACAGATGAGGAAATCAAAATGATCCATAGTCATATGAAAAATTGCTCTAAATCACTACTTATTAGAGAAATACAATTAAAGCTTCTCTGAGGTAACACCTAATACCTCTCAGACTGGCCAACATAACCAGAAAGGACAATGATCAATGTTGGAAGGGATGTGGGAAATCTGAGATGCTAATGCATTTTTGGTGGAGCTGTGAATTCATCCAACCTTTCTGGAGAGCAATTTGGAATTATGCCCAAAGAGCAACAAAAATGTGCATACTCTTTGATCCAGCAATACCACTACTAGGTCTATACCCTGAAGAGATGATGACAAAGGGTAAAAACATCACCTGTACAAAAATGTTCATAGCAGTTCTGTTTGTGGTGGCAAAGAATTG
The DNA here is from genome assembly GCF_037893015.1 of Macrotis lagotis. Classification (NCBI taxonomy): domain Eukaryota; kingdom Metazoa; phylum Chordata; class Mammalia; order Peramelemorphia; family Peramelidae; genus Macrotis; species Macrotis lagotis. The sequence continues at coordinate 48,965,093 of NC_133666.1, forward strand.
GAAATTAAGTGGATGTCCTTCAATTGGGGGCTTAACAAACTGTGGTATATATATGTCATGGGACATGATTGTTCTATTAGAAACCAGGAGGGATGGGAATTCAGGGAAGCCTGGAAGAATTTACATGAACTGATGCTGAGTGATATGAGCAGAACCAGAAAAACACTGTACACCCTAACAGCAACATGGGGGTGATGACCAACCTTAATGGACTTGCTTGCTCATTCCATCAGTGCAACAATCAGGGATAATTTTGGGCTATCTGCAATGGAGAATACCATCTGTATCCAGAGAAAGAACTGTGGAATTTGAACAAAGACTAAAGACTATTACCTTTAATTTAGGGAAAAAACCCGTTATATGTAATTTTGCTATCTCTTATACCTTATTTTTCTTCCTTAAGGATATGATTTCTCTCTCATCACATTCAACTTAGATCAATGTATACCATGGAAACAATGTAAAGACTAACAGACTGCCTTCTGTGGGGGGTGGGAGGAGGGAAGAAAGATTAGGGGAAAAATTGTAAAACTTAAAATAAAAAAAGGGGGGTAAGGAAGGAAACTACATCCTCTTAAAAGACACCATTGGAATGAAGCTATATCATTACCAAACATGTATGCACCTAGTGGTATAATGTCCAAATTCCTAGAGGCAAAGCTGAGTGAATTTTAAGGAGACATAGACAGCAAAACATTAATAATTGGGACCTCAATCTCCCTCTCTCAGAACTAGATAAATCTAACCACAAAATAAACAAGAAGGAAATTAAGAAGGTGAATTAAATATTAGAAAAGTTAGATATGATAGACCTCTGGAGATAATTTAATGGGAATAGAAAACAACATACCTTTTTTCTCAGTAGTACATGGCACCTATACCAAAACTGACTATGTACTAGGGCACAAAAACCTTATAATCAAATTCAGAAAGGCAGAAATAATAAATCACAATTCTCAGACCATGATGCAATAAAAATTGCATGTAATAAATGGTCATGGAAAGATAAAACAAAAACTAATTGGAAACTAAATAATCTTAAATAATGGGTGGATCAAATAGCAAATAATAGAAATAATAATTATATCCAAGAAAATACTAAGAAATCATCATACCAAAATTTATTGGATGTAGCCAAGGAAATTTTGAGGGGAAACTTTATATCTCTAAATGCCTATATGAATAAAATAGAGAAAGAGGAGAACAATGAATTGGGTATGCAACTAAAAAAGCTAGAAAAAAGAACAAATTCAAGATCACCAATTAAAGACCAAATTAGAATTTCTGAAAATCAAGAAAGAGATTAATAAAATTGAAAGTAAGAAAACCATTGATCTCATAAATAAAACTAAGAGTTGGTTTTATGAAAAAGCCAATAAAATAGACAAACCTTTTGATAATCTAATTTAAAAAAATAAAGAAGCTAACCAAATTAACAGTATCAAAAATGAAAAGGGTCAACTAATAACCAATGAGGAGGAAATTGAAGAGATAATTTGGAGCTACTTTGCCAAACTGTATACCAATAAATTGGATAACCCAAGTGAAATGGATGAATATTTATAAAAATACAAACTGCCCAGATTAACAGAAGAGGAAATAAATTACTTAAATAATCCCATTTCAGAAAAAGAAATTGAAGAAACCATCAATAAATTCCCTAAGAAAAAGTCTCTAGGTCCGGATGGATTTGCAAGTGAATTCTACATAAACTATTTAAAAATACAGAAGAAGGAGTTCTGCCAAACTCCTTTTATGACATCAACATGGTGCTGAAACCTAAACCAGGAAGAACCAAAACAGACAAAGGAAATTATAGAGCAATCTCCCTAATGAACATTGATGCAAAAATCTTAAATAAAATTTTAGCAATAAGATTACAATAAGTTAATACTAGGATAATACATGATTAAGTAGGATTTATACCAGGTAGGCAGGGATCGTCCAAAATTAGGAAAATACTCAACATAATTGAACATATCAATAGCAAAACCAACAGAAATCATATGATTATCTCCATAGATGCTGAAAAAAGCCTTTGATAAAATACACATCCATTTCTATTAAAAACTAGAAAGTTTAGGAATAAATGGAGCTTTCCTTAAAATAATAAAAAAAAATCTATCTAAAACATCAACAAATATATGTAATGGGAATAAACTTGGAGCATTTCTAATAAAATCAGGGCTGAAACAAGAATGGCCATATCACTATTACTACTCAATATAGTATTAGAAATGCTAGCTGTACAATATCACTACTGGTCTATACCCTGAAGAGATCATGAAAAAGAGTAAAAACATCACTGGTACAAAAATATTCATAGCAGCTTTGTTTGTGGTGGCAAAGAATTGGAAACCTAGGGGACGTCCATCAATTGGGGAATGGCTGAACAAACTGTGGTGCATGTATGTCATGGAACACTATTGTTCTATTAGAAACCAGGAGGGATGGGATTTCAGAGAAGTCTGGAAAAACTTGCATGAATTGATGCTGAGAGAGATGAGCAGAACCAGAAGAACATTGTACACCCTAACAGCAACATGGGAGTGATGATCAACCTTGATGGACTTGCTAATTCCATCAGTGGGATAATCAGGGACAATTTTAGGGTATCTGTGATGGAGAATACCAACTATATTCAGAGAAAGAACTGTGGAGTTTACACAAAGACCAAAGATTATTACCTTCAATTTAAAAAAAAAAAGTCTTTTGTACTACATAATTATGCTACCTCTAATATTTTATTTTTTACTTAAGGATATTTTTTTTTTCTGCCCAACACATTCAATTTATTTTTTAGGTTTTTGGAAGGCAAATGGGGTCAAGTAACTTGCCCAAGGCCACACAGCTAGGTAATTAAGTGTCTGAGACAGGATTTGAACCCAGGTACTCCTGACTCCAAGGCCAGTGCTCTATCCACTACACCACCTAGCTGCCCCGAACACATTCAATTTTGATCAATGTATAGCATAGAAACAATGTAAAGATTATCAGATTGTCTTCTGTGGCAGGGAGGGAGGAGGGGAGGGAGGAGGGAAGGGAGGGTGGAGGAAAATGTAAAATTCAAAACCTTACAAAAAATGATAGGTGGGGGCAGCTAGGTGGTGCAGTGGATAGAGCATTGATCCTGAAGTTAGGAGGTTCAAATTAGATCTCACACACTTAATAATTACCTAGCAGTGTGAGTTCGGGCAAGTCACTTAACCCCATTGCCTTGCAAAAAAAAAAAAAGAAGGAAATGATAGGTAGAAACTACTATTGTATATAATTGGAAAACAAAATATTTATAAAATAAAATAAAATTCTCTAAAAAATGCTAGCTGTAGCAATAAAAAAAAGTGAAAGAAATTGAAGGAATCAGAATCAGCAATGAGGATGCAAAGTTTTCACTTTTTGCAGATAATATGATGATATACTAGAGAACCTGAGAAAATCAGCTAAAAAAAACTCCATGAAAAAATTAACAAATTCAGCAAAGTAGCAGGATATAAAATAAACCCATGTAAATCATTAGCATTTATATATATATAAACAAAGCCCAAGAGCAAGAGATAGAAAGAGAAATTCCATTTAAAGTGACTAGAGATAACATTAAATACTTGGGAATCTACCTCCCAAGACAAACCCAGAAACTGTAAGAAAACAATTATAAAGCGCTTCTCACCCAAATAAAGTCAGATCTAAAGAAATTGAAAGACATCAATTGCTCATGGTTAGTCAAGTTAATATAATAAAAATGACAATTCTACCCAAATTAAATTACTTATTCACAGTGCCATACCAATCAAACTAGCAAATAACTATTTTACCAAGCTAGAAAAATGAGTTACAAAATTCATCTACATCAAGAACAGCAAGGGAACTGATGAAACAAATGTAAAGGAAGGTGGCCTAGTTCTATCAGATCTAAAACTATACCATAAAGTGGCAGTTACTGAACTGCCTGTTACTCATTAAGAAATAGAGTAATGGATCAGTGGATTGGGATGGGTTCCAAGGAAACAGTAGTAAATGACTGAAGCAATCTATTGTTTGACAAACCCAAAGACATCAGTTTCTGGGATAAGAGCTCACTATTTGACAAAAATTGGGAAAACTGGAAAATAGTATGGCAAAAACTAGGCATAGACCTACATCTCACACCTTATAACAAAATAAGGTCATACAGGATGCCATAAAGGATAACACCATAGATAAAATAATAGACCAAGAAATACTCTGTCTATCAGATCTAGGGAAAGGGGATAATTTTTTTTTAGGCTTTTGCAGGGCAATGGGGTTAAGTGGTTTGCCCAAGGCCACACAGCTAGGTCATTATTAAGTGTCTGAGGTCGGATTTGAACTCAGGTACTCCTGACTCCAGGGCCGGTGCTCTATCCACTGTGCCACCTAGCCATCCTTGAAAGGGGATAAATTTAAGACCAAACAAGAATTAGAGTACATGCAAAATGAATGCTTTTGACTATATTAAATTTAAAAGGTTTTACACTAATAAATTCAATACTGCAAAAATTAGAAGGAAAGTAGAAAGCTAGGAAACAATCTTTACAACGAGGAGCTCTGATAAAGGTCTCATTTATAATAAATATATAGAGAATTGCATCAAATTTATAGGCTTACAAGTGATTCTCCAATTGATAAATGGTCAAAGGATATGAGTAGACCATTTTCACTTCACACCTATTAGACTGGCCAAGATGAGAAAAAGGGAAAATGATCAATATTGGAGAGGTTGTGAGAGTATTGGGACACTGATGCATTGCTGGTGGAATTGTGAATGGATCTAACCATTCTGGAAAGCAATATGGAACTATGTCCAAAGAGCAATGAAAATGTTCATTCCCTTTGACCCAGCAATTCCAATTCTAGGCCTATATGCAGAAGAAATCACAAAAATATGGGAAAAGTAGGAGCAGCTAGGTGGCACAGTGGATAGAGCACCGGCCCTGGAGTCAGGAGTACCTGCGTTCAAATCCGGCCTCAGAAGGTTAATAATTACCTAGCTGTGTGGCCTTGGGCAAGCCACTTAACCCCACTGCCTTGCAAAATAAATGGGAAAAGTCCCACATGTTCCAAAATATTCATAGCAGCTCTTTTTGTAGTGGCAAAGAGTTGGAAATTGAGGGGATGCCCATCAATTGGGGAATGGCTAAACAAGTTATGATACATAAATACTATGGAATATTATTGTTCTATAACAAACTATAAATGGTCTTACTCTGGAGAAGCATGGAATGAATTGCAGGATTTGATGCTGAGTGAAGGCAGCAGAACCAAGACAATAATATACACATTAACAACAACATTATGTTTCTGACAAAGGACTCATTTCTAAAATATACGGAGAACTGAGTCAAAATTTTTTTTTTTAAAAAACCATTCCCTAATTGGCAAATGGTCAAAGGATATGCAAAATCAATTTACAGATGAGAAAATCAAAGCAATCCATAGTCATATGAAAAATTGCTCTAAATCAATACTTATTAGAGAAATGCAAATTAAAGCTTCTCTGAGGTACCACCTCACACCTCTCAGACTGGCCAATATGACCAGAAAGGGTAGTGATCAATGTTGGAAGGGATATGAGAAATCTGGGACACTAATATATTGTTGGTGGAGCTGTGAATTCATCCAACCTTTCTGGAGAGCAATTTGGGACTATGCATAAAGGACCACAAAAATGAGCATACCCTTTGATCCAGCAATATCACTACTGGGTCTATACCCTGAAGAGATAATGAAAAAGGGTAGAAACATCACTTGTACAAAAATATTCATAGCAGCCCTGGAAATCAAGCAAATGTCCTTTAATTGGGGAATGGCTTATCAAACTGTGGTACATATATGCCATGGTACACTATTGTTCTATTAGAAACCAGGAGGGATGGGAATTCAGGAAAGCCTGGAGGGATTTGCATGAACTGATGCTGAGTGAGATGAGCAGAACCAGAACACTGTACATCCTAACAGCAACATGGGGGTGATGATCAACCTTGATGGACTTGCTTGTTCCATCAGTGCAACAATCGGGGACAATTTGGGGCTGTCTGCAATGGAGAATGCCATCTGTATCCAGAGAAAGAACTGTGGAGTTTGAACAAAGACCAAGGACTATTACCTTAAATTTAGAAAAAAAAACCCCTGATATCTTATTGTCTGATCTTGCTTTCTCTTATACTTTATGTTTCTCCTTTAAAGATATGATTTCTCTTTCATCACATTCACTTTGGATCAGTGCATGCCATGGAAACAATGTAAAGACTGGCAAATTGCCTTCTGTGGGGGTGGGGGGTGGGGAGAGGGAAGTAAGATTAGGGGAAAAAATTGTAAAACTCAAAATAAATAAAATCTTTAAGTAAAAAAAAAAAAAAACAACATTGTGAGATGATCAACCTTGATGGAAGCAACTCCTTTCAGCAGTTCAGAGAGCTAGGACAATTCTATTAGACCAGCTATGGACAATGTTATCCCCATCCAGAGGGAGAAAAACAAAACAAAACAAAAAAACACCCCTAATGAATCTGATGAACACTGTTTAAAAATTATCTCTTATGTATTTCTTTCCCTTAATCCTAATTCCTCATACAGAAAATGACTAATTTTAAAACATGTTTATCAAAACTATGTATGTACAATGCTAACCCAACTGTTGGCCTCTGGGGGTGGGTGGGAAGGGAGGGTCAAAGGAAATTTTGCAACTTAAAAATATACATGTGCATATGGATGAAAAAATAAAGATGCTACTCAAAAAAAAGAACAAAAGAAATAATAAGACCAAACCAAAAGAATAAAAAAATAGAAGACAATGTTAAATATCTCATTGGGAAAACAACTAAGATGGAAAATAGATCCAAGAGAGATCATTTAAAAATTCTTGGACTACCTGAAAGCTATGATCAAAAAAAGGAGCCTTGACATTTTATTTATTTATTTAGTTAGTTTTTTTGCAAGACATTGGGGTTAAGTGACTTGTCCAAAGTCACACAGCTAAATAATAAATGTCTGAGGCTGGATTTGAACTCGGGTCCTCCTGACTCCAGGGTTGGTGCACTATACCACCTAGCTACCCCTTGACATTATTTTTCAAGAAATTAACAAGAAAAACTGCCCTGATGTTCTAGAACTAGAGGATAAAATAGAAATTGAAAGAATCTACTGATCACCTATTGAATTTTGAATTTTACAATTTTTCCCCCAATCCTGATTCCCTCCTCCCACCCCCTACAGAAGGCAGTCTGATAGTCTTTACATTGTTTCCATGCTATATAGTGATCGAAATTGAATGTATTGAGAGAGAAATCTTACATACTTTTTCTTAAGGAAAAAATAAGATATAGGAGCAAAATTACATAATAAGATACCTTTTTTTTTTTTTAAATTAAAGGTCATAGTCTTTGGTCTTTGTTTAAACTCCACAGTTCTTTCTTTGGATACTGATGGCATTCTCCATCACAGATACCGTAAAATTGCCCCTGATTGTTGCACTGATAAAATGAGCAAGTTCATTAAGGTTGATCATCACCCCCATGTTGCTGTTAGGGTGCACAGTTTTCTGGTTCTGCTCATCTCACTCAGCATCAGTTCATGCAAATTCTTCCAGGCTTCTCTGAATTCAAATCCCTCCTGGTTTTTTGTTTTGTTTTGTTTTATTTTTTCTTTTTTAAAAATTTTATTTATTTATTTTGAATTTAAAAATTTTTCCCCTAATCTCGCTTCCCTCTCCCCACCCCCCACAGAAGGCAGTCTGTTTTTTTTCACTTAAATTATTTTTTTAAATTTATTTTTATTAAAGATATTATTTGAGTTTTACAATTCCCCCCCACTGAAAGCAATCTGTCAGTCTTTACTTTGTTTCCATGATGTACATTGATCCAAATTGAGTGTGATGAGAGAGAAATCATATCCTTAAGGAAGAGACAAAAAGTATAAGAAAAAACAAGATCTGACAATAAGAAATCTGTTTTTTTCTAAATTAAAGGGAATAGTCCTTGAACTTTGTTCAAACTCCACGATTCTTTCTCTGGATACAGATGGTATTCTCCTTTGCAGACAGCCCAAAATTGTCCCTGGTTGTTGCACTGATGGAATGAATGAGTCCTTCAAGGTTGAACATCACCCCCATCTTGCTGTTAGGGTGTACAGTGTTTTTCTGCTTCTGCTCATCTCACTCAGCATCAACTCATGCAAATCCCTCTAGGCTTCCATGAAATCCCGTCCCTCCTGGTTTCTAATAAAACAATAGTGTTCCATGACATACATTTACCACAGTTTGCTAAGCCATTCCCCAATTGAAGGACATTTACTTGATTTCCAATTCTTTGCCACCACAAACATGGCTGTTATAAATATTTTTGTACAAGTGATGTTTTTACCCTTTTTCATGATTTCTTCAGGGTATAGACCCAGTAGTAGTATTGCTGAGTCAAAGGGTATGCTCATTTTTGTTGCCCTTTGGGCATAGTTCCAAATTTCTCTCCAGAAAGGTTGAATGAGTTCACACCTCCACCAACAATGTAATAGTGTCCCAGATTTCCCACAACCCTTCCAACAATGATAATTATGCTTTCTGGTCATATTGACCAGTCTGAGAGGTAAGAGGTGGTACCTCAGAGAAGGTTTAATTTGCATTTCTCTAATAAGTAATGATTTAGAGCAATTTTTCATATGACTATGGATCACTTTGATTTCCTCACCTATAAATTTCCTCTGCACATCCTTTGACCATTTGTCAATTGGGGAATGGCTTATTTTTTTGTAAATTTGACTCTTCTCTGTATATTTTAGAAGTGAGTGCTTTGTCAGAAATACTAGTTGTAAAAATTGTTTCCCAATTTACTACATTTCTTTTGATCTTGGTTACAGTAGTTTTGTCTGTGCAAAAGCTTTTTAATTTAATGTAATCAAAATTATCTAGTTTGTTTTTTTCTTTTTTTATTTGTTTTTTTATTCTCATTTTGTACAAATGTTTTTTTTACATTAATAAAATATACTTGTTTACAAGTAAACAAAATACCCTTCCCCCCCATGAATATAGATAGACTTGCTTGGGCGAAAAAGTAAAGGGGAGAGAAAAAAAATTAAAATAAAAAAAAATAGTAATAATTGTAGGTATGGCCAGGTGGCGCAATGGACGAAGCACCAGCCCTGGAGCCACGAGCACCCGAGTCCATATCCAGCCTGGTAAACCCAATAATCACCCAGCCATGTGACATGCAAGCCACCCGATCCCCACTGCCCTGCAAAAACCAAAAAAGAAGAAAAAAAAAGACCCAAAATAAAATAAAATAGTAATAATAGTAGGAGTGGCTGGGTGGCAGACAGAGCATTGGCCCTTGATCCAGGAGCACCTGGGTCCGAATCCGGCCCCAGACACCCAAAGATCACCCTGCTATGTGGCCCCAGGCAGGCCACCCAGCCCCACTTGCCCTGCACCCTCCCCCAAATAATGATAACAAAAAATGTGCTTCAGTCTTTGTTCCAACACCATCAACTCTGTCATGAGTGGATCACATTCTTTATGATAAGTCCATCACAAAAGTTACTTCCATATTTTTCCAACGTTGCCATTGCTGATTGCAACTCCCTCCTTTCTTATTTCTCCACTACCATGTACTATATTTTCTCTCTCCTTTCACTCTGACTCTGCTGTAGGGTTGCTGAGTGGTGCAGCAGACAGATCCCTGGTCGTGGGGCCAAGAAGCCCTGAGCCCCCATACCACCCCTCAGGCCCAGAATCCACCTGGCCCCATGGTCCTGGGCAGGCCATCCAATCCCAGCCCCTTGCAAAAAGTAAAAAGGAAAATGTGTTATATCTGACCATTGTCCCCCCATGGTCCATCCTCTCTTCCTTTATTCACATCCCCACCCCTTCCCCCTGCTCCCCCCTCCTTCTTACTCCAGTTGTCTATACCCCATTGAGTATATTTGCTGTTTCCTCTCCTAGCTATCTCTGATGAGAGCAAAGGTTCCCTCATTCCCCCTTGCCTTCCCCCTTCCATATCATTGCAATAGCTCATTGTAATAAAAAAAAATCTTATTATGTGAAATATCTTGGACTATTCCCCCTCTCCTTTTTCTTTCTCCCATTCCATTTCCCTTTTTTTCCTATTGACTCCATTTCTACACCATATTTTATCTTTGAATTCAGCTTTCTCCTGTGCTTCAACTATAAAAGCTCCCTCTACCTGCTCTATTAACTGAGATGGTTCATATGAATATTATCAGTATCATTTTTCTATACATGCAGTTCATCCTCATTAAGTCCCCCATATTTCCCCCCTCTCCTCCAATCTCCATGCTTCACCTGAGTCCTGTATCTGAAGATCAAACCTTCTGTTCAGCTCTGGCCATTCCAAAAGGAACCTTTGAAATTCCCCTGGTTCATTGAAAGTCCATCTTTTTCCCTGGAAGAGGACATTCAGCCTTGCTGGGTAGTTCATTCTTGGCTGCATTCTAAGCTCTTTTGCCTTCCGGTATATTGTATTCCAAGCCCTACGAGCTTCCAATGTAGTTGCTGCTAAGTCCTATGTGATCCTGACTGCAGCTCCACGATATTTGAACTGTGTCCTTCTGGCTGCTTGTAATATTTTCTCTTTGACTTGGGGGTTCTGGAACTTGGCTATAACATTCCTGGGGTTTAGTTTTTTGGGATCTCTTTCTCGGGGGGATCGGTGGATTCTCTCCATTTCTATCTTGCCCTCTGCCTCCAGAATATCAGGGCAATTTTCCTGTAGTAATTCTTTGAAAATGATGTCAAGGCTCTTTTCCTGATCATGACTTTCAGGTATTCCAATAATTTTCAAATTATCTTTCCTAAGTCTGTTTTCCATATCAGTTGTTTTTTCAATGAGATATTTCACATTTTCTTCTAATTTTTCATTTTTTTGGTTTTGAAGTATTGATTCCTGATTTCTGGTAAATTCATCAATCTCCCTGAATTCTATTCTTTGTCTGAAGGATTTGTTCTCCTCAGTGAGTTTTCTTATCTCTTTTTCCATCTGGCCAATTTTGCTTTTTAAAGCATTCTTCTCCTCAATAACTTTTTGAACTGTTTTATCCATTTGACCTAAGCTGTTTTTTAGCATGCTATTTTCTTCAGCATTTTTTTGGATTTCCTTGACTAAGCTGCTGACTTTATTTTCATGTTTTTCCTGCATCTCTCTCCTTTCTTTTCCCAGTTTTTCTTCCAACTCCCTCATTTGATTTTCAAAGTCTTTTTTGAGCTCTATCATAGCCTGAGCCCAATTTCTGTTTTTGTTGGAGTCTTTAGATGCAGGAGCTTGTGCTTCCTCATCTTCAGACTGAGTATTTTGATCCTTCTTGGGCTCATTTGCAAAATATTTCTCAATGGTCTTTCTCTTGTTTCTTTGCTTGTTCATTTTCCCAGCCTAAGCCTGTTTTTTGGGGTGCTTCCTGAGCTTTTGGGACACTCCCACAAGGGTCTCAGTGTGTGAGGTTCTGTCCTCCCTCAAGGTCTGTGAATGAACATAAGTGCCCTCCTCTGCCACGGGGCCGAGGTGGAGGGGCCCTGTTGTTCTATGGGGGGGCCTAGACTGGGATCAGGATCTGAATGTGGTCAGAGCCCTAGAGTCCTGTTCCAGGAGCAGAGGACAGAGCTCAGCAGTCTCTCTCTCTTCACTCCCCCCCCTCAGCTCAATGGGCTCATGCCCTGGGGGCTCCTGCTTAAGGCTTGGCCTGCTTCTGTTTCCCGGTCTAGGCTGCTGAAAGACCAAGCTGCTTGCTGTGTGCCCTGAGGGCTGGGCTCCACGTGCTCATTCTGGCAGAGGTCCCCTGCTGTTACCCCACTTTGTGCTGGTGCTCCCTGGGGTGCAGCTCAGGAGACTCTCCCGCTGCTGTGAGCCGCAGCCCAAGGAGGCTGAAGTTCTTTTGCTCTGGCGGGCCACCCCTCCGACCCCGGGGAGCAGAGCCTTTCTGCTCTTTTCCAGGTTACCTTGAGTAGGAGAACTGCCTCACTGGGTCCCTTTGTGGGTTCTGTCTCTCGAAAGTTTAGTTAGAGTCCTTAGTTTATGAGTTTTTATCAGAGAGCTCCTAAGACTCGATCCCTTCATGTGGCCATCTTGGCTCCGCCCCCTCTAGTTTGTTTTTAATGATGTTCTCCATCTTTTCACCTCTTGAAAAAGATACCAAAATGAAAACTTCTAGGAATATTATTGCCAAATTTCAAGGAGAAAATATTGTAAGCAGCCACAAAGAAAGAATTCAATTTTTGTGTAGCTACAGTCAGGATAACACAAGATTTAACAATTTCTACATTAAAGCATTATAGGACTTAGAATATGATATTCCATAAAGCAAAAGAGCTTGGATTACAACCAAGAAAGTACCACCCAGGGGGCAGTTAGATGGTATAGTGGATAGACAACTGTTCCTGGAGTCAGAGGTCCAGAATTCAAATCTGACCTTAGACACTTGATACTTACTATGTGACTTTGAACAAGTCACAACCTCATTGCCCCACAAAAAAAAAACAAAAAATAAGAATCAACTACTTAGGAAACCTGAGCATACTCTTTCAGGAGAAAATATGAATGAATATCAATGAAATAGGGGACTTTCAAATTTTCCTAATGAAAAGACTAAAGCTGAACAGAAAATTTGGTCTTCAAATACAAAACTCATGAGAAGCATAAAAAAGTAAACAGAAAAAGGAAATCATAATAGACTTAACAATATTTGATTGTTTATATTCCTGTATGTAATAGAAAGGGTTACATACTTTTAATTTGGACAGTTCAAATCTGTACCACAATGACATACTTTCTCTCTTAAAACTTTAAATGAGAATTTAATGATTAATATACTAATAACCCAAGATTAATATCCTTATAATCTAAGATTATACATAATTACATATATGACTTATAACCCAAGATTATAACCCAAGATATTATGCATATAACCCAAAAGATATATAATATTACACATATACATATATGAATGAAAAACATCAGCATAAAGGAAAGGAAAGGTAAGAATAAAAGAGTATTACCCAATGGAGGAGGCTCCAATGCCTGAAAGTCTGGCTGACTGGAGAAGTTGAGTCACAACACAGGGTCTCAATTGGGAAAGTCCCTTCAGCAGAGCATCCTCCAAAGGGGGTGACTTCCAAAGCACACTTTCCCAAGAGCCTTATAGTGCCTACACAAAGGTGAAATGGCTCCATGTGTTTACAAGTCTGAACTCAGTGATCTGGGGAGTTTCAGGTAAAACACTTTCATATCTTGAGTATAATCACTTTCTCCAGGTGTCTTGAGGTAAACTCCCAGGGATGGGCCAAGTCCCCAGGTGTGGACCTCAAAACATGTTTACTAGGAATTTTCCCTAGCTCTCCTTGACCTGGAACATGCTTTGGTCAACATGCTTCAGTTCAGTCTGCTTAGGAAATTCGTTCTTCTTGGACCAAGATGGCTGATAGGGAAGATCTCAACTTAACTCTTCACACTTCACTATATGAGAAGATGACACTAGTAACTCATAAGAACTTTCTCATTATTAGGGCAGTTAGAAGGATTATATATACAGAGAAGAAGGGATGACATCTAAAAAAATAAAATTAAGAGGTGAGAGAAGAATGTACTGGGGAAAAAGGGAAAGGTAGAACGGGGTAAATCATCTGACTTAAAAGCTGCAAGAAAAAGCTTTTACAGTGAAGGGGATAAGGGAGAAGCCTAGGGGGAGTGAAACCTCACACTCATCAGAAGTGGCTCAGAGACACTAAATTGGATATAGAAATCTAGCTTACCCTAAAGGAAAATAGGTGGGGAGAGGGATAAAAGGAGGGGAGGGGTCATAGAAGGGAGAGCAGATTTGGAGAACAAAATGCTTTTTTTTAAAATTTTATTTATTTAAGGCAACAGGGCTAAGTGACTTGCCCAAGGTCACAGAGCTAGATTAAGTGTCTGAGGCTGGATTGAACAAAACACTTTTGAGGAAAGACAAGGTGAAGAGCAAAAATAGATTTAACTTAGGGGGCTAGGATGGAGGGAAATACATTTAGCAAAAATAACTATGAAAAAATTTTGAAGCAGATTTCTCTGATAAAGACCTCAAACATTTAGAGAACTGAGTAAAATATAAGCCATCCCCCAATCGATAAATGATCAAAAGATATGAACAGTTTTCAGATGAGGTTATCAAACTATCAATAGTCATATGAAAAAATGTTCTAATTCACTACTGATTGAAGAAATATAAATTAAAGTAATTCTGTGATATTATCTTATACCTGTTAAATTGGTTACTATAATAAAAGCGGAAAATGACAAATGTCAGAGGGTTGTGGGGGAAAATGAGACATTAATGCACTGTTGGAGGAGTTATGAACTGATTCAACCATTCTGTAGATCAATTTGGAATTATGCCCCAAGGTCTATAAAACCTTTGCATACCCTTTGACCAAACTAGCAATGTCACTACTAGGTCAGTATTCCAAAAGAGATGAAAAACAAAAAGGAAAGGGACCTCTATGTACAAGGATATTTGTAGCAGCATTTTCCCCCTGCTAGCTAGGAATTAGAAATTGTGAGGATGCATATCAGTTGAGGAATGGTTGGACAAATTATGATATAATATGATGGAATGCTATTCTGCTATAAGAAATGATGAGCAGGATACTGTCACAAAACCTGGAAAGACACATGAGGTGATGCAAAGTGAAATGCACTGTGTACAAAATAACAACAATACTGTAAGATGATCAGGTATAAATGACTTAGCTTTTCTCAGAAGTACAATAATCTAAGACAACTCTGAAGGAGTTATGATGAGGAAGGCTATCCATCCCCCCAGGGAAAGGGTTGATGGTTTTCAGAATGCAGACTAAAATATTCTTTCTTTTAAATTTTATTTTTCTTGAGATTTATTTTTTTGGGGGAGGAAATCTATTTTTTCTTTCTCTACATGACTGGTATGGAAATGTTCTGCATGACCATACATATTTAACCTATATTGAACTGCTTGCTTTCTCAATAGGGGGTGGAGTGGGGAGGGAGGGAGAGAATTTAGAAATCAAAGTTTTAAAAAAACAAACATTAAAAGTTGCTTTTACATTTAACTGGAGAAAAATACCAAATAAATAAATTTTAAATACTAAAAAAAATTTTAAAAATGGTCTTTATGAGATCACTTTCAGCTTAGAGTCCAAACAGATGTGATTCTGAATCTTAGGCTATCCAGATCCGTGTTTCCTTCCTTGGACTTCACTCTGACATCTCCATTCATGTCAAACCTATCTATCCTGGGTGCCCTGTGCCTTGTGGAATACATTGTTACATGCTGTTCTTCATATTGTTTTTGTTCAGTTATATCAGACATGTGTGATTCTTTGCAACTGCATTTGGGATTTTGGAGTGGTTTGTGATGTCCTTCTCCAGCTCATTTCATAGATGAGGAACTGAGGCAAACAGGATTGGATGACTCACTCAAGATCACACAGTTTGTAAGTGTCTGAGGTTTGATTTGAACTTAGAAGATGAATCTTCCTGATTCCAGGCGTGGCACTGGCACTGTATCCCCTTCCGCTCCATCTAGCTGCCCTATGCTTCATGTTCTTCATACTAGAGCTCTTAATTTATCACTCCCTCCATTTTCTTATTACTGCAGAATTTGATTCTCCCCTGAAGATTCCTGGCCCTTCTCTTCAGTAAGGAGCACCTTCTCATGCTCCTGACATTACACTAGAGTAGGAGTAGTCATGCTTCCTCCTTTCAATATCTCTTTTAATTAACCAGTTCAACTTTATCCAGTCCTAAACCTTTGATTCAGGGCAGTTAGCTTGTGCCGTGGATAGAGGGCCAGCCCTGGAATCAGGAGGACTTGGGTACAAGACCCTGAAGTCTGGAGAACGTGAATTCAAATCTGGCCTCAGCCACTTACTAGTTATATGACCCCAAGTAAGTCACTTAACTCTCTTTGCCTCAGCTTTTAAATTTTTTAAAATTTTATTGATTTAAAGCAATGGGATTAAGTGACTTGCCTAAGGTCACACAGGCAATTATTAAGTGTCTGAGGTTGGATTTGAACTCAGGTCTCCCTGACTTCAGGGCCAGTGCTCTGTCCACTTCGACACCTAGCTGCCCCTCAGCTCTTAAATTTGCAAGATGAGCAGGAGAAGGAAATGGCAAACTACTACAGTATCTTTGCCAAGAAAACCCCACACAGGGTCATAAAGAGTTAAACGTGACTGAAACAACTGAACAACTTGGAATTTGTTGCCCCATTATTCTATTGCTGCTCAGTCATTCCTTTCCAAACTGGTTTACTCTTGCTTGTCTCTCTCTCTCCTCTTGTGTATACTATTGGAGGAAGTCACGCAGATGTGTTGATTGTGTTTACTGCAAATTTATATTTTCCATCTTAACTGGGTATTCCCTGCTATATATGCACCCTTTTGGTCTTGCTCAGTGAAACTCCAAAGGTAATTTGCAAACTGAAACAAGTGACTCACCCAAATCAAATAGCAGACTCAGTTCAGGGAGTAGCAGCTGAGTCAGAAGCAAAGGAATTAAAAAGAGAGACTTAAACTAATATCAGATCTTTTGATAGCTTGGTTTGCATCCTGGCTCTGAAAAAAGCTCAAGTGGCCCCCTTTCCCTTTGCACTATAAGATGGAAACCCTTCCTCAGTGGGGAATGGGTCTTATAGCAATTGTAGTTGAATGGGGTATCAGCAGAGAGCAGATCAACTGAAAATCAGGATGTGGTAACAACAGAGACAAGTGCCCGACAGAGGACACCAGATGATATCAGAGCAGAAGAGAAAGCAGCAAATGGTGGCATGAGAAATAGAGAGGACTTTCAGCTAAATTTAGTAGTAGTTTTAGAAATACAAGTTATCATTTCTAAATAACTAGTAGTTACTGTTACTATTTAAGCAGGTTACATGTTTTATATGCATGGGTCCGTCCCCATGTGGGTTTATTCTCCTGCTTGGTGATGCTGGAATTTGTAGAAGATAGTACTTCTCTGTTTGCCTCTAGATTTTCCTTGTTATTGAGAGAAGATTTGACTTTAAAATACAAACCTCAAGAGAAGTATAAAAAGGAAAGAGAAATCATAAGGTATTCAATAAAGTTAAACTATTTCCATTCCTACATGGGATGATGATACTTGAAACACCTAAGAATTTTATAATTATCAGGTCAGTTAGAAGGAGTGTACGGAGACAGGGTTTTGATGTGAATTGACTTTGATGGGATGATGTCTCAGAAAAATAAAATTGAGGGAATGAAGTGGGAGAAGGGGGAGGTAAAATAGGGTACATTATCCCACATAAAAGAATTATGAAAAAGCTTACACAATGGAGGGGAAGATCAGGATGTGTGACAGAAAATACTTTAATCTCACTGACATCAGAATTGCCTCAGAGGGAATAATATACACATTTAGTTGGGTGTAGAAATCTATCTTATACTACAAGGAAAAAGGGGGAGGCTGATAGATGGGTAGGTGGTTTGAGGGAGGCAGTGGTTAGAAGCAAAATGAGTATTAAACCCCTCCTGTGTACCAGATGCTTTGCTAGGCTCTGGGGGTACAAAGAATAAAACAATCTAGACTTTCAATGAACTAACAGTCTAATAGAGGAGACAATGTCTATATAAGTATATATAGTTATTGTATAGGATTTTATGAATGCTTATTTCCTTCTCCATTTCCTCACATAGAAGGTACACACATACATAAATGGAAGGCATCTAGAGAGATCAAAAAAAGTCTATTACAGATAGTGGTATTTGAGCTATTGAAGGAAGCTATGAATTCTAAGAAGCAAAGGTGGGGAGGGAGAGCCTGGGAGATGGAAATGGAAGTAAGAACAAAGGCATGGAAGTAAGAGATTGAGTTTTATGAGTGAGGAGCAGAGATGAGGCCGGCTTGTTGGATTCCAGTGTGTGGAGTCAAGTAGTAATATCCACTGAGACTAGTGAAAGATACTTGAGGCCGGGGTGTCTTGGGCTTTAAAAGCTAAACAGAGGAGTTCATATCTGAGTTGTTTAAGTAGGTAAAACACATGATCAGGAAAATGATCCTGGTAGCGGTGGACTATCTATAAGGCAGACTAGAGTGAAAAGAGACTTGAGGCAGAGAAACTAACTGGGAGCCTGCTATAGTAATCTAAGAGGTGATGAGATCCTGAATAAAGCTGAAGTAGGGCTATAACTGGGTTTAGAGATGGAAGATTTGTTCAATTCAAACAAATCTCTGAAATCCAAATTCATATTTATTAGCTCAGAGTAAAAAATGGAGCAAATAATCCATTTGAGGACTGGGAAACTAAATAAAAGTAGAATTCATGAATGTGGGCATTAGTTTTCCTGCTGTTTAGTCATTGGTCACAGAATAGCTATCTGCCTTGTTGATGATGATCTCTGGTGAATTGTTAATTCCTGACCTACTTTTCCTCCAACTTTCAGAGCATTTGTGACTGCCTTATTTGTCTGCCTAGCCACTGGGCGTTCTTGGAATTCAAGGTAATTGTAATCATCAGCACTAACCAAACAGAATCCACATGGATCCCTGAAAACTTCAAAAATCAAAAGTTCAGAAATTTAGAGCTAAGAGGGACCTGAGAGGTCCATATTTGGTTCAGCCCTTCTACACTCAAGGAATTTATCTAATGGGGAGATAACATAGAATCAAATAGGTGCCAGTGAAATAGTATCTGTAAAGTGCCTGGCACAAAGTAGGGGCTTTAATAATGCTTATTTTCCTTCCCCTCCCTCCACATATGAGATACATACATGAATGGAAGCTAGCCTATTGCAGTAGGTGGTCCACTGAAAGAAGTCATGGATTCGAAAAAGGAGAGATAGAGAGGGAGAATATTCCAGATCTGAGGGATGGCTGGAGCAAAGGCTTGGAGAGAGGTGGTGCAGAGCCATGAGAGGAGCTGCAAGTGAGGCTGGATTGTAGGGTGCTTGAAGGGGAGGCTTATGAAAAACTTGAAATGCCAAGTAGAGAAGTCCACATTTTGGTTTAGAAGTAATAGGGAGTTGTTGGAGGTTTTATGGTCAGACCTACACTTTAGGAAAAATCAGCCCGGCAGCTATGGGGAAAACAAACTGGAGTCAGAAGAGACCTGAGTTGGGGAGGCCAATTAGAAGTTTATTACAATAGTCTGGGTTAGAGGAGACAAAGAATTGAGCGAGATTGGTGGCTTGATGGAGAGAAGGTTATATAGATAAATGAGAATTTATTAAGTGCTTAGTAATTGCCAAGCACTATGTTAAGTACTGGAGATATAAAAACAAGAAAACAAAATGGTCCAACCTCTTGAAGATCTTATAGGCTAATAGGAGAAGACAAAACATAAAGAGGAACTGGAAAGGAGGGGTTAGGGCACTTCAAAGGGAGCAAGGAAGCTTGCCTGAGAAGAAGCTGAAAAGCCAGGAGAGTTGTCACGAAAACTAAGGAGAGAGTATTAAGAAGAAGGTGATCAGTGATGTCTGAGGCTTTAGAGTGGTTCAGGGAGATGAGGATTAAGAAAAGATCATTGGATTTAGAAATTAAGAGATCACTGGAATCTTGGAAGAGAGCAGTTTTAGTTGAAGTGAACTGTGGCTTCTGAGACCAGGGCAGGGACTCACCAATCTGCAATCAGACCTCAGGGCAGAGTCCATTCTTAATGGGTAAGGCTTCACTCAGGAAGTAGAGCAGATTGTCCAGTGAATTGGAAATGAGTTGTTGGGAAGAGAATTAACCAAGTAACACTGAAGGGCAAGAGTCAAGGATCTATCCCTATCCTGAATTTCAATTTACTATTAAAGGGTATTACCATTCATTCTTCCCAGGCTGGAAACCTAGCTGTCATCCTCAGCTCCTCACTCTCTAACCCTTTTGCCATCCTCACCCCCCCACATCAAATCTGTTGCCAGGTCCTGTTGATTTTACCTTTTCAACATTTCTCATACACATTTTCTTCTCTGACACTGCCTGGTATAGGCCTTCATCACCTCATTCCTGGATCATTACAGTAGCCTGCTTGGAGGACTGTCTGTCTCCTTTCTCTTCAAATCTAGTCCATCTTTCTCCACTCAGCTGTGATCAAAGTGATCTAAGTGTGTCAATTCCCTTGCCCTCACTCCATTAGCTCCCTTTCACCTCTGGAATCAATTATGAAATTGTCTTTTTGATGTTGAAAGCCCTTTAAAACCTAGCCCTCGGCCCCCTACCTTTCCATTCGTCTTAAACCTTACCTCCCCCAAGGTACTCTGTGATCCAAGGACATTGGCCTTTTTTGCTGTTCCTTGAATAAGATACTCTATCTCCCAACTCTGCCCATTTTCACTGACTCTTCTTCATGCTCTCATCTCTGTCACCTGGCTTCCCTGTCTTCCTTCAAGGCCTAGATAAAACCCTGCTTTCTACAGGAAGCTCTTTTGGATCCCCCCCTTTTTTTTTGTTTTTTTTTTTTGTTTTTTTAGATTTTTGCAAGGCAAACGGGGTTAAGTGGCTTGTCCAAGGCCACACAGCTAGTTAATTATTAAGTGTCTGAGACCGGATTTGAACCCAGGTACTCCTGACTCCAAGGCTGGTGCTTTATCCACTATGCCACCTAGCCGTCCCTGGATCCCCCTTTTTTTTTTTAAAAAAAAAAGGATTTATTTTGAGTTTTACAATTTTCCCCCTAATCTTGCTTCCCTCCCCCCACAGAAGGCAATTTGCCAGTCTTTACATTGTTTCCATGGCATACATTGATCTAAGTTGAATGTGATGAGAGAAATCATATCCTTAAGGAAGAAAAATAATAAAACAAAAATAAATAGAAAAATTACATAATAAGATATTACATTTTTTAAAAATTAAAGGTAATAATCTTTGGTCTTTGTTCAAACTCCACAATTATTTCTTTGGATACAGATGGTATTCTCCATTGCAGATACCCCAAAATTGTGCCTGATTGTCGCACTGGTCAAATGAGCAAGTGCATTAAGGTTGATCATCACCCCTATGTTGCTATTAGGGTATACAGTGTTTTACTGGTTCTGCTCATCTCACTCAGCATCAGTTCATGCAAATCCTTCCAGGCTTCTCTAAATTCCCATCCTTCCTGGTTTCTAATAGAACAATAGTGTCCCATGACATACATATGCCAGTTTGTTAAGCTATTCCTCAATTGAAGGACATTCACTTAATTTCCAACTCTTTGCCACTACAAACAGGGCTGCTATGAATATTTTTGTACAAATGATGTTTTTAACCTTTTTTGATGATCTCTTCAGGGTAAAGACCCAGTAGTGGTATTGCTAGATCAAAGGGCGTGCACATTTTTGTTGCCCTTTGGGAGTAATTACAAATTGCTCTCCAGAAGGGTTGGATGAGTTTACAGCTCCACCAATGCATTAGTGTCCCAGATTTCCCACATCCCTTCCTACATTGATCATTGTCCTTTCTGGTCATAATGGTCAGTCTGAGAGGTGTAAGGTGGTACCTCAGAGATGCTTTAATTTGCATTACTCTAATGAGTAATGATTTGGAGCAATTTTTCATATGACTATGGATCACTTTGATTTCCTCATTTGTAAATTGCCTTTGCATATCCTTTGACCATTTGTCAATTGGGGAATGGCCTATGGTTTTGAAAATTTGACTCAGTTTTCAGTATATTTTAGAAATGAATCCTTTGTCAGAAATACTAGTTGTAAAAATTGTTTCCCAATTTACTACATTTCTTTTGATCTTGGTTACAGTGGTTTTGTCTGTGCAAAAGCTTTTTAATTTAATGTAATCAAAATCATCTAGTTTGTTTTTAATGATGTTCTCCATCTCTTCCTTGGTCATAAACTGCTTCCCCTTCCATAGATCTGACAGGTGAACTAGTCCTTGATCTTCTAGTTTGCTTATAATATTGTTTTTTATGTCTAAATCTTGTGTCCATTTTGATCTTATCTTGGTATAGGGTGTGAAGTGTTGGTCTAATCCAAGTTTCTTCCATTTGGATCCCTTTTAATGCCAGAGCTTTCCCTCTGTGATTACTTTAATTGACCCTGTATATATCTTATACATATAGAGTTGTTTACATTTTCTTTCTCCTATTAGCTTGTGAACTCTTTCAGAGTAGGATTTTTTTTTCCTTTCTTTGTTTCCCCAAAACTTAGCATAGCATTTGGCACATTTAATAAATGCTTGCTGATTGATTCACTGACTGATAAATGATTGGATATGAGAATGAGAGAGAGTGAGAAGTTGAGGATGACTCCAAGCTTTTGAGCTTGGGTGACCAGAAGGATGGCCTCAAAGGTAATAGAGAAATTAGAAAGTGGTAAAGGTTATTAGGGAGGAAGATAGTGTGCCCAATTTTAGAAATGTTAAGCTTAAGATATCTAGGTTACATCCAATTTAAGATGTCTAATAGACAGATAGAGATAGATGGCTGGGGATTAGAAGAGGGGTTGGGGCTAGACAAATAGATCTGAGAATCTTCTGCATAGAGATGATAGTTGAATTCATGGGGGCTGATGAGATCACCAAAGGAGATAGCATAGAAAGATAAGAGAAGAGAGCCTAGGACACAGCCCTGAAGGACACTCACTAGTAGTGTATATATGAACTGGATGAATAGCCAGCAAAGGAGATTACAAAGAAGTGATCAGTCAGGTTGGAGGAGAACCAGAAGAGAGACAAGTCATGAAAACATAGAGAAAGAGTATGAAGAAGGACAGTGTGGTCAACAATGTCACAGGCTGCTGTTGTTATTTGACGTTCATTCTCAAAGAAGACCATGATATCAGTAAGGTGATGCCATGACAAGCACATGAATTGGATTTGAGTGAGGGGGGCTGTGCTAAGTCACAAGAGAGGTGAAGAAGGATGAGTACCAAGAAAAGGCCATTAGTTTTGGCAATTAAGAGATCATTAATAACTTTGAAGAGAGTAGGTTCAGTTGAATGCTGAGGTTGGGAGCCAAACTGAAGAGTGTTAAGAGAGTGAGATGAAGAGAAGGCAAGGCATCAACTGCAGCTGACCTCAAGAATTTTAGCCACAAAAGGGAGAGGGCCAATACCTAGGAAGGATGGTTGGATAGATCAAGTGAGGTTTTTGAGGAAATTGGAGATGGATGTGATTACATGGAAGAAAGAAGCCCTAGTGGAGAGGGAGAGATTGAAGATTAGTGAGAAAGTAGGGATAATAAAGAGGGACAACGTGCCAGGGAAGAAGGAATGGAATGGGATCACTTGTACTTATAAAGAGATTAACCATGGTAAGGAGGATTATCTTTTTCTTTGAGAAAGGAGTAAAGGAGGAGATAGTGGCAGGAGACATATGAGGACTGAGAGATTGAGAAGAGAACAGGGAGAACAGTGAATGGTCTCTTTTTTCTGTGAAATATGAATCATGGAACATTTAAGGAGGGTTGAAAGTGAATAAATCATAGAACTGGGAAGTCAAGATGTTTGATGGAATACTAATATGTATGTTAAAGTTTCCTAGTATGAAAGCAGGAATAAGGGAAGAGAGAAATGCTGTGAGCTGGGCACTGAATTCATTGAGGAAGGAAATAGAGATAATGGACCCCAAAGAAGATAAAGCTGCTGGATGATGGTGGTGGAGGGAGAGTCTGGGAGTGGCAATGGGGAACAAATATTATTTAGATGCCTATATCTCCACAAAAGAAGGAGACATTACTGAGTGATCATACCCCTTCAATAATCTAATTATGAACTTGCCTCAATGGACTTGTTTCCAGCCACTGATAAGACTACCTAATCTCATACTTCAATGAGTAGCATGTTCTCACCCCATTATCCTTTCCCCAGTCAGTGATTTTGGATCTGTTATTGTATAAATCCAGTTTCCCCACTATCCAATCCCTTGTTCTCATCTGCCTCAACCATACCCCTGTCCCCACTGATGTCCCTCTCCAGATCTACTGACCTGTTCCACTTTGCTCTCCGGGATGCTTGCTTAAGAATTAACCAATTTCATTTTTTCCACTCTTTCTCATTTCTTTCATCTTCTGGAACTTGAACTGAGATCATTGGTCATCCTTTCCATTACTAGTCACAAGAGTACTGAGTGGGGTTGGGGTGAATAGGAGTGAAACTAGAAGGGGTGCTGGGGCACCTGGAGTAAGACCTTAGTGGGGGTGAGGTTGAGGGGGATGAGAACAAGGTTAGGGATGGGATTTGTACAACAAACCAAGTTAGTGGTTCAGCATCACTGGGTTTAGGATTCTGAAGAATGCACTTATTTCCATTTCCCTAGAAATTCCTTTTTCTTCTTTCCATATTTCCTAATGATTTCAAAATGCTAGAAATTTTATACCTCTCTCTAAATATCTATTTCTTGGGTTGACAGCCAAAGAATTCATTCCTTGGTGGCCAACCTTCTGGCCCTGTATTTAACTCAGCTGGGCCTTGATAACATTTTGTCACCAAGTATGTGTGGAAAGTCTCCAGCTGGGTAGAACCTGCCAGAACTTGTAGTCCATGCTCTCATAGGAATCTACTGAGTTATCAGTTATGATTTGCTTTTCTGTCTTGCAATATTTTTCCCATAGCTGTCTGGATCCTTTTAGCTAATTTGGAGGCTATGTTTATTTGTATCATTAATATTTTCCCTGTTGGTTTATGTTCAATTTCTTGAACTGAATTTTTATTTTTCTCCTGAGGTCTCATAATTTTAGTCTTTTTTTTTTCTTTGTAAGGTTTCCTTTCTGACTCCATCGTCTTTGAATGTGGTGTCCTTGTGGGCTACTTCTCAAAATCATCTTAGCCTCCTCTCTGGGCAATTTACTTTTCATTAGCTTCAGTCTCTGACCTAAAGAATTCAGAAATGGCCCTAGCTGGATGTTAGGTTCTTGCCCTCAATATTAATGGAATTCCATACCTGTTATGTCCCAATTAGATCTGTTCCTCAAACACTATATTTTACCCTGAGTAAAGCTTCTGTCTTTTGGTTTTTCAACATACTGGGAGGAGGGATGGTGGTGTGGGATTAAATTCTGTTGTCAGGCTGTAGGTCAGCTTGTGCAGCCTCGTTACATCAGTGTGGGAGAGCTGAATGAGGTAGTTGGGGGTCTATATTGTGTTTATTGATTTTCACTTCATTTGGTTTTGGGTTCTTGGTATCTTAGATGATGGAGAAGTTTGAGAGGTTGTGAGGATCAGAGAAAATGTCCTCCACCTGGCTGGCTACTTGACTAAATTCCTTTATTATTTTCTTGCAGCAAAATTTTGTTCTATTGCATTCAAAGACCATAATTTGTTTAGCCACTCTTCCAGGTTGATGAGTATCTCTTAGTTTTCAGGTCTTTGCCACCCCAAAAAGAACCATTCTCATTATTTTTGCTTATATTGTGTATGTACAAAATAGAAACATTTATATGTATTTCTCTTTGGTTTCTCTAGGGTATGGGTCTGGAAATAGAAGTTTTATTTAGGACCAGAAACACAGACACACATACATCCATGCACAGATTCAGCTTCCTGGAGGATTGGTCTGGAGTCTTAAGTCCTGTGGGGGGGCTAAGTGGCACAGTGGACAGAGCACTGGCCGTGGAGTCTGGCGACCCTGAGTTCAAATCCGACCTCAGACACTTCATAATTACCCAGCTGTGTGGCCTTGGGCAAGCCACTTTAACCCCATTGCCTTGCCAAAAAAAAAACAACACCTAAAAAAAAAGCGTTCCCCTAAGACCGCCAGGCCTCAAGAGAGAAACTTGCCGTTTGCTTTCCACTGTCTTGCTGGTCTGATGAAAGCACGCGGGGCTCTCGGTGTCCCCCAGGAAGGCAGCAGAGAGAAAGGCAAGAGCCCGGGCCTTTGTTCACCCCGCTTCCACCCCACCTGATGAGGGCAGAGGCGGGCTAGGTTGGGTCTCTGTCCCGCGTGAAGCCAAGCGGCTTGCTGGAGCGCCAAGGTGCCCGTTCCAGGCGCAGGCTGGTATCCCGGAGCTCCCTTCCGCCACGAGCAGCCTCCTTCCGGCCGGCACAAGGCGCTTTTCACTTTCTTTCTTCCTGGCTTTCTCGGCCCCGCCCTATTCCGCGCGCCTCGGGCCCTCGGAGTGGGCTGCGTGAGGGACGTGACTGGCTTCCCTCTTCCGCCGGCCCCGCCCCCTCACCCCACCAGCCTGGGGCAGGGCGGGCCGGGCCAATGGCCGGGCGCTTCGGCCGCGGCCCTGACCAATGGGAGCTTCGGGAGCCTCTGCAGGCCGGGCGGGGCGGGGCGGGGGCGGGCTCTGGGAGTGCTCCAGGCGGCGCGCCGCGCCGGCCTCTCGGCAGTAGGCACCGACCCCAGCGCGCCGAGCAGAGCCGCGCCGCGCCGAGCCGAGCCGCCCCGAGCCGAGCCGCCCCGCGCCCTAGCCCAGGCAGCCCGCGCTCCAGCCGCGCCGCAGCCCCGCCGCCGCCGCCCCGCCGCCCCGCCGACATGTCTCTCTCCAGCAAACTGACCTTAGACAAGGTGGACCTGAAGGGGAAAAGGGTCATCATGAGGTAGCGTATCCCGGTGGCCCCCAGGCTGGGAGGGGGCTCTTCTGCCGCCCCCGCGCCCTCCTGGGCCCCAGGGGCCCCAGCGAGAGGGAGCCCGCCGCTCCCCTGGCGCCCAGGTGCTCCTCGCCTCCCCCCGCCGCCCCCCGCCCCATGCAGCCGCCTTGGGGTCGCGGTCCCCCCCCCCCCCCGTGTGGGGCGTTGGCCTCCCCGCGCCCATCTGGGAGCCCCAGTCCTAGAAGGGCCCCCTTCGAAGGTCACCCGGGCCCTGCCTCCGCCTCCAGGCAGGCCTCCTGCTGTTACATAAAGAATCCCTCCCCTCCCCCTCCCGAAAAGAAAGCCCCTTTTGCTTTCAGCTGCTGAACGGAAATGAGAGATGCCTGAAGAAAAGGGGGCCTCCTGCGCCCCAAGATGGATGGGGGAGGGTGCTACTCGGTACTGTTCCACTAAGCTTGTGTAACAAGGCAGGCTGCAGCGCTGGGCTGGGGGGGCGGTGTTAGCTGAGGATCCCCGCTTCCTCCATCTCCAAACGGATGCTGTTGGGAGTCGGGGTGCATCCTTGAGGTCAAAGCCCCAGTCTTGCCACCTCAATGATGAACAAACTTCCGCCTCTGAGTCAGGAAGGGAGTTTGCCCCAGGTCCCACAGCTAGGAAAAAAGCTGGGAACCCACCCAGCTTTTCTGATGCCACCCTCTTTGTAGAGTTCTTTTTCCTTGTTTCTATTGAGGTGCCTGGGCCCCATGGACCCGGCTGCCAAGCTTTTTTTCTTCTCTCCTGGACTGTCTCACAAAGCCCTTTCCATAAATTTGCCTCTTAAAACATTCTTGCTGAGGTAGGGAGGCACAAGCATTGATGCCCACTTGGCAAATGAAAAAAAAAAACGAGCTCAGAAGGATGAGATGGTTTTTTTTCTTTATCCCTGGGAAGCAGAACTTGAATTCAGATCTTTGAACCCCTCCATTTAGGGTCTTTGGAGATAGAGAAAAAAATAAAAGAAGCAAACCAGAATGATGGCACAAGAGAGCTTCATTGAGAGTTAAGAGAGCCTGGCTTTGTCGCTTCCTCCCGGTGACCTTGGGTAGTCACCTCTCTGAGCCTCAGTTTCTTCTTTTGTAAAAGGAGGGTGGAGTAGGATGATTTCTTAAACCCTTTCCAACCCTACCCTCCACCCTCCCAAATCTGGGCTACAAAAGGGCAAACTGTAGCCAAACATTGAATTGCAGAACAGTTTCATTCCTCATGGTCTAAAAGAGTCCCTAGGTTGAAGACCATATATGTATAGTCATTGCAGTGCCCCATCCTTCCCTTTGGGGGAAGTGCCTGACTGCCAGGGGGTCCAGGTTCTCTGGCAGCTCAGGGCAGCTCTTCTGACCTTCCTTATGTGAACAGACACATCACACAGTGGGAAAGTCCCCTTTAATGTGCTTTTTCCTTCAGCATTGCAGGACATTTATTTGGAAGCAAAGAGAACGAACTGAGACAGATTTTAATCCTGCCTGAGACCCGAGGAGGTCATTTAGCTTAACTCCCTGTTTCTAGTTGAGCCCTAGCTAAATTGGGTCACCCATAACCTCCCCAGTGTTGTCATTCCCCATCAGAATCAGCAGCAGCTTAGCCCTCCGAAGAAGCATTTTTGATGTCCACATTTCTCAGGCTTGCTGGGAATTAGGCAATCCATCTCTAAACTGCTTTTGTTGTATATAAGGGCCCCTCCTAGATAATGGAGAATTTCAAGTGCTTCGGTAGGGAGTTGGACACTTCTGCCTAAGACCCAGAAAAGGAGAGGATTTTATGCAATCCTCTCAGAGGCTTTTCTTACTTCCTTTCTCCTTTCCTCTCACCCCATCTCTAGACTCAAGGGTTCTCAAGGTCACCTCTACTTTCTCTTGGTTCATGCATGCAGCTGGGTGGAGTAGAATGGGGTCTTAGAAGTTTCTTGCCGGCGGCTTGCCTCTACCTATTTAGCCTCTGAATACATGAAAATGGAACTTTGATTTCTTTATTTAAAGACTGGAGCTTCAGAAAGTAGAATAGAATGTGCTTATCTCTTCCACTGGAAGTGGTATGATAAGCATCTTCCTCCACAGGGTTCACAGTTTCTCCCAATTTAGTCCCGGAGCCTGAGGGGAACCAGCCAAGCCCCAACAGAAAATGACCTGTCCAAGGTCACCCAGTTGATTGGTGGTAGAGGCTGGTCCAAATCCCTGGTCTCCTGACTGCTGGATCCTTAGACACGTTGAAGCAGCAGGACCTAGCTTGCTTCTGGTTACCACAGATGATCAAAAACATTGTCTTTACTTGGTTGCTGAGAAGGTCTGGAAGTTTCCTTTTTTGCCAATTTATGTAGGTCTTTTGAACAATGAATCACATTTGGGATTGTGGGACTGAGCCCACTCTTTTCAGTAGGCTCAGTCAGCCATGTGCTTGCTGCCAGCACAATTCCCTTTTGCTTTTCTGCCTCTGTGGTAGTTGCTGGCAGTAGCCCAGAGCCCCAATTTCCTGACTGCCTTCTTTTCCTCCAGCAAAGGGAATTATGAAGTCTGCCCACCTTTTCTGGTATCCTGACTTACATCTGAATATTTAGGATAAATAGTACAATCACTTGGGCTGAAAATTTGAGAATAAAGTGCTGCCAATTAATAGCTCACTGGTCATGTCTCTACAGTGCCCTTCAGGCTTCCCAACCCTATGAGTCAACCTTCTGCTGCCACATTTATGCAATGTCATTTCCTTTCCCTTCACAACTCTTATAGCCATCTTGTAAGCACCTCTCTTTCCCCATTTTCTTGGCTTTCTGTTTTTTTCCTTCTGGCATGCTTTAACCTGACAGATTATCTGTAGGTTGTGTTCTGGATGAAAATGGAAGCTGGAGTTGAGAATACAAGGGAGAAAAAAGGATTTTCATCTTTTTATCATGTAGCAGAACATTTGTTAATTTTCTGAATGTACTGTGTGCAAATGAAAGAATTTACTTGGGGAAGGTAGTAGAGAAGAGAATCAGACAATTAGAACTGCAGCAGAGCTTACAGATCATTTAATAAAGCTTCATCTTATGGACATGGAAGGTTGTGACTTGTTAGTACTTAGTGGGAGTTAAGAATAGACCCTGTCTCCTGCCTCCCAACCACTTCGCAAGCCTTCACCTATTCCATATTGCTAGAGAACTCAAATTATGAACCCCAGGCCTATCTGGATGTAAGGAAAGCTCCAGTTTTGTGTGGAGGGAGGGAGGAGAGATTGGTTTAAAGTGAGGTATAGCAGGGGCAGCTAGGTGGCCCAGTGAATAGAGCACCAGCCCTGGAGTCAGGAGGATGGAATTCCTATCTGGCCTCAGACACTTAACAGTTACCTAGCTTCGTGACCTTGAGTAAGTCGCTCAACCCCCATTGCCTTACTACAAAAAAACAATGAAAAAATAAAAATAAAGTGAGGTGTAGCAGATGATGTGTGGAGGAAGAGCTCCAGCTAAGAAGAAAACTAGATCTGCACTCTTACAGAGACCTGGGAGTCTTCAAGAATCAGGTTTGAATGATTGAACCAATCCTTGCAAACATTTGCCCTTGGAGATTCTGGAATAGGCCTCATTCCCAGAGTTTTTCTGGAGAGGTGTTCCTAGTATATCTACTTCCCTAGTTTCAAGTCCTTTGCAGAAGATACCTAGATTAACTCTTCTGGTAATGAAAACCAGTTTAAATGTTACGGAGATCACTTAATAATATCAAGAGACCTGGCTGGCTTGTGGTAATGTTAGTCACCTGATTTCAAGGAATAGCCTGTCTTTGAGAACAATATACTACTCCTCTCACCTCTCCATTCCAAAATACATGCCCCCCTGCCTCAACATACTAAAAGGAAAGCTAGACATTATATCCTGGTCTTCAAAGGAGATACTGAGTAATCCTAGCCTGTTTGTTGTGAAAGGCTGCCCTAAAAACCCACTCTCTAGCTCTTGTTTATTTTGGGGGGAATTACCATTGAACTCTGTCTCCTGACCAGTTAGGACAGATGTTTGTACAAGGGTGGGGATTAGAGCAGAACTGAGTTGTTTTTAACTGATAGCTAAGGAATACTGGGCTTTATTGGAGCCAATTTGAGCCAGCTCAGGAGCATACTAATTGTTAATGGCAAACCCTATAAAGTCAGGGCTTGCCTTATTGTTTGATCTGCTCAACTGAAGAAAGCACTGGAGAAAATGTCAATGCAGGTTACCCTGGAGTGGGAGGGCCTGAGTTTAAATTTGACCTCAGACTATCTGTGTGATCCGAGGCAAGTTTATTTAACCCCAATTGCCTTACAAAAAAAAAAATAATGCAGGTTAAACAGAAAAGTGTGTCTTGTTCATAAGCAGGTTATTTAATATCTGCACACTCGTGGTTTGGGGCTATCATATTTTTAAAGATAAATTTTATTTGCTTCTCTATTTGCACCTAATGAATAGTAACACACCCCCCCCCCCAAAAAGGAAAAAATCTGTTAAGCCAAATCAATTAGTGGTGGCAACTTCATTTGATAGCATATGCCACATTTAGCACCTGTAGTTCTCCACCTCTATTGAAAGGAGAGAGAAGTATATTTCCTTATGTACTCTCAGGACCAGGATTAATCATAATCATTTAGAATTTAGATTTTTTTTTTTTTTAGATTTTTCAAGGCAATGAATGGGGTTGAGTGGCTTGCCCAAGGCCACACGGCTAGGTAATTATTGAGTGTCTCTGATTTGAACCCAGGTACTCCTGACTCCAAGGCCAGTGCTTTATTCACTGCGCCACCTAGCTGCCCTCATTTTGAATTGTTTTGATGTTATTTTTATTCACTTTATAGTTATACATGCTTTGCCTTACTCTATCAATTCAGATAAGTCATCCCAGGTTTCTCTGAATTGCTCAAATTCATCACTTCCCAGGGTACCATAAAATACTCCATTATATTTACATAACATTTAGCCATTCCTCAATCGGTGAGCACCCTCTGCCCCCACCGCCCAAAATTATTTCTGTGACTATTGGAGAGGGTCAAAGGGTTGGTCAGGGGATACGAGCAGTTGGAAGACTTCAAAAATAATTACAAAATAGTTTCCAAAATTGTTGAACAGCTCCACTAACTGCATGTTAGTGTGTGTCTTTGCACAGCCCCTGTCTTGAGCCATCTTAAAAGTAACACGTTTGCCTAGCAACCATTTTTCCTAACTTATCCCATAAAAATAGGAATTTTTCTCTTTCCTTCCAAAATCTCTATGCCTTGAATCTGAAAACAAATCTCTTAGCCTTGTTATTCAATTTGACAAGGTTGGTATTAATTCATATGGTGCTTTACAATTTTAAAATCACTTTCTTGACAATAAGTTAGCAGGATAGAAAGTCTCACCATTTTTTAGGGGAAGAGACTTAAGGTTAAAGAAGTGAAACCAGATAAAGCACTGGCCCTGGAGTCAGGAGTACCTGGGTTCAAATGCGGGCTCAGACACTTAAAAATTACCTAGCCGTGTGGCCTTGGGCAAGCCACTTAACCCCATTTACCTTACAAAAACATTAAAAAAAAAAGTGAAACCATCCCCTCTTCTCACCAATGCAAGAGAAGGTTGAGATTTCAGTTGTTTGGGCCAGAGGACATGGAATTTGGCATAGCTGGAGAAGATTGGGAGGTGGGAATAAGATGAAGTAAACAGGAA
Organism: Macrotis lagotis; assembly: GCF_037893015.1. Classification (NCBI taxonomy): domain Eukaryota; kingdom Metazoa; phylum Chordata; class Mammalia; order Peramelemorphia; family Peramelidae; genus Macrotis; species Macrotis lagotis. Next base: position 48,997,201 of record NC_133666.1, read on the forward strand.
ATGTGAGGATTTAGGAGTTGATGAGGAAAGGGGGAGGTAAAGCCCATTACAGGAGCGGGAAGAGTACTGGCATGCAGCAAGTGGATTTCATGCTTGACTCTGTGGCCCCCTAGTGTATCAGAAAGTAACTCTTCTTTTTCCATTCCTCTGCAGTCCTTTGTTGGAGGAAGAGTGGGAAGCATTAGCTCTTTCAGTAAGAATGCCCTGCCCCTAGCTTTTTCAGCATGGACTTTCTGCATACTTTGTGGGAAAGGAATCATTAAAATAGACTACTCTTCATCCTCTTTGAAATGTGAACTGAAGCTGGCAAGATGCCTTGCCTGTGATATTTAAAAAGAGATGTTTGGGATCTGATCAAATTGCCTGAAACCACCTGCTGCCATACAGATCTCTTTCCTCAGCAGTATGGTCTTAAAAAAAGTTTCCCAAGTCAAGCTACTTGATTTTTCCCCCTACTCTGTTAATTTTGATTTTTAAGTTTTTCACTGAGCTTTATTTTCTCATCAAAATTTCTTCCTAATTTCTTGAATTTTATTTCTCATTTGAACCTCTCTGGAATTTCTTGCACTGTTTAGTAGAACACTTGAAACCAGAATTCCTCCTTCCCCTGCTGTAGCTGTGTTTCTTGTGGAATGGAACTCAGGCCTTCAAGAAAAAGATTTTGTACTCCTTTCCACCCTTGATTTTGTGAAAAATTCTTAGCTTGATGCCCATTGTCACCCATTGTTTCCTATTATCTACATCTTCTCCCCCACTAGCAAAGAAAGAGAGTTAAGCAAAACTAACTCTTAGGATTGAGTTACTTGGAGTTACCAGAGCTTGGTTTTGGATTTTTTAAAAAGCAGTCATTTCTAGATTTTCAAATGGACTGAGACGAGAGACTGCATCAGAGCCCCACCTCAGACACTTGGGAGGACCACTGAACATCTCTGTCTCAGATAAGAGCACTTGCCTCATTGGGTGCTTATGATCAATGAGATCACATATGTGGGGGGGAGGGGGCATTGAGGGATTTAAAGCCTTCAATATTACAGTAGCAGACCCCAAATTCTGATAGATCCTAGCAAACCAGGGAAAGCTTGATGCCTAATAAGCAGCCTAGCTTCAGAGGTCACTAAGTAGATTTTTTTGGTTGTGGAAATGCTCAAGGATCATCTGCTAAGATCAGGAGGAGTTAGGGGCTCCATCAGTGGAGGGAGGACCAGCAATCAATCATGATTGCAGTATATGCTTGTAGAGAAACATCACTATCCTATGTTGTTTTCAGACAGATAGAAACCTGAGAAGCAGCATGGTGTAGTGGACAGAGATCTGAAGGGTCTAGATTTGGATACTTCCTAGCCATGTGCTTCTGGGCTAGTCATTTAATTTCTCTGTCTCAGTTTCCTTATCTGTAAAATACAGGCTTCTAAGGTCCTTTCCAGCTTTAGCTCTATTCTATGAAAAATAGACTGAAGTCCCAGGAAGTCAGGAGAAATCTATACATTATCTCATTTTAACCTTACGACAAGAATCTGTCATTTTTTAAAATTTTATTTAAGACAAAATTCATTTAAGGCAATCTGTTTATTTTAGGTCCAGGGTCATATAGCTAGGCAATTATTAAATGTCTGATACCAGATTTGAATTCAGGTCCTCTTGACTTCAGGGCCAGTATTCCACTGTGCCACGTATCTGCTCCCGTTATTATTGTTAAAAGAATTCTTGGTTCTTGAAAACTGACAGTCAAGCCCTGGTCTAGTGGGTAGTAGCATTTCACTTTTAAGGATGGACACCAGGAAAGTGTTGAGTGTTTTGGGTTGGTATCTATGACCATTACAGAATCACTTTCTTTAGAGTTGACAGTACCTCGACTTCAGATGAAAGGGCCAACCTGAGGTCTTGGTTTAACCCTGACTGGAGAGGGATAATTTGTGAACTGGTCTCTTTGTTTCAGAATCCCAGGGTGTCTCAGTGGTTGGGAGAATCTAGAAGGGAGTAAAAATTCTTTTTGTCAGGCTCTTAATTTCCCTGCTGAATTCTTGACCCTTCATTTTCATTGATCATACCCATGAGGACTTGTCCTTTGATTTGATCATTCCTAAATTTCGAAAACAACTAAATCACCCCTGTGAACTGATTTTATAAGTGTGTGTGTGTGTGTGTGTGTGTACACATATCTATATCTATGTCTATCTATATCTATCTATCTATATCTAGTTGCTTGCAGAATCAGACAATAGCCATGCATTGTTGTGTATCACCCAAACAGAGATAATTCTGGTTTTCTTATCCTGGAAGTCAGACATCTTAGGAACTGAGATGGCTTTGGCACTTTCAGTGGATATAAATGGTTCTCTGAAGGAGCTAGTCTCACCTATAGTTTAAGGTGCCTAACTTTAAATCTTTTCTTTGCAGGGTGGATTTTAATGTTCCCATGAAGAACAAGGAGATAACCAACAACCAGAGGTAAGATCCCTACAGAGGTCCCTTGGACCCAGTTGGGGATATGGGGGGGGAGGGAATGTGTCAAACAGGACTTCTTCCTCCTTTCTGGGTCTGGGTCTGGAGATCTCTTAGAATAATGAGAATCATTAGATTGTAGACTTCTGTATCCCCTATGTTAAACACAGTGGTGCCTGGTGCTTTCGTTGAGGGTACTTAATAAATGTTGAATGAATAAATGATAATTTTCAATGCATTAAATAAAATGCATAGAATTACAAAGGAAACAGGTTAGTAATCCAATGGATAGAGCCCTTGGAATCAGAAAGACTCATCTTCCTGAGTTCATATTTCAAGACACTGAGTGACCCTAGGCAAGTACTTCACCCATTTACCAAAGTTTCTAAATTGTAAAATGACCTGGAGAAGAAAATAACAAACCCTTACAATATCTCTGCCAAGAAAACCCCAAATGGGTCATGAAGAGTCAGACATAACTGAAAATAACTGAACAGCAACAACAACAAATCCATGAATCAACTCTACCGGACCCCGGTTCAGAATATGTTATTAGGATTTCAGGTGATTTCCAAAAGTAGCATTATAGAGTCTTTAGGAGAGCTGTTTAGAATGTAAGCACATCTTTTCCATCTGATTGCTCTCATTTTGCTCCAGAACCATAATCTGGAGATAATGATAGTTTGAAAGGGAAAAAAATAACTAAAAAATAACTAAAACCAAAATATTTCCAGGTTGGGAGGAGGCACTTTGTGCATCCATTGTTTTTATAAAGGTACTTTCTCATTACCCTACTTCCCCATTAGGAAAATTTTTCACTGTTTAGAATGATAAATCCTTAAGATGCCTTGCTTCCTGATTTTCATTGTCCCCAAATTGTATACAAAGTACATGGTAGATTTAATGTATTCTAGTATTCACTGTACTTAACTGTTTACTTAAATCAGACTTTTTTTCCCCTAGATGACTCAAGGACAAATCACCTATTTAATGAGCATCTCATTGTTTTTAAAAAATTGAACAAATTTTGGGGCAGCTAAGTGGCACAGTGGATAAGAGCACTGGCCTTGGAGTCAGGAGTACCTAGGTTCAAAACCCCATTGCCTTGCAAAAACCTAAAAAAAAAAATTGAACAAATTTTGTTCCAAAGCAAGAAAAATTTATGCTCTTGACTCCCAAACTCAGACATAAATATCAATGATGCTAATTTGATTATTTGATACTGGAAAGAAGTTTTCCCATGTTGTGGAATATAGTCTTAAGACTTGGTTTAGGGATGGATGTACCATGGTGATGAGGTCTGCTTCATTCAGCCTTTTCCTCTTACTTTTTGCCTTCTTTGGGAGTATTCAAAAGAAATCTGTTTTTGGAAATAACATAAAATTCAAAAAATTTAATATCTGAGAGGAGTAAAAAATTTATCTTTGAGCAGTCCTCCCATTTTCAGAAATCCATGAAATTTGTAAAAATGGGAATCAGAAAAAAAGTGACCACTAGTGTTAGGTAAGCAAGTGACCCTGATAAGAACAAATTTAACTTCACAGACATTGTATTTATAGAACCATGGATTATTCATGGATTCCAGTGTATCCATGTGTTAACTGAACAGAAATTAAGTGGGCATCCATCCATGCCTTTGTTTGAACATTTCCACTAATAGGGAACTCATTTCTAATAAGCGAAGTGCTTTTTATTTTAGAACTCTTCTGTTAAGAGACTTTTCCCTTTTTTTATTGAACCAAAATTTGCCTCCCCAGCTTTCCCCTATTGTTATATTAGTTCTTTTCTCTTTCCAAACTTAAAATTTTTTCTCTCATCCAGATAGCAACCATTCTTTTTAGGCTTAACACTCCTAATTCCTTAAACTCTTTCTCATTCAACTTCCTCCTTCAGTCTTTGTCCTTTTGCCTCCCAATCTCATTTATATTCGTGGTTCACTTTTTAGCTGACTTAGGGTCCTGCAGGATCCTATGACAGATCCAAAGAATCTTTTTAAAAATTTTTATTTATTTAATATGGGATAAGTGACTTGCCCAAAGTCACACAGCTAGGCAATTATTAAGAGTCTGAGGCCTTGGGGCAGCTAGGTGGCATAGTGGATAAAGCACCGGCCTTGGAGTCAGGAGTACCTGGGTTCAAATCCAGTCTCAGACACTTAATAATTACCTAGCTGTGTGGCCTTGGGCAAGCCACTTTAACCCCATTTGCCTTGAAAAAAACCTAAAAAACAAACAAACAAACAAAAAAGTCAGGTCAGATTTGAACTCCTCCTGACTCCAGGGTTGATGCTCTATCCACTGCACCACCTAGCTGCCCCCAAAGAACTTTGCATATGTCTTGTTCTTCTGAGCCTGAACTCTAGTGAATTTTGGTCCCTTCCTTTTTTTTTTTTTCTTTTGTTTTTCTGAAATGCTTGCTTTAGGGATCCACTTTGATGCTTGTGGGGGACCAAAGTCCAGAACCATAACTTTGATTATAATGTCAGTGATTTCCTTTGTTCTAAAGTTGTTACTTCAAGCTCTGTGTCTTCTAACTCAGTTTGTAAGTTTTAAATGTCTAAATAGTGCATTCTTTTTTTATTTTTTTAAATAGTGCATTCTGTGTATCACTTTGATTATGTATAAATAAACCAGGTTTAAGATATAATATATGAGCTAATATGTAAATGAATTTATACAAAGTTACTAAACTAACAAACTTAACAGACACATAAACTGGCATTATTTTAATATTCTATTACACTGACTTGCACTTTATTTTTAAAATTAAAATGTGTTCAGAGAGGAAAATGTCTGCCATCTCAACTACCTTGCATCTACCACATTGACACATGATGGAGAAGTAATCAGAGGATCAGAAAAAAAATTTAACTTAGATGGGATTTTAGTAGATATCATGAAGCTGTTCCCAGAAAGTATGGAGGGACTTGGGAAGGGCATAGGACTTTTATCTCATGAAGCGAAGGTCCCTACTAATGTTTTGGAATGATCCCTTTGTTACCTCTTCTTGTTGGTTTATAGAATCAAGGCTGCTGTTCCTAGCATCAAATACTGCTTGGAAAATGGAGCCAAGGCCGTCGTTCTGATGAGCCACTTAGGCCGTCCCGATGGTATCCCCATGCCTGACAAATTCTCCTTGGAGCCTGTGGCTGCGGAGCTCAAATCCTTGCTGGGCAAGTAAGTCCTAGATTCTGGTGCTGGGTAGCCTCCTGAATGGGCCATATTGACTAGTATGTTTGTCACCAGTTTCCTAGCTTTCTGTTCAATCAGATCTCTACATCCTTCTCTTAATTCCCAGGGATGTTCTGTTCCTGAAGGATTGTGTGGGTCCAGAAGTGGAGAAAGCCTGTGCTAACCCACCTGCTGGTTCTGTCATTTTGCTGGAGAATCTGCGCTTCCATGTAGAAGAAGAGGGAAAAGGCAAAGATGCTTCTGGGAACAAGGTACATCCTTAGGTTTGAACAGTAAATAATGGAAAATGAAGGGATGGGTACCTACAGAGTAGTGGCAGAAGAGGCTTGCACAACGTTAAAAACAGATAAATGCCTAGAAACCATTCAGGTTCCTTTTATGTGTTTATTCTGTTTTTCTTTTGGGGAAGCAGACTGGGGTTAAGTGACTTGCCCAGGATCAGCTAACCAGTCCATGTTCGAGACCGGATTCAAATTCAACTTATTCACTGCTGTAATCTCTTCCTGAGCTGCCCAGCTGTGGCATGATGCTCCCTTTAAAACAGGGGTGGAGGGGCGGCTAGGTGGTGCAGTGAATAGAGCACTGGCCTTGGGAGTCAGGAGTACCTGGGTTCATTTACCTAGCTGTGTGGCCTTGGGCAAGCCACTTAACCCCATTGCCTTGAAAAACCTAAAAAATAAATAAATAAAACAGGAGTGGCCAATCTTTTAGCTCTCCCGAGCTACCATGTTCAACAAAATCCCAACAAGGGACTCATTTATGAATACAGTGCAACCCACATCACCAACAAGCACAACAGCAAAATGGCAGCACTACCATAAATGCAAAGGATCCCCTGATAAGACTCCCTAGCCCCCAGGTTGGACATAACTGCTTTAGAAAGTACCTCAGTAAAGCACAAGGTCTGGAACATCATTCTTGTTGCTGTTGTTATTTTCTACCAGTATATGGCTTAAATGGAGGAATCACTTTGGAGAGACAATGGGGATTTCTGACGTGATTTTGAATGTTGTATTGCTGCTTCTTGTGGGTACAAGGGGCGAGCAAGAGCAGGGTCTTACTGGCTGAGCCTTCAGTAGAATTGAGCAATATTTACATAGTTCAGGGTTTGAGAATTCTTACTAAGGTCTGGAACAAAAGGCTAGAATATAATGGGGAAGGTGCTTTGTATTGTTGTTTGGAAAGAGGAGACACTTGCAGGGCTAGTGTAGTTGGGGAGTGTGCCTATTGAAAGCTATTGGGGTGGGGAGTCCTGGGGTGCAGAGGAAGCAAGTGAAGGATGTGATCTTTACCAGGTGGCTGGAGCTGGGGTGGGATTCTCTAACACTTCTCTGGAAGAACTGGAAGTACCTTCATACTGAATTACTTTTCATTCTCAAGATCTCTGAAGTCAACAGAAAAGGCTATTTTCCTCAAGTTACAAAAAAAAAAAAGAATATTGAGTATCTTGAGAAGGAATTTGACTGATGTTGGAAGGTTTGTTGCTACTGGAACAATAGTTTGAGTTCTATTAAATTATTACGCGGAATTGAACAATCTAATCAGAAAGCCAAACATCGGTGATCCACTTGGGTACATTTCCTACTTATTTGCTAATTAGAAGGAGGAGCCAGAGGGGCTCTTAGCAGTTTCTACTTTTAAGGTCTTGTAACAAGTAGACCTTCCAGGCCAAGTGTCTTGGTCTCATTTTGCACAGCTGACATTTTCCTAAGGTCAACAGGGAGTGCCTGCTTTTAAGCAGTTTCTTTTCTTAGCACCAATGGCCCTGGTCTTGCCTCTCCTATCTTTGGCATCATCTTGCTACAGTAGTAGTAAAATGCTGACCTACAGTGCTGTGTCCTTTCCCCACTGAAACCCAAGACACACAGTTTGAAGCTTTGAAAAATGACAGAAGGCAAGTTGCAGTCCCAAGGAGGAATTTGGGGCAGTGCTTTTGGGGGATCTTTAGTTTCATAGCACACCAGGGCATCTCAGCTCTGCTTTAGGCTCTCAATAAAAGTTCAATAAAAGTCAATAAAAGTTCATTCTAGAAGACTTCTGAGGTGCTGTCTTAACCTTCTCTGTAGAGCAGAGGCTGCTGACAAAGTTTGGGGTGTCTCGAGCCAGATGAAAATGTAATTGGGAAATAGTTAACAAAATAAATAAAAATGCAATACAACATAGCTAATGGTAATTTGTGGTTTTTAAGTCAGTATGTAGCAGCAGCAGTCGGACTTCTATTTGAGTTTGACACCACTGTTTTGGAGCACTTTCCTCCTAAAATATTTGTGTTCCATAGTATTTGAACAGTCTTAAGTGGGAAGGGAGCCCTGTGCCTTTTTCATGGAGGGAGAAATTCATTAAGGTCCTATCATAGAGAAGAAAAGAGCTCACGTCTTGTAACTAAAAGCCCTGGGTTCAGTTCCCAGCTCCAAGGCTTAGTATCTTTGTGATCTCTGGTAAATCACCTCACTTTCTGGAGCCTCCATTAACTTCATTGAAAAAATGGGGATAGTGCTTTTACTTGGAGCTGCTGCCTGTTACAGAGGGTGGTTGACCTTTTGGCTTCCCTTTTATAAGCACTTGTACTTTCAAAACATCTCTTATGTCCCCTTCTCTTCATTCACACAACCACAAATTTGGACCCTCCCTCATTTCCTCAAACTTGGATTGCCAATCTGTTTTCCTCAACTCCTGAGGTAAACTTTCTGAACTCCAGAGGCTTCTGATTACTTACAGGATTAAATAGAAACTCTTTTTTTGGCATTTAAAGTTCCTAGTTCCTCATAACCTAGCCCCTTCTTAGGTCTCCAGTCTTTTTAAATCTCACTCTCCTTCACACACTTGCCTTCTTGCAGTTCTGCTGTGACACTTTATCTCCTATCTCTGTGTCTTTGTTTCTACTAAGTGTCTCCTACCTGGTATGCTGTCCCTCACCTGCCTCTTCCTTTTCTTGATTTCCTTCAAGACTCAGCTCAAATCCCACCTTCTCCAGGACCCTCAGTTTCTAATTTCTTTTCATCACCTAGTGTATTCCCTCCACTCTTATCTTCTCTCTATCTAGTTAGTTGTCTCCATTAGAATTGGAGCTCCTTGAAGGCAGGGACAGTGTTTTTGCCTTTCTTTGTATCCCTAGCACCTAGTACTATGCATACCCCTGCTGAGTCTCAGACCAAATATTCTAGGTCCCACTTTCTGGTCTCTGCCCTGTTCACATCAGTGCCAGTTTGTTATCCTGCGGCTGTCCTGATCCTTAGATATTTTCATCTTGCTTCCTGAATTTGTCATCACACAATCTTTTAGGAGGAACAGTCATGTTATCTCTTTGGAGGAGTTGCTTGAATCATTCGATGGTATTAAATCCTTCCTTTTATTTCTTTGCTTTGTGTTTCTGTTTGTGGTCCATGGACAACATCTTGGAGCACTGATTGGTAGCTGCAGTTGGTCAAATTATCCTTGTCTTCTTTTGTCTCAACCTGCTGTATTTCCTTCTGTGAGGAACCTGTATGAAGGATTCTGGACCAGACAGGAAGTACCTTAGTATAGTAGTTTCTCTGGGACATAGAATGAAATCATGACTTTTCCAAAGGCAAAATGTATTTGAATGAGAATGGAAGCCAGAAGAACTAGCACCTGATCCAAAGGGAGAGTTACCTTGTTGAGGCCTAATCTTTCAGAGGCTGAGTTCTAGGTGAACACCCATCCTTGTGTGAGTGAAGAGATTGATGCCCACAGGGATTATCCCATGATGCTCAGCTAGTGAGTGATAAGTGGGGATGGGAACAATCTGGACCAAGTGAAGTTTCTTCTGACTTTCATGCCTAATTCTCTCTCTGTCATTCCATAGAGACAAAGCATTAGGCAGAGGAGAAGAAAGACAACATGTAATCTTGTTGATAATTTCCACATTTCCTAGGTCTTTAAAATTGTTGTATAAGATTGCCTGTGCTATGTTATTTTCTCTTTCCAGGGTAGGAAATATGTTTTTTAGTTACTTTCTGAGATACTGATGCTCTTTGTGTTTATTTTCTCAGATCAAAGCTGAGCCAGCCAAAGTCGAAGCCTTCCAAGCATCCCTCTCCAAGCTGGGGGATGTCTATGTCAATGATGCTTTTGGTACTGCTCATCGTGCCCACAGGTACCCAATTTCTTCCATTGTAGTGCTAGACCAAGAGCCTGCGAGTGTTGCCAACAAGGCAGGGTCTTCGAGATGGGAGAGGAGAGAAAAAGTTGAAAGTCATCATGATCTTAGAGCTGGGGAGATATGGATCAGGTAGTCTGGTTCATATTTGTTCTTCCTGAACCATAGGGGACAATAACAGATTGCTGTTCATGAAGTTATCTGACAGAGAATGCTAGTCCTGAAGACTAGCCAAGGCAGTTCTCTCTCACATAAAGAAGCAGGGGTTCAAAGCTTATGCCACTAATAGGAAGCAAATTGAGAAATCATCACCAGCTTTGTCGTCAGTTGGCTAATTATTTATTGTCCTCGAGTGCCTAAGTCATGCTGGAGAGCTTTGACCATCCATGAACTACAGCATGGGTTGGGTAACTTAGCTGTACTGTGCCCTATGGTGGGCCTTCCTTCTGGAACCTTTGATTTGTTTTCTACTCCTAATTGCACTTAGGAGAGCAATTTAGTTAGAAAAAAAAATTAGGATTAGTGCAGAGCTCTACTCAGTTTTAAGGGAGATAAAAACTAGTCCTTGCCTCCCTGGTAGGGAGAGAAGTTAACCTGTCCTCTTATTATAATGTATATTGTAGATTATTATATATGAAACAAAGTGCTGAATTCTGGGAGGGGACTGTCAATATTCATTGGGAGATCAAGAGTCCTTTCCTGGGCTGGTCTTCAGAGTTTGGGTGAGAAAGCAATTGGTAAAATAGGAAAAGGAGAAAACACTGCAGCCATTGAGATTGTCATAAAGCAGAGGCACATTTTGAGAACAGCAAGTTGTCCAGGATGGAGGAGGATGATAGGAAGTGGGACTAGGCAGAAGAGGGATGGCAGCAGATTGTAGAGGGCCCTGAATGACAAGCAGAAGCCATTTAGCCAGTAACCATCAAGAGCTAGGCAAGAGCTTTGAGCATAAGAACAAGAGGATTTTGACCTCGAAGGACCACAAACATCATCCTAGGGCACTTCACCATACCTTCCATTTTAGAAATAAGGAAACTGAGACTCCCAGAAAGGCAAGTGACGTGTTTGTGTCACTTCTCATATCAACTTGGAGAATTCAGTATTTGACTCCAAACGATTAATGTCATGCTCATGCAGATAACTGTAATACATAATTGTACCAGTCAAAGGGCTGGGGGGGTGGGGGGGTGGGGAGGAGAGAGCAAATGTCTATTAAGTTCTTGCTTTGTTCCAACAGAGTTTTGAAGCTATTTCCAAATATCTCCTGGTAGGCCAGGAGATATATCCAAGCTCCATCTCTTGGTTGACTTAGTGAGTTAAACACTAGAAAACCGGGGTAGTTTCAAAATTCAAGTTTCAGGAGTCAGAGGCTCAACTTGTATCCAAGTGTGATTCCCTCATATTTTATGGGGTAATAACTACAACCCTATGGTGTCCCGGATTCCTACCAGGCCTGGGAGCGTCTGAAAACTTAATGCTGTTTCTTTGTCCTTTCTTAGTTCTATGGTAGGAGTGAATCTGCCTCAGAAGGCATCTGGTTTCCTCATGAAAAAGGAGCTGACTTACTTTGCCAAGGCCCTGGAGAGCCCAGAGAGACCCTTCCTGGCCATCTTGGGCGGGTAAGAGTTGCTTTCTAAGTTCTTGGAGTAGAAGAAAGGCTAGTAGGTGGTTCTTTTGTTTTCTCTTCAGCTTGGACAGCGGAAACCTTTCGTCTACAAATGTTTTAAGAAAAAATTGCCCATCTTAAACTAGTTTCTCTGAGGGCAGATGGGCAAGCAGAAAAGACCTCTGAGTCCTTGGGTTAAAGTTAGAAATCTCAGATCTTGCACCCAAAAGCTGGAAAACATTGATTTTTACATGTTCAGTCCCTGGAATTTTGTCAAATGATTTTTTCCCTGCTTGGTACTTAATTCTCACTTTACTCTAAAGGGGTAAGAAATGACTACCTAGAGGAGACTGTCTTTGGTCAAAGTTCAGTGAGCAGGTAGCAGCCCCACCCCTAGCAAAGCTATTTGTGTGCCAGCTCTGAGATTCTTGTATTGGGAGTCCACGACCTTTCTGGGTAGTGGTTCGAGTCCATGGGCCAGAAAACACTCAGCATTTCCCTGAGTAAACTTAACCTGGGAATGTGGACTAGTTTCAGATAATTGAAGCACTATTCAACAGCCAGGCCCTCAAAAAGCACAGAATGTCAGGATCCTGGATTATTCTCTTAGTCTTGTCCTCACAAAAAGTGAGTGAAAGAATATCCTGGAAGTTCTGCCTGCAAGCTTTTGTCAAGTTGAAATTGACTTTTAAGACAGCCTCCATCTTCACCTCCTTTTCCATTTGGAGATAAGGAGTGGAGACCACCTAATAGTGTCTGGTAGGCTCTTGGAAAATAATAAACAAAGAACAAAGTCTGCACCAGAGTTTGGATTGGTTTCAAGTCAGCTAGGCAATAAACATTTATTAAGTGCCTACAGTGTGCTTTGTGCTAAGCACTGAGGCATCAGACAGGCATAATAGAATTCTTGCCCTCCAGAGGCTCACAGTCAGATGACAGCATCATAGTCCAGTTTCTTTATCTCCTATTAAGTTGGCTCCTTTTTCTATTCTAGTTAAAAAAAAAACACTGTCCCTCTGATGTATTCTTTTGAGGTTAATTGTCTACCAAACAATATGTTATGGGCTTCACTGGTGAAATTAAAGGCCCTAAGAATTTCCCATGTCTCCTGGAGACTTTGAACTCTGAATCAAATTGTTGTCAACCTTTTGAAGAACTGTAAGTTATGGGGCAGCTAGATGGCACGATGGACAGAGCACTGGCCCTGGAGTCAGGAGGACCCGAGTTCAATTCCGACTTCAGATACTTTAATAATTACCTCACTGTGTGACCCCATTGCCTTGCAAAAAACAGAACCTAAAAAAATAACTGTAAGTTAATCTAAGTTCACAAAAAATATTGAATGGTACAGTAATTTAACATGGAACATAGAGGAGATGTATACTACCATCTTTTATTTTTATAAAGAAAGTTTCAAATAAAAGAAAAAGTTTCGAAGGGAGAAAATGTCCTTATCTCCTTCTCCCCTTTCCTTTCTTCTTGCTCTACTGTTTTCCTGTGCTCTGACACACAAATCTCTAGAAGATGAGAAGACAAATGATAGTTTTCTTTGGGCTTGTAAAACAAAAGGTCTCCCCAGTTGAACTTTCTTCAAGCAATGAAGGTGAAAAGTGATAAGTTCATTGGAGTGGGATTTAGCTAAGTGGGGAGGTTCCATGAAGAAATTGAGTTCTTTTCTGAATTATATTTTGGGATGAACGCTAGACTTCTCAAATTTGTATCTGTTCTGACTTTGCCCTTATCCTGGGAATGTCCCTTCAGTGTCAAGGGAAACACTAAATGTTCTGTGATGAATAACTAGCACAGAGCACCCAAGTTGAAGGTTGTAGATCAGGGCTGAGAGACAATAGCCAGGTCATATTCCTAATTCTGTAGCCTTGGCCACAAAGCCCAGGGAACTCTGAGCTCATTTTCCCCCAGAGAAGATGTTTGTGATCTATATACACAGTCTAAAGAATTTGAGGGGAGGAGTACTATAGTGCAGAGTTGATTAGGGTGTTGATGCTTCGGCAGTTACTCCTCTTTGTGGGACATTGATGTGTGTGTCTTTCCCTACTGATGATTTGACCATTAGTGCCACTTGATAGGGGCCAGATCCTTATTTGGATGGTGCTTCTTTGTTTTTTTTCTCTAGAGCTAAAGTTGCTGACAAAATCCAGTTGATTAACAATATGCTAGACAAAGTCAATGAGATGATCATTGGTGGTGGAATGGGTTTCACCTTCCTCAAGGTGCTCAATAACATGGAGGTATGAAACCAACAAAATTGGATGAGGAACACTATGACTACTTCTGCATGCCTGAAGGAAAAATGAAGTCCTCCAAACTCCCAATCTGAGCTTGAATCAGCTTCCCTTACATCCCCCAAACTTTCACCTATGCTATTGAACAATCTCCTGTGCTTGCTCCTCTCCTTTCTTGCTCCGTTGTTCTTGCTTATTAATACATTGTATATCAGTTCCCCATTTGTCTCATGGGGCAGCGGTGGCCCTGTGTAGATGTCCTTAGCAAATAGCTCCTCATTCCTTCTGTCTCCTGTTCCCCAGATTGGGACTTCACTTTATGATGAAGAAGGGGCCAAGATTGTCAAAGACTTGATGGCCAAAGCTGAGAAGAATGGTGTCAAGATCACTTTGCCTGTTGACTTTGTCATAGCGGACAAGTTTGATGAGAATGCCAAGACTGGCCAAGCCACATTGGCCTCTGGCATTCCTGCTGGATGGATGGTGAGACCCCTTGGTAGATGATACTATGAGGCAGGAGTAGAATGTGTTTATTTAGTCATCATTTAATGAGTTTTCCCTTTTGTGGAAGGGGTTTCCCTAGAGAGAAGGTGCCAGTATTGAAACAGCCTTAGGCCTTTGCTAGAAGGTTCCAGCTAAAGAACTGAACCAGCTAAAGAACTGGGGCTACCAATTCCTGGTTTTGTTTTTAGTGCTACTGTAAGTTTATATCTGCAAACACAAATTAACCCGCCTGGCCTTTCCTAAGGAGATAAACTTCACATAAAATGAATGAAATCAGCATTCTTTTCTGCTGACTTGGTGTCAAATTCTGCACAAGGTAGGCAAGTAGCTACTTTTGGGGGCTAACTTTTGGTCCTTTAGAGACCCTATCTCCTGGCTCCTTATGATCAAATGAAAGTCCTTTGCTCCTATCTGTCCAAGTGCATTTCCCTCGTGGCTCAGCTTTCATCTCTCTCTTTTTAGGGTTTGGATTGTGGCCCTGAGAGCAGCAAGAAGTATGCAGAAGCTGTGGCCCGGGCCAAACAGATTGTGTGGAATGGACCTGTTGGAGTATTTGAGTGGGAAGCATTTGCTCGGGGAACCAAAGAGCTAATGAACAATGTGGTGGAGGCTACCAAGAGGGGCTGCATCACTATCATAGGTAAAGGGACTCTCCCCAGATGTTAGCCATGTAAGCTGATACACTCGTTCCCATAGGCCAAATGGTGTAACTGCCACCTAGGGGAATTTTGATGAACCTCCTCAGGGCCATGTGCGGGAAAATTATGAAAAGTCAAATGTGTGGAACCAAGGAAGGATTCTGTTTCCCTTGTAGTGTAAGGAGCACATTGCCTCATCCTCAATGCTCAGCTTTCTTTTTCTTCCCCTTTGCTCATCACTTGTCAGGTGGTGGCGATACTGCCACTTGCTGTGCCAAATGGAACACCGAGGACAAAGTCAGCCATGTGAGCACTGGGGGTGGTGCCAGTCTAGAGCTGCTGGAGGGTGAGTCAGCTGTGATGTTTTCTTCTGCCATCTTTGGGCAGGGGGAGTGGGGGGATGATGAACACAATGAAAGAGTGGGAAAGTTTGCTTTGTATGTTAGGAGGTAGCTAGTTTGAATTTGTTTTACTGTCAGCTGGTTAGTGGAAAGTGGAGGAGCTGATGCACTTCAATGTCTTTTTAGTTTTTTTGTTAGGTAATGGGGTTAAGTGGCTTGCCCCAGGCTACACAGCTAGGTAATTATTAAGTGTCTGAGGTCGAATTTGAACTCAGGACTTCCTGACTCCAGGGCTGGTGCTCTATCCACTGGGCCACTTAGCTGCCCCAATACCTTTTTTTTTCTAATTTAAATTTAAGTAAAAAATTTTTTCCAATTACATGTGAAGATAATTTCCAACATTTATTTTTTTTGTAAGATTTTGAATTCCAAAATTTTCTTCCACTTTTCCCTTCCACCTCCCCAAAACAGTAAATGATCTGATATAGATTATACATGGACAATCTCGTTAAACATCTGATACCTTTTTAAAATTTAGGTTAATTTATTTAAATTCAATTAAAAATTTAATTCAACAATATGTAATTTATCTGATGGGTAATTTTGAACTAGACTCTCAAAGTCTTATTTAATTACAATTGATTTGTCCTGGCAAAAATCCCTAATTCCTTAATACTTTGCTGGACACGGTAGCCTCCCCTGTGCCAAACTGTTCTCTTTAGGGGTCCTTGAGTTGACCCCTTTCATGAGGCTAATAGACAACTAATACTAGATCCCCTCATGGAGAGTGACCGAGATGTTATCTACCTCCTGAGACATCTGCTGTAGTGATTTATGTGCGGATCTGCCTGGAACCAGGCCTATGTGAGATGACCTTTCTTCTAACCCTTGGTCCGAGAAATGAAAAGAGCTGGGATCATTTTACATTGACCTGAGGCCCTGTCAGGGTTTCCTCAGCTGTTAGGAGTGTTCTAGCAGGGACTTCATGAGACTTGAATAATGAGCGATAGATGGTTCTTTTCAGTAATTTAATCAAAATTTTGTTCACACTATTGTGTCAGTGACCGAGAGGTAATTGATTTTCAAGACTTTGTTTCGAGGTTGACTGGTGTCCAAAAAAAAGACTTTCTGGGGCTGCACTAAAGGTGGAATTTTCCTAACATTAGAGGGCTTTTATTCATCTCAGCATATTTAGATGTAGTGTTCTTGTCCACGCCTCCTCCCCCCACCGCACATAGGAATAGGACTTGTCCAAACTTGCTTCCAAGGATTTTGGACAACAATGAAGTCTTTGTGGAGCAAAGGTGCTGCTATATCAAAATCCAGCTTAATGGTGGTGAAACTTTGAGGCGAGGCATTTGGCATTTAGTCAGGAGCACTTCCAGGCCCCTACATTGCAGGGCCTTGTCTGATTCTGTGTCTAGAGTAATTTTCCCATTGACTATTTCTTCCTACCAGGCAAAGTCCTCCCTGGGGTGGCCGCCCTGAGTAATGTCTAATGGATGCCCCTTTCCTGACTGCTGGTTCCTGTGCACAAGCCTTCCAGTGTGACACTGCAGTGCTTCCAGTCCCCTTCCTTGGCATTAGGCAAGTTTCTCCCTCAAGACTCAACCAGTGGTCAGAAGATGGGGCAACGAGAGCCCCAGAAGCAGCTCAACTCAACTTTGTGTTTCCTGGGTGTGCCCATTGTCAGATCTCACTTGAACTTATTTAGTGTCTAAACAAACCATTGTTGTGATCTGTAGAATATGTGTGTGTATACACACACACACACACAAACACATATTTATATTTTGCCTTTAGAAAGAAAAAAAGCTAAAGCCGCTGTTAGCCATATTTGAAATAGTTTGTTTGTTGAGCTTTGTCAGAAGCTGTTATTGTCATTACTCACATACAGTATGGAAACAAGAAGAAACTCCAGGTTGGGGTTGGGGGGTAAGGTTGACCTGTTAAATAAACATTTCATAAACGTGCCAGCTCAATTAAATTGTTTTCTTCTTTCTTTTCTGTCATGCGGGATCTGGAGAAGGGCCCATTTGCCTTTGCCATTTTCTACTAGAACAGTTCAGTGTATTCAGGTACATTTTCAAAGAGCTTCCAGTGGTTTCACATTTACTTTCTCAGACTGAGGCGAGGCCTGGGCCACCCAAGGGATGGATGCTGATGGGTAAGTTAGAGGGATGAATTTGCCTGACTGCAGAGAAATGTTTGAATTGGCAAAGTTAATGGGGCAGGATTGGCTTGAAGATAGAGAGATTAGGCCAAACAGGAGATGTTTGGGTTTTTGAAAAGTAGAGAATAGACAAAATAATTTTGAAAAATTGCAATTTGGGGGGCTCCTATGACTAAAAAACTTGAGGAACTTAAGGCTGTAAATGAATGGAATCTTATTTTAGATCTAACTAAAAGAGAATCAAGGCTTTCATTTTACAGGTGGAGAAATAGGCTCAAGAGAGGTTACATACCATGCTCAAGTCACACTGTGGCACAGTCAGAACTAGGGGACAAGGGAAAGAGAAGAGAAGAAGCATTTATATGGTACCTACTGTTAGTCAGGAACAATGCTAGCACTTTTTACAATTATTCTCTCATTTGACATAATATGAATGTTGATATGATAACTAATCCCATGTTCTTTCCACGCTGCCTTTGCCCCCAACCAGCAGAGCTGGAAACAGTCTGGATGACAGAGGGGATGAAGATCCAGACATGAAACTGCTCATTTGCCACAGAAGAATCAAGGGGAATCTTACTGAGCGTCTCTTATGCTCATCATTGTGGGGTTGGGGGTGGTGGAAATTCTCTCTAAATTGTGTGTGTGTGTGTGTGTGTGTATGTGTATGAATGTGTGTATATGTATATGTATATATACACACACACATATGGACATGTGTCCATATAGACATATATATGTGTGTGTCTTGGGCAAATTCTTAGGCATTACAATCGGGGGGGATACAGGTCATATTTTCCATGGATATCCCTCTCAAAGAACTTACAAACTGCTGGGATAATGGCTAATACATAGCAGGGGACAGGCACAAATCTGTGATTCATTGGCATAGGGAACTCCTGTGGGAAGAAGTTCATCAATACCTTTTCAGAAAGAGTTGCCTAGTCCTGATAAGTCAATGACAGCTGGTATGTAATGGAGGTCAACTTTGAACCCAGGTCATCTTGGCTCCTTGGATAGTTCCCTAACCATACTGCCTGCTTTCCACCCCCTTCTGCACTTAGACACTAAATTGTGGGTTGTAGGGAGTCAAGTGGTATTCCAGTTAAGAACAAGGGAGGGAGATTGGTGAAGGTACTGTCCCCTGCTTCCTTGTCTAGTTAGGATTAAATCACTGAATTTTAGAATTGTAAAGGATTGTAGAAATCTTAAACCTCATTTTGCAGAATATGAAATATTTCTGCTTCTAGCTCCTGTAGGAAAAGGACTTAGGTTGAATGAGAAGGAAGTGGTATAGTTGATTTGGAGGAATTTGGACTAATAAGGCCAGAGATTGAATCTGGGGAAGAGAAATTGAGGAAAAAAGGAAGAACAAGTTCCAGCTTCAGATTCTACTTCTGACTTCTGAGACAGTTGATGGGAAAGGGAAAGAATCAAAGATATGAAGAGGAAGACTACAAGCAATGGGTGAGGTAAGAAAAGGTAAGTGAAACAGTGATGGGTGGATGGGTGGGACAAATTTGTGAAATTGTTGATGCAAGGATTTGGGGAGTAGTGCATATCTATCAGTTGTTGACCAAGGACAGGAAGTTGAGTGAGGTTGTCAAGATTGTGAGGTTAAATTTAATAATTGGATGTAAGGATTTTAAATAAAAGTACGTAGAGGTGAGAGGAATCCACAAATAGTTAAAAAATAAGGTTGAAAATCCAACCTTATTAGTAGTGAGTACTATTTTGTAGCTTTGTGTTGAGTTCAACTGTTGCTGCTGTAGTTGAGTGATTGACTTAGGTGTGTCCCAGGTGTTCGTGGATCGCCTTCCACATTTTCAGTTTTTTGGAACATTGAGTTGTTACCAAAGGAAACAATCAAGTCAGAAAGAGGGAACTGAAGTGCATCAAGGAGAGCCTATAGAGATTTTGTCAGGAGCTTGGAGGATGGATGAATAAGGAAATCTGTTACATTAAACAGAAGGGAGAAAAAACAGGAAAGCTATAAACTAAGAGCTAGAAAAACCACAGCTTTTAAGGGAAGAGGTGGATATTGGATACTGTGAGTATCATCGTTTATTGATTAATGTGGGTAGTGATATCTGTCAAAAGGGGTCTTGATGTCTTGAGCACTTAATTATGGATTGTAAAAGTATAGGTTGTATTTTCCATACTATTGCCCATTGAAGGCAAGGGATGCAGAAGAGAAATAACTGAATTGGTATGTTAATCATGGGATTTGTACTTTTGAACTTTTTTTTTTTGGCATTCAACTTTTACATACTCATTCCTTTTTTTTTTTTTGCAAGGCAAATGGGGCTAAGTGGCTTGCCCAAGGCCACACAGCTAGGTAATAAGTGTCTGAGACTGGATTTGAACCCCAGGTACTCCTGACTCCAGGACCAGTGCTTTATCCACTACGCCACGTACTCATTCCTTTTTGAGACACTTTGTGTTAACATTATTCACTGCTGTTCCTGTAGATTAATCATTCTTTGTTCCTTTTGGTCTTAAGGCTCTTAACACCAAAATCAAAAGGGCAGAGGTGCTAGCAGACTGGTATGAACTCTGCTACATGATGACAAATTTCTTTCCCCCACAAGTCTATGAGGTTTGACTATACCTTCCAAGATTGATTTTTGAAAAACTGTTTCCAGTCATTTTATCCTAAAAAAATATTTTTTAAATTGTTGGAATGGATTTTATTTAAAAATTGAGGTCTTGTATCTCAAAGGCTGTTGAATCTTTTGAATCAAAAGTAATTTTCAATTCAATTTTGAATGTCAAAAGATTTTTCAGATATGTTCAAAGAGAACCAAAATAGATCCATTTTTGGTAAGCTTGACATGAATTGGACTTGGATTTAGATGCATTTTTTCTTTTACTTGCCTTATAGATAACAAAGAGGCAAAAGAAAGTACCTGTACTATAAGAATTTGATTTCATCCCACATGACACTATCATTAATGAGGTTTGGAGTAGATTTGGCAAATTTGGTGGGCAAATAATTCACCTTGAAGAGAACTCCAGGTGTGGGAGAAGGAGACAAAGGATTACAGGTATCCCACATTTGTCAGTCCTGAGTTCAGTATTAATATTATGTCTGAGAATATCTTTAAATTATTGGAGATGTTATGTCCTCAGAGCCAAGTGAACATTACAACTTGCAAGAAAGCCAACTTTGTACAAGTTGTTGAAATTGTTGAAACTTCTATAAGGTTTGGTGAAATTTTGCCTTATGCAAAGGGACAAAACTGAATGCACTCCATACACAAAGGAGTATTCAGGGATGCATGAGAAACATGCATCGGGGTGATCTCAAAACATAGTTGAATATCAGGAATGTAGACTAGTTAAAGAATAATGTGATACCTAAGATGTATTATCAAAGATATATAAGAACTGTGAGGTGACAGGTTTATTACCAAAAAAAAATCAAGTCCTCAATGTGCAACAATTTGGGGTTTACTGTGAAGTCCCATCTGTTTTGAATCATATTCAAATCTTTTACTCTTTGTCTATTCTTGACCCTTATCAGAGACTTAATGATAGAGAGCTAAGGAATTCAGGTTGTGAGTGTGGAGACAACTTAATTACTTATCCACATAACAGTTATATTTAGCACTAACTACATACTACTTTGGCTTTATAAATGATTCAATGTTTAATAGACCTTCCATCTTCCCAACATAATGAAATGATGAATAATTTGATGAATTATAACTTTATTGTTTGCATGCAATTTCTAATGAAAAACATACATGATTCTACTAAAGTTCAACAATCTTAACAGCAGAAAAAGTTTTACAACTACATTACTTTTTTACTTAACACTTAGTTTTTTGTTTTCTATGAATTTAACATGATTACATTTACGTTCCAAACTATTTATACTTTAGAAATGCATCGAGGCTGTCAGATGATGCCTTTTACAAATTATCATAATCATCGTCGTCTTCATGTTTTCTTTTCAACGCATTTGGTGACTCAACAGGGGTGTTCTGTGATACCACATTGGTAGTGATGAGGATGTTTTTTGGCCCAATCAGAGAAGGGTTAATCAGAACATTCTGAACAGCAGGAGCCGCAGGAACAGCTGCAAGATAAAAATCATAACACCCAAAATAGGTATTGAGATTCCAAACCAGAACAGTGAAGTATTTGAAAAGTAGTATTATAGGGTAAAAATAGCCTGACTTTTCATTAGTTGTTTAAGGAGGGGGAAGTTATGGTCATGGTTTTTGGCAGCAGGGCAAGGATTAGTGGCTGGGGAGAAATTAAAGATTAGAGAAAGAATGGAAATGATAATGGGGACAATGTGCTGAAGAAGATGGGAAGGGATGGGACTGCAGAGCAATCTTCATCAGAGACTAATGAAGGAGAAGAGAATAAGGGCAGATGTCAGAATTTAGTGAGATGAGGTAAGGGGGATGGGGGAGCTCATTAACTAGCCTTGGTATTGGGTGAAATAGGTGAGATCCTTAAGAAAGAGGAGGCATATGGGAAAAGCTTGAGGTGTGATGACAAGGTTTGGGATAGATAATATGCAGAGTGAGACAGTGAATTGGGGCCCAGGGAGGAATAGAATTTTGCCTTATTGCCATTAGCCCCCCTGGGATTAGATTGCAAATATGTTATATTTATACATATGAGGTAGGGGTGTGTGTGTGTAAGTGTGTGTAATTATTTCCCAATTGGATATACTAGAGTTTTTTGAATACTGGGACACTTTACCTGGCACAGTGATTCAACCTAGTAGGAAGCATTTGGTCTTGAGAATCTTTTATGATGGGAAATGTGTGTCTATATCCATTTATGAGGTTAACAAAATTATGTTTGAAGAGTTCCATGTTGGGGTTTATACACAGGGAAAAAAAAATCAAGCAATGGGCATTTTTCCTCAAAGCTTTGTACATTGGGAGATTTGAGAGAATTTCAGGACAAGTACAGAATGCACCCGACACCTTGCTGTCAAGGTAAATAATGACCCAAACTGATTCATTACCTGGTTTGGCAGCCGCAGACTGGGAGGGTGGTATCTGAACAGTGAACCTTTGGCCTGGCACTGACACAGGAGTCCCAACTTTAGTTGAAACAGCAACTGTCTGAGCAGATGGGGTACCTGTAATTAATATTAACAAATTCTATTACTTAGATGACTTCATATTGATTGTTCATAGCAGTTTTTCTTTTCCTTATTGTCTTCAAAGCAAAGGTAACAAGGGAAAGGGAACATTAAAAGAGCACATAATATTTTTAAGTTTTAGGAGGTCCTGATGTTAACATAAATTAGTGGACCTGAGCTACTTTTGTGATCAGTACCAAGTGTGTCATTTTAGGAAGGACAGTTTATGCTGCAGAACCCTGAGAAGAGAGTGCAACTTGCTCAGGGAAAGGTGTTAGGGTGATCATACTCTTTGGAGGAGAGACTGAAGAAAGGTGCTGAAGATGTGGAGGTTAAAGAAGAGAAGAGGCCTAGAGGGAGCAGGAGAGTTCAGGGTATCGAAAGGATGCTTGGGTATTCTTCAAATGTAGGAAGGATATGATTAGACCCATTAGGTTGTGCTTGGCTCCAGTGAGCCAGAACTAGGGGCAATGCTGGATGTCAGGAAGAACTTCCTAGCAAATAAGAGCATAGGGCTGGAGGCCTGAGAGGCAGAGCTCCCCTTCACTGGAATTTCCTCAAGCCTAGAGTGCTACACTGAGGCCCACTAGCATAAATAATACCCAGCTCACCTCCAGATATATGAAACAATGATATAAGTCACTCACTCTGACATAACTTAATAACTTCACTGAAGGCTGAAAATTCCTTTGTTAGCTAGATTTAAAAGGTCAACATAAGCGTAGGGGCTTTTGAATCACCCTGAACTAAAAATAAAATTCAAGCATTAAGAAGATTCTTCCAAAATGCTTTATTAGAACTTTAGTGTTTTGTAGTAAAAGCTACCATCAAGAAAAAGTTCCCTCTCTTACCCAGAGTAGGAGTGCTGGGTCTGCTGCTAACAGCACCAACACTCAGGCGAGGAACGGTTATCCGTCCAGCTGGAGCAGACCCCTGGAAAAAAAGAAAAGCCACAATTCTTGATTCTGATTTGACATCTTCAAATCCATCTGGAATGTTGACGGTTTTAACACCCCAAAATTGACAAAGAAGAATATTTTTTAATAAATAATTCACAAATTCAACATAGTATGACAAAGATTTATATTAAAAATTATGTTTCCTCTTTCTCTTTCCTTTATTTAATGTTCCTTTTTTAATTCTCTTTTCCTCTGACATTCAACTCAAATTGTCACAAATATGCCAGAAATATTTTAAAATGACTATTTACACTAGTGCTTGATCCATTACAGATTCCTGTGATCTAATCTTAATTGAGTCCTCACTGCTGTAAGCAATTTTTTTTTGACTCTTTCATGCTATGCTTGTTCCAATTTTCTCAAGCCCCCATCACCACCAATGCCTTCAGTCCATCCTCTTTCAGTAGATGATCTTGCATCCTACTCATTGGGGAAAAAAAATAAACCACACAAAAAACAAAAAACTGTGGCAATCAACATGAGATCCTCCTCATCTTTGCTGTCTTGCCATCTTCTGACTCCTTCCTGCCTACAAACAAGTCTCTTCTATCCTTAAAAGATCCTTCATCTGTGTGTAGCTCCTCCTAGAAGACTCCCAGAAAGTAGTGTATTCACTGCCTCTTCCTTAGTACCTTCTCATTTCTCAACCTTGAGTGTGGCTTGAAATCACAATTTCTAGTGAAATTTTCATCTTCAAAGTTACCAGTGATCTCTTAACTACTAAATATAACCTTTTCTCCATTGTCTTCCTCCTTGACCTTGTCCATATTTACTACCTCTCACACCCTTCAATGTTATTTCTTTTTATAGAGTCTGAGATACTTTTTCTGGAATTCTACCTCTATGACCGTTTTTTCTCAACCTCCTTTTCTGGTTCAATAATCATTTCCTGCCCTCTAAACTGGGTATTCTATAAAGTTCTTCTGGACCTTTCTCTTTACCTACTATTGTTCTCTCTGGATGATCTCATCAGTTCCTATGGATTCAATTATCCTTGTGAAGATGACCTCCAAATCTATCCAGAATTAGAATTAAGCTTTCTCCTGAACCTTCGTCCTACATTAACAACTACTTGTCCTGGTCATCCTCAATCTTATCAACTAGCAATTTATTAAGCCTACTTACATGCCAGGCACTCTGCCAGGAGCTGGGGATACAAGAACAAAGAATGAAACAATCCCAACTCATAAAGGAACATACATTCCAATGAGGGAGACAAACACATAGATAAATCTATATAGCACAAATATAAAGGGAATAAGTACAAATATATACAAAGTAGATCAATATGAGGTAGACTGGGAGGGAAGACACTAGCAAGGTGATCAGGAAAGGCTTCATGAAGATGGTGCTTGAGCCATATCTTAAAGAAGAGATTCTGAGGCAGAGATAAGGAAGGTGTGCATACAGGGCAGTGGGATGGCTAGTGCAAGGGTGTGGAAGATGAGAGATGGAGCATAGGTATAATGAGCAGAAAGCTGGCTTGCAGAGTGGACTATGTCCAGTGAGGGTTGTAAGGTAGATTGGGGCCAGGTTTGGTAGGGTTTTTGAAGCTAGATGACTAGATGAGTTTATGTTTTATTCTAGAGGTAACAAGAAATCAAAGGGGAGTCACATGGTCAGATCTATACTTAGGGAACATTTTCTTGGCAGTGGTGTGGAGGATGAACTGAAGTGGTGGAAGACTTGAGGCAAGAAGGCCAAGTAATGACTATTGCAATATAGGTGAGGGGTGATGAGGGTTTAGACTAAATTGTAGTTGTGTGAGTGGAGAAAAGGACCCTGTGTGAAATATGTGAAGTTAGAAATGGCAGGCAACTGACTTGGGTATGTGAGGTGAAGGAGTGCAAGGTGTCAGGGATAATGCTAAGATTACAAACCTGAGACACTGGTAGGATGGCATTTAGGGGGAAAAATTCTGTTTTAGAAACATTGACTTTGAGATTTCTCTAGGCCATCCAATTTATGTCCAAAAAACAGCAGACATTTGGTGATGTAGGACTGCACTTGGCAGACCAGGGTTAGATGGTCAAGTACTTGGGGAACCTCAAACTCAACATATCCAAAATGGAATTGATCATCTTCTAAACCTATCCTCTAAATTTCCACAATTATTGTGAACGACGACCATCCTTCCAGGTCACTCAGCTTTGTAACTGCATAGCCATTCTTTCCTCTCCCTCCATATACCAAAGTTGGTCTGTCTTGTTGATTCTACTTCATTATCTTGCCAGTCAAACTGGAAATAGTCATTTGCTTGGATTACTGCAATAGTATCTTAATTGTTCTTCCTGTTTCTCCCATCCATTCTCGATATAGCTGGCAGAATAACCCTAATATACAACCCTGATCACCTCCAAAACCTTCAGTGCCTCCCTGTTATTTCTAGGATATGATAAAGGTTCTAAATGTAGTATTTATGGTCCTCTACAATCTCCAGCCTTCCTTTCATTCCCTTTTCATGTACTGTATGTTCCAGCCAAATTCAATTACTAGTATGTTCCTTGAATTCAACATTCCATCTACTGCTTCTCTAAATGTGTCCAAACTTCAGGGCTCATTCAGGACAGGCATCCCTACCTAAGGGAGGATTTCTATGATGCCCTCAGGTACTCCTCCCTCAAATTATGTGGTATTTTCTTTTCTATGTACATGTTCTGTCACTTCATTCGAACATAAGCTCCCTGAGTGCAAGGAACTGTTTCATTTGTCTTTTTATCCCTAGTGTCTTGCATGCAGTTGGTATATATTTGTTTGCCTTCTGGCTCTCCCATTAGATTGTGAGCTTCTTGAGGGGTAGGGATTGTCCTTTGTCTTTTTTTTTGTATCCCCAGCCTTAGTGTAAGGACTGTCACGTGGTAGGTGCTTAATAAGTTGTTTATTGATGGATTGGTAAGCATCTAATGTATCTTTGTGGAATTTAATCAAATCTCCACTTGGATACTGCAGTGCAGTTTTGGGCAGGCTTCCATTTTCACAGTGTTAGGTTGTATTTGCATTTTCATCAGTGAACACCTTAACTGAAAGACATCTCCAATGATGGCACTTCAGGCAGGGAGGATAGATATCTTGAGGTGATTAGGGTAGGGCCATTCCTGGAATCAAATCCCTTCTTTGCTACTCACTAGCTAGCTCTGACCTCAGGTGAACTCCTTCCTTTCCATGGGCCTCAATTTTCCTAGGACTGAATGGATGGCATATGATTTAAAGAAAGCTTAGCAAGCTTTCTTTCAGGTCTTATAAAAACTATAGCATAAGATAGGCCCAGCTCCTGATGCTATCCATCTCAATATATTTCAATAGGATTAGTCTAGTGAACTCCTAGGTGAGGAAATTCCTTTACCAGCATGGATTGGCACTTTATCTACAACTTTTAGTTTTAAGAAAATTGACTAGAGCCCTGAGAGTGACTTGCTCAGAGTCACACAGCCAGGGATGGGTCAGAGATGTGACTGGAACCCAGGGCTTAAAGAACAAAATCCTTCCTGACTTTAAGGCCAGCTTACCAATCTCCTACATCACACTGCCTCTTTTCAAAAGAATAGCTAGCTAGCTAGAAAGAATTTTTAAATAGTTTTAAGTACTAAATAAATTATTTTAGCTAATGTCTAGTAATTTTTATTTTTTATTCTGGAAAAACTTACTTTCTTTTTAAAAAAGAATCACAAAACACTCACCTTTTTTGGAAAAGACTTAAGTCTGAAGTTTGGTGCTGTTAAACAGTATCTGTCGGGTGGGAGTCTAAGTCCTGAATATGGCTTAATCAATGGTAAAGGGGTTTGATTTTTTTGTCTTGCAATATCTAATAGAAACTGAGAAAAATAAACCCTAGTTAGTGCTGTATTCTCTCTCTCTCCCCCTCTTCCCCCCAGATAAAACAGATGTTGAAATAAATGTTACTCACATCTCTTGGGGGAGGGGAAGTAAAAGACTGATCAGATCGACACTGGATTGCCAATCGCACATCATCTGCATCAACAGTGGCTTTCTTAGCATGGCTTGAATAAATTTTTGCATCATCCAAAATTGTTGTTACATATCCTTTGAGAATGGAGACAATTTCCTCTTAGACACGAGAAAGGTTTAATCTTACTTGGGTTATATTATATTTCTTATTTTTAAAAATTATTAATTTGAGATGTATGGCTTTTAAATATATATACATATGTGTGTATATATATATGTATATATGTATATATGGAGAGAGAGAGAGAGAAAGTTTGCCTTATGCTATCCATTTAAATACTTACCACAATAAAAAAAAATTGCCCTCTCTGAGTTCAGCCCATATTATATACTTTAAGATTAGGTTTATGTGGCTGATGTAGAAAATACAATTCTATTAGAATTATAGAAGACATTAGTATCAAATTACTTGCTGAATTAGAGAAATTTTGTTTTGTGGGTCACTCACGGAAGGCAAACTCCAGCATCTGATTGATTACTTTTGGCTCATAATCTGTAATTCCCATATCCTTCAGGATTTGTGCCATCACCTGTGGGTTTAAATAAAGTAGTAAGCTATCCTCACCAAAACAGACAGCCTAAAAACTGAACTCTAAAGTTTGGCTAAAAGCAGTCCAAGGTCACAACTACTGTCACCTGGAGAGCAAATTGTTCCCTTTATTTTTATTTAGTGTCCAGATTTTGGACACATCACTTTTTCTGAATACCTAGTGTCTCTGATTCTTAAGTCTTCCAAATGAACTCCCATTCTTTCCCTGTATAAACTCCAAAAGTCACTAGTTTCCTTCTTTGAGGGTTAAGAACCTCATCAATTTCTATATGTAAATTTTTTAGTTAAAAAATAAAAAAGGTGGGTGTGAAATAGGAACTCGAGAACATTTACGTAGCCTGTGTGTGAATTTTTTTTTTTCCACCAGGAAGATTGCTTCTGGAGTAGTGGCTATAGCAGTCTGTCATTTTTGGGATGGAGAATGAGGCTGGCATTCTTCCAAAATAAATGAGCAAAGGATATGAACAGGCAGTTTTCAAAAGAAAAAAATGCAAGTAGAAGCTTTCTCAATAAATAAAGGAGTAAAGCAAGGACACTCACATCCCCACTATTAAAGGTGATAATGGTTATAGCAATAAGATAAGAGAAAGAAATTTAAGGCATAAAGATAGGTAAAGAGGAGATTAAAAAGTATATTAGTCAATGACATGAAGATTTACTTAGAAAATCCTAGGGAATCGGCAAAGATACCAATTGAAATAGCTTCAGAAAAGTTGTAGACTACAAAATAAATCCACAAAAAAATCAACAGAATATCTATATAATAATAAGTCCAAAAAGTAATATCAAAGAAAGGACAATCCCATTCAAAATAACTACAAAATGCATAAAATACTTAGGACTCAATCTACCAAAGTACACTAAATATTTGGAAAGATTTAATTATATCACAGTGCTCATGACTGGGTCATGCCAATTTAACAAGAATAACAGTTAACCAAAGTTAATTTATACTTTTAATGCTATACCAGTCAAACTACCCAAGGGACATTGAACTGAGTCAACACAAAATTCATTTGGAGAAATAAAGGATTTAGGATAACAAGGAAAATAATGAAAAGGGATAGGGATAAAGGGGGAATAGAATTTCCAGATCTCAAATTACATAAAGCAGCAGTTATCAAAACCATTTAAAAATAGATCAATGGAACAGACTAGTCAAGGGAGAATCAGAAACCATGGAACTCTATAATCCATTGTTAGTCAGAAAACATCACTTAGGAAAGAACTCTTTGATTAAAAAACTGCTGGGGAAACCTGTAAAGCAGACTGATAGAAACTAGGCTTAGATCAACATCTTATACCATATTATACATTAAAGATAATACCATTAAAAATTAAAAGAGAAGCAGGTCATATAACATAGGTAAAGAGGAGATAGAACTATATTTATGATTTTATTTTAAAAGTCCTAGGGTATCAGCAAAGATACTAATTAGGCTAAGAGCTGCATTTTTGCAAATTACAAAATAAACCCACAAAAATCAATAGATTTCTTTATAACAAAATCAGTAACACCAACATAAATAACAGCTGGAGAAATATTCTCAATGCTCATGGCTGGGCCATGCCAATAAAATAACAATACTAGCCGTTTCAATGTTATACCAAATTATGAAAGGGTTAGTTACTTTATAGAACTGAATCAAAAAAATAACAAAATTCATTTGGAGGAATAAAAGATTAGAATAGCAAGAGAAATAATTAAAAGAGGTTGTGATAAAGGGGAAGTAGCACTTCCAGACCTCAAAATCTAACACATTATCAAAACCATTTGGTATTTGTTTTAAAATATAGAATGTACAAAACAGAACCCAATAACCCAGTGTTCAAAAAGCTGGAAAACAGAAATTACTTAGAAAAGAAGTCCCTATTTAATAAAAACTGATGGGAAACCCAAGAAAGCAGTCTGGCAGAAATTAGGATTAGATCAACATTTTGTGCCATATTCCACGATAAATTCTACATTAGATACATGACCTTAAGATCATCATTAGAAGTTTTTTGCAGCTATGGATTAAAACAGTCTTTTCCTTTAGAATTCAATCACTTAATTAGACAAAAGAAATATTACAAATAATATTTTATTAAATCAGGTACATAATAAATCCATAGCACACGAAGAGCCACATCACTCATAACAATGCAATGGTGGAGAATGGGCCCACAGTTAGAAGAGGAAAGGAAGAAAACTCATGGATTTAGGGTAATTCACCAGATTTAAGGTTTTCAATGTGTCATTGGTCCAATCGAGCATTTTTTTAATACCAAACACTGGGGAAATCTTTTTCCTCTTTTCTACTACACATCCTTTATAAACTCTTTCAATTAACCATTATACACCCTTAGAAGGATTTCCAGAAAGTATTAGGTTTTAAGATTAGGAAGCCAGAGACTCTATTCCAGAGAACTGCCAAGTTCATCAAATTGGCTATCTCTGAAATATACAGATTGGATTTTCATACTGTACAATCAGCATGGGACTTAGAGCAAAAGAATTCAATTTCATTCTTTAAAACCAGTTCACTTGCACGCTCTAAAGCAGTTACAACTGCCACCCCCTGCTTTTCCTTCTTAAGCCAGAGGTGGCAGCAAAGAAAAACAAATCATTAAGGGGTACTTTTGTCCAAGGCTAGGTGGCACTAAAGAGCAAAACCCTCTGGTATTGGCCAATGAAATCAGTTCTCCCTGATCCATCAGTAATCACTCAGTTGAAGCCTTGTCCCAGCTGACTCCCTCTACCTGTCTGAGCTCCAGTCTGAGCAGCTTTTCACCCTACCCCTGCTGTCTTCACTTCTTCTCCTCAGGTTCCTCTTCCTCTGCTGCTGCTGTCTTCTCTGGCCCTTCGCCTGCTTCTCTCTGCCTGTAGTAGTTGGAGTTCAATGGCCCACATGAGAGCATTTTGGCTTTCAGTGATTCACCTTTTACTTAAAAAGTCACAACTCCCCAAATTTCTCCTATCAAATTGAGAGTCCATTTTTCTTTTTTTAAAATAAGTTTTTTTTATCGATGTCTTTTTTACATCACCAAAATTCCCCCAATATCCCTACACCTCCCAAAGAGCCATGCCATATAACAAATAACATTTTAAAGATTCCCTCTGTCCCCCACCATCAGCAAAACTGATCAAGATATCATAAGTCTAAAATGTGTACTATATACCACATTTATTGACAAGGGGTGTGTGAGGATATCTTATACCTTTTGGGAAGGCTCTGCTTGTTCTTTGTAATTTTATAACATTATGTTTTGATTTTTTTTTTTAATGTGGTGGTCCTGCTTACATGATTGTATTCACTATGTATAGTGTTTACTTGGCACTATGTCTATATTGTTTTCTTTGCTCTTGAATTTAGAATTTAGGTCATATAAATCTTTTGCTGCTTCTATGTATTCATATTTATCATTTCCTAGGATGCAGTAATATTCCATTATATTCATAGATCACTGTTTAACTATTGTCTAACCAATGGGCATCTGTTTTGTTTTCAATTCTTTTCTATAAGCAAAAAATGCTGCTATAAATATTTTGGTACTGATGAAAATGTTCTTTCTTGGTCTCCTTAGAGGAATAAATATAGTAATAGAATGTCTGGGTGAAAGGTATGGACCTTTTGGTTCCTTTATTTGATTAATTCCCATTAGAAAGGGAAATCTGATTGAGAAAAAAACTAGAATACATAAAATATTTGGAGATCCATTTCCAAAGGCAGCAAAGATGTTTGTTTTTGAATATATATTCAGCACAGTGGCAAAGATGACAAAAGGTGAGAAGCGTCAATGCTGGAGGGTCACTAAGCCCAGTAGTGCGCTGTGGAGCTGTGAATCAGTACGACCATTTTGAAAAGCCATTTGCAATTACTCAAATAAAAAGACTAAAAGATCCATGTTGTACCTCTGACCTAGAGATTGCAGTATTAGATTTATACCCTAGGGAGGTTATTGATAAGAAGAAAATCCTCATGTATACCAATATATTATAGCAGATGTTTTGAAGCAGCATGTAATTGGAAATATAGTAGATGCTGACTGACTGGGGAATGGTTAAACAAATGAATGTAAATAGAATTACTGTGTTTTAAGAAATGAGGAATTTGATTAATACAGAGAAACAAAGAAAAATTTATAAGATCTAACAGATTGTGCTGCAGAGCCAAAAATCGGTCATTACAACAATGTAAATGGAAAGAATCATAAATGATAAAAAAGAGATGTTGCAAAATTATAAGAAACAAAAATGGTCCTTAAGTTAGAGATATGTTGTTAATATTATAATTAATATTAATACAATACCAACCATAATATTAATATTAGGAATATAGTTTATCTTGAAAGGGCTGTCTAGATTCTAGCTAGTATTATGCCATAAATAATTTCTATTGGCTAGAATCTATTAAACATTGAAGGTTTACAAAATGGTTTACCTAGTATCATCTCATTTTGTTCTCGAACAACATGAGACACTCCCCCCTCCTTTCCCTGCTTTGCAGAGGTGGGAAGTCCACGGGTGTGGTACGTTACATGTATTTTCCAGATTTTTCTATGTGGTGATCATTTTTTGTGATTTATTTTTCAATTATTTTTTTCCATCTTTAAAAATATTTTTGTTATATGAGATGGCTTCTGTGGAAGGGGGGGAGGGGGCAGGAGGGAGGGGAGAGGGGAGAAAAGGGGAAGAGGAAAGAAGGGCTGTGAGGAGACATTTTGGTTATATAAAAAAGATATCAATAAAAATTTATTGAAAAAAAAGAAATTCAAGTGATCAACCACCATATATGATGGAATACTCCAAATTACTAATAAGAGAAATCCAAATTCAAATCCAAATCCAAACAACTCTGGTTTCATCTCCCACCCATCAGATTGGCAAAGATGATAAAAGACCTAAAGGTTAAAGAAAAATGTCGCAGGGGCTGTGGAAAGAGGCACAGTGATGTTGAAGTAGGCAAAGCGAGGATAACAACTGACAGGAGGACCTCAATAATGTC
Organism: Macrotis lagotis; assembly: GCF_037893015.1. Taxonomy (NCBI): domain Eukaryota; kingdom Metazoa; phylum Chordata; class Mammalia; order Peramelemorphia; family Peramelidae; genus Macrotis; species Macrotis lagotis. Next base: position 49,030,035 of record NC_133666.1, read on the forward strand.
AAGGAAAACAACCTAGAAAGATTGAATACTGATCAGAACAGTGAACCAATCATGGCGTCTTTCAAATCTCAGCTAAAATTCCACCTTCTGCAGGAGGGCTTTCTCGATCATTCTGTAATGTTAGTGCCTTCCTTCTGGCCATTACGTTCCATTTTATCCTCTCAGCAGCCTGTCTGTGCAAAATCTTTGCCATCTTGTCTCCCCTATACGAATGGGGGTTCCTGGAGAGCCAGGAGCCAGGTTGTTTGTTTGTTTGTTTGTTTGCCTTTCTTTGTATCTGCTGCGCTTAGCGCAGAGCGGCCGGTTAATCAATGCTTAGTGCCGGACAGACAGACAGACAGACAGACTGCAAGGAGGTCCACGATCATTACCCCCCTTTCCCTTAGGATGTCAATATCTTATTCTTTAGCAATGACAATTTCATTTTTCCGATGAACGAAAATCCGCCTTGTCTCCCGCCCACCTCCTCCTCCCCCACCCCCGCCGTCCCTCAGAGAAATTGGGGGGCAGAAAGAGCAACCCCCTCCCCAGTCTCCAACCCGTGGGGTCCAGCCAAGCAAGTCCCCGCATCGGGGGCATCCATTTTCTGGCCGGCCAATGCGTCGATTTGCTTGGCTGGACTGTAATTATCTGGTGCAAGGGTGGGTTCTCTGCGGAGGTGTGTGTTGGGGGGGCGCCCATGGGGAGTGGCAGGGATGCGAAGAAAAAGAGGGCGCAACACGCTCCAGAAGAAGCCCATGCCGCCATGGAATCGGAAGGCCGAAGGAGCCTTGGCGGGGGCGGCCGGGCTGGGGGGCAGCCTGGAAGCTAGATGGGGGGAGAAGGGTGGGGCGGGCGGCGCGGAGAGGCCTCTGCGACAGAAGCTCAGGAGCCTGGAGGTTCCACCGACAGCTGGAGGGCTAGCCGCAGTGCGGGGGGGGGGGGGCGGGAGGGGATGGGGGGCCGCCGCCACCTCCAGCCCGGGGCCGCGGCCGGAGGCCCCTGCCCTCTTTGCCCGCTTCCCCGCGGGCGCGGAGCCTGCCGGCTGCGCGCCTCGCTCGCACCTACCAGAGCATCCTTGGGGCCGCTCTTGGGAGATGCCATCTTAGCCGGCTCCATGGTACTCGACAGCCAGACTTCCGGTGCCGGGCAACGGGAGCTCGCGCTTTATATAGCACCCGCCCCTGGGCTTTGGGCGTGGGCGGGACCGGGGCTGGACCAAGAGCGGGGGGCTGGCGCTGGCAGGCTTCCGCGTGGGGGCGCTGTGGAGGCCGCCCGAGGGGAGGGGGTGGGGGGCGGCGGCGCTTGTCTTCCCCTCCCGGGGAATTCTTTGAAAGCAATGTGGAGGCCTAGAAAATGAGGGGGGGTTAACCGAGGAGGAAGTGAGCCTGGCACGGGGGGCCCCCGGCCGCCACTCACACGCCGCGCTGCCTACCTGCGGCCCTCGAGCCCCAGGCCGCGGCCCCCTCCCAGCCCGCACTGCGACGGTGACTGGCCCTTGGGCGGGGGTCGCATGCTGCCCCACCCCCCCCCGCCCGGGAGGGCCTGGGCACACGATGCTGCTGGGAAGAGGCAACCGAGGCACGGGCGGACGGGGTGCGGCCCGGGACGCAGCGGGGCACCTAAGGCAGCCGGCTAGCTTGGCGACCTCAGCCAAACCCACCGCGGAGCTCCCGAAATCATGGCGCCCCCTGGCAAGCCGTGGCTGCCCCCAGAAGGCAGTGCCCCAGCCGAGATGGAAAACAGCTGCTCCTTGGGGGGAGGCCAGCTGACGCCAAATCCCGCACACCTTGTGCAACAGGATCCAGCTAGGCCACCCCGAAGGGTACAGCATGGGCCTCCTGAATTGTCTCCCGGTGCTCTGGCGTTTCTAATGGCCTTCTCTCTATCCTGTCTCATCTACATCCCCACCTTCCATTTCAGCTATAGCTGGGTAGCCATGCAGACAGGCTGCCCCCAAAGTCTTAGGGCCCCTTGAAGCCATTCACGCTTACCATTGGGACCTTGGGGACACCCACCACCGTTAAGCCAAGCAAACAAAGGAGATAAATAAGAACTCAGGAAATGGTAAAAGAACAGGTTCATTGATGAATACCACTTCTGTTTAATCATCTGTGTAGGGAAGGTAACAACAGCTTAAGGTGCTGGGCTTGTGACACAGTGAATCCACCTGAGGTATCTTGGTCCTCAAAGTCTTCCTGCAGACAAACCAAAACCAGAACCCTGCAAGGAACGCCAAGCTGTTTGAGACACCCTGTACAACAAAGACAACTGGAAATCATCCATCAGCTGTCACTCTGGCTACTTTTTACTCTGGTCAAATTGAGTAAAAGACATCCCTTAGCCCACTTGTACATAGTTGTCAAAATAGCTATAGTCTGTGATTTACAATCCTTCAGCACACCATTAAGCACTTTAGTTACAAACAACTATCAGTATGTTACAGACAAATTAGTGTCTCTCACTGTAATTCTATACGTCCTCTATATTTCTCACTTTCTCCCCTACCTTTAGTACACGTAAATCAATGGCACATCCAGCCACTTTCTTTATTGATGAAATGACAAGTCCGGAACAAAAAAAAAAAAGCCTGTATATTTCCATTCTCCATCCAACAGCAACAGTAATTTACATGATGCAAGAGAAAAATAGAAATGAAGCTATTTATGATAAAAAATCAAACAAGTTAACAGTCCTTTTTCACTTTTGTAACCTAGCCGGTCAAGTGGTAAACATAATGTTGGAAGCTCTTGCTAGTCTCAGAAAAGGGAAGAGGAAGGAACACTGAAAGGATGCTAGGGGAACCTAAGGAATGAGTCAGTCAGCAACTAGGTAAGTGTTTACAGATAACCCACACTCTAAGGCCATTTGCACGATGGTGAACCATTTGCCACAAGTTACCTACTTAGGAGATTGATTGACTTGTTATTTCTATGTCTCACATACCACAAAAACCATGACAACTAATTCTGAGCTGTTCATACAATCAACAGCCTATAAAATATCAAACTCTACTTTGAACTAAAGAAAACCAGGACTACTACAAGGTAACATAATAAAAGAGATCAAAGCACAACTGTAATTTATCACAGATCTATTGAAAGACTAATAATCCAAGTCCCCACCCATCTAGGTGCCAATACACTTTTAAAACACTCATCTTGATTCAACAATTGACTGATTATCCATGTCCTCTTTGGAAGTCACAGAGAAGTAGCAGACTTTTTTTGTGTTTGTGGCTCTCACATTGGCCAACACATTCTAGAAAACATTTTAGCACTCTATAATGCAAAACATACTGAATTTGAATTCAAATCCTGATGAAACTGTTGATACAGCCCATAAGTCATATAATTCCAATTGCTTTATGTGGAAAATGGGGATGACATTTGTACCATCTATGTCACAAGTTTTTTTTTTAAAGAAAAGTATGCTATATCCATTACAACCCTAGTGACTTGTGAATAATTATGATTATACAAAGACTGCTACACTCGAAGTTACAAAAGCTGCATTAGAATCCTAGATCTGTTACGTGCATCCTACCTTACCCTGTCACTTAACCACTCCTGGGCCTTAGTTTTAGAGAATGACTTTTGGTCTCATTCCTATTAGCTTACTATACATCTTGGAAAACAGAACCTTATCAATGATATTCGATACAAAGTTTGTTTCCATCTAATCTGCTAGCATACCATTTTTTAAACACATTTCTTTAGTGTTTATTTTTCCCCAGTTTCATTTTAAAAATAATGTTTAACATTCATTATTAAAACTTTGTGTTCCAAATTTTCTCCCTTCCCCCTCCTCACCATTCTCCCACCATTGACAAGCCTAGCAATTCCATGGAGGTTATACATTTATAGTCAAGTAAAACATTTCCATAATAGTGATGTTGTGAAAGAAAACATAGTTTTTTAAAAAAAAAAACCCTCAAGAAAAATAAAGTAAAAAAAAAACATGCTTCAATCTGTATTCAGACACCATTAGATCTTTCTCTGGGGATGGATGGCATTCTTCATCTCAAATCCTTCAGAGCTGTTTGGGATCATTATATTATTGAAAATAGCTAAGGCATCTATAGTTGATCATCTAACAACATTGGTCTTTGCACACAGTACATTTCACTTTGCATCAGCTCATATAGGTCTTTCCAGGTTTTTTTCAAAGAGCATCCTGCTCATCATTTCCCACTGAAGTATTTCAGCATAATCACATATGACAATTTGTTCAGTCATTCCCTATTTCATGGGCATTCCCTCAATTTCTAACTCCTTGCCAACAGAAAAGAACTGCTCTCTCTCTCTCTCTCCCTCTTTCCACATATAGATCCTTTCCCTTTTTTGTATTTTTTTAAATGTCTTTTGGGATGTAGATCTACTACTGACTTTACTAGGTCAAAGAATATAGTCAGTTTCACAACCCTTTGGACATAGTTTCAAACTGTTCTACAGAATGAATCAATTCACAACTCCACCAACAGTGCACTTGTCTCATTTTTCTCATATCCCCCTCAACATTTGTCATTTGTCATTTTCCTTTTCTGCCCAGTTAGTCAATTTAATAGGTATGAGTTGGTACCTGAGAATTGTTTTAATCTGCATTTCTCCAGTCAATGAGTCAGAGCCTTTTTTTTTTCATATGGCTATACAATAGCCTTGATTACTTCATCTGAAAACAGTTCATATCGTTTGATAATTTATCAAATGGGGAATGACACTTTTTATAAAACTGAGTTCTTTATATGTTTGAGAAATGAAACTTTTATCAGAGAAACCTACTTCAGTATTTTTTTAATTTAAATATTTTATTTATTTGTTTTTCCAACTACATGCAAAGGTAGTTTTTACCAATCATTCTTTTTGCAGTTTTGAGTTTTCAATTTTTCTCCATCCTTCCTTTTCCCCCCCAGCAGAAAGCAATCTGATATAGTCTCTATGTTTATAACTGTCTATCAATATTGAACATGTGAGAGAAGAATCAGATCCAAATGAAAGAAAGAAAATATTAGAGAGAAAAAAATGACATAATATATAACTTTTAAAATTTGAAGCTTTGGTCTTCATTTAAACTCCACACATTCCTTCTCTAGATATGGATAATATTTTCTGTCACAAGTCTTTTAAAATTGCCTTTCATTATTGTACTGCTGAAATGAACACCATGTTTGATCATGATCCCATTTTGTTAATGTGTATAATGTTCTGGTTCTGTTTATTTCACTCAGCACCAATTCATGCAAGCCTTTCTAGGTTTTGCTGAAAGCCCATCCCTCATGATTTTTTTTATAGAACAATAGTATTCCATCAAGTATAGATACCATAATTTGTTCAGCCATTACCCAATTGATGGGAATCCCCTCAATTTCCAATTCTTTGCTACTACAAAAAGATCTACTATGAATGTTTTTGTTTATGTGGGATCTTTATCCCTTTTCATGATCTCTTCAGGATACAGACTCAGTAGTGGTATTGCTGGATCAGTCAAAGGGGATGCATATTTTTATTGCCCTTTGGGCATAATTCCAAATTGCTCTCCAGAAAGGTTGGATCAGTTCACAACTTTACCAACAATGCATTAGTGTCCCAGTTTTCCCACATTGCCTCCAACATTATTTTCCTTTCTAGTCATATTGATCAATCTGAGAGGTATGAGGTACCTCAAAGATGTTTTAATTTGCATTTGTCTAATCAATAATGATTTAGAACATTTTTTTCATATGACTATAGATCTGCTTTGATTTTTTTCACAGCTACTATTGTTAACTATTTCTCTCCATCCTTTCACCCTCCTTTTTTCTTTTTCTCTCTCTCTCCTTTCACCCTGTCCCTCCTCAAAAGTTTTTTACTTCTGACTACTCTCTTCCCCAATCTGCCTTCCCTCTATTAGCCCCCTTTTTTCTCATCCCCTTCCCTTCCTACTTTAGTTTTTTTCGCACAAAATCTTCTAAAATTTCATGTCATTAAGAAGATTATTTGGTTTCTCTTTTGTCATTGTCTCTATCCCTTGCTTGGCTAATTAGGAATTCTCACTCCAGAATGACTGAACAAATTATGCTATATTAATGTCTACAATATTATTGCACTTGTAATGACAAAAGACTTGCATTCAGGGAGAAGAAAAACCTGAGAATACTTGTCTGGACTTACTTGGAGTCAAGTGAGTAGAATTCAAAAACAATTTACATAATAACAATATCATTAGAAATAAAAATTCTTTGAAAGATTTATTAAATCTGATCAGTGCAATGACTCAGTAATGGGCCAGTGATGAGGCATGATGGTGCAGAGGTCACAGATTAAAGGCAAAAAATGAGAAAGAGTTTTGAACAGAGTCACTATGAGTCTTTGCTTTGATTGTGGCTATTGATTGCAAGGGTCTTGTTTTTTATTGTTATTGTTGGGAAGAGGGATTTGATGAGAGAGTATAGTGAATGAAAGAAAAAAGGAAAGAGATAAAAGAAGCTATTGAAACATTTAGGACAATTGCACAGAAGAGAACAGAAGTTTAGAAGGTGACATAGACAAGCAGGACAGCTCGAAAGTAACATGTGGAATTTATAATATAGAGATTCTAGGCTTTACATATAATCCTCTTTCTGTTCTACTTTTTAAAGATATAAAATTTATTTCAAAAAAAAAAAACAAACCACAGAATTGTCTTCCTAATTCTGGCTGTGAAAGGTGCCTGATATTGTTTTATTCTACTTTTTTTATGACCTTTCATATTTGGGTCATGTTTCCATTTGGAGTTTCTTGTGGCATATGATGTAAAGTGGTTGGTCTCAGTCAAATTTCATTAAAACTGCTTTTTTTCTTACCAGCTCTTATTGAACAGGAAGTTCTTTCCTGAGTATTTTACATTTTGAAGTTTATTGAATACTGGGTTTCCAAGCTCAGTTGTTTCTGGTTATTCATTATCTGGTGGTCTCTTCCACTGATCTGCTTTTCTGTTTTTTTAAAACCATGGCCAAATAGTTTTTAAAAAAATTCTGAGAACCTTTATAAAACTGCAAAATCTTAACCATTACAGAATAAATTTTTCTTTTAAATTTTATTTTTTTAAAATTAGGAACTAGGGGTGGCTAGGTGGCACAGTGGATAGAACACCGGCCCTGGAGTCAGGAGGACCTGAGTTCAAATCAGGCCTCAGACATTTAATAATTACCTAGCTGTGTGGCCTTGGGCAAGCCACTTAAACCCATTTGCCTTGCAAAAACCCAACCCTGCCCCCTAAAATTAGGAACTAACAAATATGAACATTTCTCCTTTTTTTTTTTCTGGCAAAGCAACAGGTCACATAGCTAAGAAGTATCAAGTGTCTGAGGTTGAATTTGAACTCAGGTCCTCCTGACTCTAGGGTTGGTGCTCTATCCACTGTGCCGCCTAGCTGCCCCTTAACATTTCTAAATACAAAGAATAGGAAAAGGAAAATAATATTGCATAGGAAATTGTGCATTTCTGTGATATCTAACTTCTTTTTAAAAATATATTTTCAATTGAACACAGTAGTACTAAGACTTTTCTCTTTTTGTGTCCCCTTTTATTATTCTTCCTGTTCTCTACAATGTGTTTTAATATTTCATTGATCCTCCATTCTTTTTTCCTTTTTTTAAAAAACACATCATTACTACTACTACCCACTGACTTCCCTCTCCCATAACCATCTCCCCTCCTCCTGCCTGCCCTCCAGTAAAAGCCTTTCCTTGTAAGAAAAAAGTCTAATCAAGCAAAATAAGGTCACACACTGACCATGTCCAAAAATGTTTGTCTCTTTCTGTACCTTTCATGTTTCTGCTATGAGATGGGAGGCATGCTTCATTATCAGGGCTAAAGGTGTCATTGCATTGACTTTCAATGATATTTTTGTTTCTATTATTGTGGTTATTATATAAATTGTTCTCCCAGTTCTTACTTCATTCTGTGTTGATGCATACAATTCTTCCCCTAGGTTTTTCTATAGCCACATATATATCCTAATTTGTTTAGCCATTTTTCCAATGAAGGTTTCTGGGTCTTTTCTACAATAAAAAAAACAAGACCCTTGCAATCAATCTACAAAAAAAGTGCTGTGTGTATTTATACATGTGTTTATATATGCATTTATGTATGCATAAAGAAAAAGATATGTGTTTGTGGATACATACACACACACACACACACACACACACACACACACACACACACATATATATATGTACTTTCCCTTTATCTTTGACTTCTTGGAATATCTACCTAATAGTATTATCACTGGGTCAAAGGATATATACAATCTATTGACTTTTGGGGTTTAGTTCCAAATTTCTTTCCAGAAAGGTTCAATTCACATGTGCCTTAGTGGCTTCCTGTAGCCCCTCCAACAGTTTTCTTTTTTATTATCTTTGCTAATCTGTTGGCTGTGAGGTGGAACTTTAGAGTTGTTTTTTTGCAGGGCAGTGGGGGTTAAATGACTTGCCCAAGGTCACACAGCTAGGTCATTGATTTGTACTCAGGTCCTCCTGACTCCAGGGCTGTTGCTCTGTCCACTGTGCCATCTAGTTGCTCCCCTAGAGTTTTTAATGATATTAACATAATTTTCTTTCCATGTTTTATCTTTCTCTGGTTTAGTTATTAAGACTATATTTGTCTCATAAAACCGTTCTGGTAGGGTGCTTTATCAGGTTTTTCAGAGGAATTTGTGAAATATGGACACTAACTGTTCTTTAAAAGTTAACTAGAATTCTTCTGTGACTACATCAGAAACAGGAGGGTTTTCCCCCCTTTGGTAGTTTCTTTATCATTATATTTCCTTTTTTTGAGATTAAATTTTTTAGATATCTATCTGGTTTTCTGATAGTTTGAGTGTTTTATAGTTTTAGACATTCCTCTAATTCTTTTGTGTCCTCAGTTTTATTTGCATATAACTATGCATAATGTTTTCTCAGCATTCTTTTTATTTCTCCTGCTTTTGCTGTTGCTCATTTACTATTTTATTGATTTGATATCTGTTCATTTCTTTTTAATTAGATTAGCTAAGAGTTTATCAATTTTACTAGTCTTTTTTTTTAAGGTTTTTGCAAGGCAAATGGTGTTAAGTGGCTTGCCTAAGGCCACAGAGCTAGGTAATTATTAAGTGTCTGAGACCAGATTGAACCCAGGTACTCCTGACTCCAGGGCTGGTGCTTTATCCACTGAGCCACCTAGCCACCCCTAGTCTTTTCAAACTTGCTTTTAGTTTTATTTACCATTTCTATTTTTGTTTTTGAATTGTCTATTTCCTCTCTAATTTTCAATAACAAACTTCTGTTATTCTGAGTTTTTAAAATTTATTTTGCTTTTTTGATTGTCTATTTTTTAAATGCATATTCTGTTCATTGATTCTTTCTTTTTGTATTTCGTTAATGTATGATTGTAAAGCTGGTATTACTGCCCCCCCCCCAGCCCCACTCCACCTAAGAATTGCTTTAGCTGCATCTCAGAAATTTTGGTATGATAGTTATTAATTGCTTCTATGATTTGTTCTTTGATCTATTTATTGTTTAAGATTTCATTATTAAGTCTTCATTTGGGTCTGTATCATTTGTTTATGGTTCCTTTATCAATGTCTATTTTTATTGTGTTTAATCTGTAAAGTAATAACTCTTTATACCTTTTTACAGTTGTTTGCAATAGCTTTAGGCCCTAAGATATGTAAATTTTTATAAAAGTTCCATGTGTTACTAAGAAATATATATATTCTTTTTCTGTCCCATTTAGAAGATTTCATAAGTCTTATAATGCTAATGCCTCCATAATTGGTTTAGTTCCATATTTTCCTTTTTGTTTAACATTGTTAGACTTCTTAAATCCATAACTGATAGAGGGATATTGAAGTCTCTTGACATTAGTCTATGTCTTCTTAAAGTTCAGATAATGTATCTTTTATGAATTTGAATGCTTAGGCCTTTGGACATATAAGTTTCATATTAGGACATACTATAGTTTCCCTGTTTATCCCTTTTTATTTTTTTGCTTTGTCTGATAGCGTGATGGCAACTCCTGCTTTTTTGGATTCACTTAATCCGTAGTAAATTTGTTCCCATCCCCTCAGTTTTATTTTGTGTATTTCTTTGTTTTTTAAATGTGTTTCTTGGAAGCTAACAGATTGTAGGGTTTTGTTTTCTTTTCCAATCTGTCACTCTTTTTCATTTTATTGGGTTGTTTAATCCATTCAATATAAAGTTATGAGTTAGGTTTCTATTTTCCTCCATCTGTCTCTAAAATTTTTTTTCCATTATAATTCTTCCCTTTTTCTGTTATAAATACCATGTTATTATGTTCCTTCAGTTACTTTAATCTTTTTTTTTTTTTTTAAGATATCCCTGTTCCCTCTGGGACTGTCTTCCCTTTTCTCCTGTTGTCCTCTTTTTGTTTGTTACCCTTTTCCTCTAGGCTTTTATTAGTTCCTTTTTCTCTCCTTTTTATTTGATTAAATAATTTTTCTCCCTTTTTCCCCTTAGTCAGTTTCCCCCTTCCTCTCTACTTCCCTTTAACTAGCTCTATTCATTAGTTTTTAAAATGTCTTTTTTTTAGAAATTTCTCACTCTCTTCATCAACCATCTTTATCTACTTTAGAACCCTTTTCTCTGATTCATGACTCCTATGCTCATTTGATCTCTCTTTTTTTAATCTATATTTTTCATGCAATCAAAACCTCCAGGGTATTCATTCTAGGTCCTCTCCTTTAGGACTTAATGCCACTGCCTTGGAGAGCTTGCTCCATGAATTCTCCTTTTTCCATTATACCTCATTTCCAGAACAGTGGAAGTTATTGCAGGTGGCAGAGAGGTCAGCCACTGCTCCAGGGTAGGTAGGGCTGCTTTCCCATGCTGATGTCATCCTCCACTGATCTATATCCTCCTCTATCCACCTTTTGTTTTTGTACATTTGTCTGGAAATCCCTTCTCTGTGTTTCTGCTCCCCTACTCCGCCAGCTGCCAATTGCCCCCAGGGGTGCCAACTCCTTCCCTCCCAATGTAGTAGGACAAGTAGACTTTAAGTACCCGATCCCTTAGGCCTCATGCAGTATAAAATCCTTATCTCCTTCTTTACCTGGGGGAGCATTTATTAGTATTAATATCCTTCCACTTCCAAAGCAAAGTTTCCTTTCTTTTCTCTCCTTTTTCAATTTTCCCCTCCCCCTCCTCAACCATTCCCCTGTTGTTTTTGGCTCTTCTCTTTTTGAGATCACAAAGCTTATGTGTAGTGTAGTTATACAGGTATAACCTATATCAAATTTCTTGCTGTCAAGGGGAGGGGGGAAGGAAGGAGAAAAATGTAGTACTCAAAATTTTACCAAAAGCCCAGTGTGGAGACCAAAGAGCTCATGGTCCTCTCATTGTTAGCCTTCGATTTGATTCTGGTGTATCACCTGTGCCTCTCTAGCCTTCTGCTCCCCATTCCTACTTTTATGTATCCTCTCATCTTGTCATGTCGTCCCATTAAAAAAGCATTGACACACCTCTAGGTAGGTGGCACCAAGTCCTGTTCCTAGTGCCTCCATCTGCCTGTGCACTGTTATCTCTACAAGTTTGTTGCCTTCACCTTTATCTCCTTATGTAAGTTTACAAAGAAGTCTCTGTTGGTCTCTTTTGTCATTTCATTGTTCTTACTGTCCTTGACTGTGGAATTAATTCATTCCTCCTGCTTTTCTGTTATTTGCAACATTTGAGCAAATAATCTCTTCAAGTTGCAGTTTTCTATCTAAAAAGATTTCAAATTCTTCTTTATTTTTGGACATCTATCTTTTTTCCCCCCTTTATAGTTAAGCTCAGATTTTCAGGACAGGGCACCCTGGACTTTGTATCCTGGGCTTTGTTACTTTTCTGAACACATTCAATTCCTTCCTGCATTTTCTATTGAGAACAGAATAACCTTGTATTTTTGGAATGTTCTGTATTTGAAGGTCTTTCTCCTGATGACTTACAGAACTTCTTGTTTCTGGACTGAATTGTTAAATTTAATCACTGTGTGCTTTGGAGTTTTGCAGCCTTGGGGTGTTTTTTCTGGAGATGATTTATGAATTCTTTGGAATTTCATTTTCTATGTTCAGAATTTTTGTAGTTCTCTTTATTTCCTTCATTAGAGTGTTAAGGGTTTTTTTGTGTTTTGTTTTTCTTTTTGTTCTGTCACATGCATTTGAGAGAACTATGATCCTTAGGTTGTCTCTGTGTAGCCTATTTTCAGCATCAGTATGTTTTTCTTGCATGGTGAGCATATTTTCTTTTATTTTTTTGTGTGTTTTTCTTCTTCTAGATTGTTCCTCACTTTGGTAGTTTTGAATTCCCAATTTATTGTTCTCTCTTTTATTTCTTTGGTGAGACTGGCCATCACAGATTCCAATCACCACTAAAACAGGACTTATGGTTTACTGTCTCCTGCCAGAGAAAGTCAATGTGGTTAACTTCCAAAGACTTGCTAGTACTTATATTCTGTTAATCTGCAATTTGAGTTGATAATAGTCTTCTTTGTACACATCTGTCAGAAATTTCATACTTCTTGTTGCCACCTGTAGCAATTTTGGGCAAGTAAAAAAATCTAGTTCATACCAGCTCTAGGATCTTTTTTGGACCCATATGCCAAAAGTCTTGAGTTAGTGTATTTATGGTTATCGAACAATCTGGTCTGAGTAGCACCAGTCTCTTTTTGGTTCACTCAGTAGACTTGGTCTCTGTCTGTTATAATACTTTATTACACAATTCCAACTTCTTCCAGTGTCTCAGGACTAAGATACCTTCTGTGGCCTGCAAGCCAGAATGTTTGCCCTTTTGCTTTTATCACTTTTCTTCGATTTTCATCAGCTGTTTGTTCTCATTGCCAGTTGTGGCATTCTGGACAACCCATCTGCATCCATAGGTTTTACCAGTCCTGCAGGGTATGTTGAATTCTTAATCGACCAATTCCACTATCCATCTCTGGCAAGCAGTATATCTAACATGGCATAGGTCAAAATAGAAATCAATGAGCTATAGTGATTAATCCATACTTGGAGTTTTGCCCTCTTTCTTTCCTCTGTCTCTGTAATCTTTAAATTTCTCAGTGGTAGCCTACTTCAAAGTCAAGACCTCAGAGTAATGAGGTTCCTTGTCTTTCTTCTGTCTCTGATGCTCCTCAATCTCTTGGCACAGAAGGGTTTCCCACCATTGCAACCCTTCTAAGCTGGTATTTGTGTGGAGGTCTACATATGCTGATATTGACAAAAGAGTCATATGACTGATTATGTTCATAAAGGTTTTGGCACCTCTGTTTATCCATCTATCTCCAAAAAACTTTGTAGGGTTTAAGACCTAAATTTTGCCTTTCTGGTTCTTGGTCTCTTCTATCACATGTAGATGAGTGAGGACATTCAGCAGTTTAACTGTAGCAGCATGGTTCTTGACAAATGGGAAAATGGAACTTGGAAAGTTCCCAAGTCTCTAAGATTGTTTTGGGCCTGGTCATGTCAGACCAGGTTCTACTTTCTCTGGGTCAGTTGCTCATACCTTGTTGGGCCAGAAAGGGGTCCATTTGCTTAACAGAAGCTCTGCAAGTTTGGCATTTTTCAGTTGACAGTTACTGACCAGTTTCTTTCAGCTGATCCAGAACTTTCATTCAATTTCTTCTCATGTTTTTTCCTCCACTGCTTTACTAAAGATCATATTGTCTTGCTACAATAACATTGTTCCCCATCTACTTTCTCCATCAACTGTTGGCAGGTGGTGCCTCTGGGATACTTAATGGGCATATATCCTCCCTAAATATAGGAATCTGGTGGTATCCACCATGCAGTTCCAAGACTCATAACCATCACCAGTGAATCTTACACCTGTGGCATAGCAGACTGGTATATTTTAATTCTTTTGTTCATAGTCTGAAAACCTACACATATCTGTATCTTTCCATTTCTCTTAGACACCATCACTGTAGGTGATGTATAAGGGCTGCTAGATTCTGTGATGATGCCCTTGGTCAGTATGTCTCTGAGATGACCTTTTGAGGTCTTCTCCCATAAGTAGAGAAATTCTTCAGGTTTTTTTCCCTGAATGGTTGGAATCTGATGGTGGGATCCTGTGGATTCCATCCTTTTCATGCAATGAGAACACACATTCCCCTGCTGAATCTGAATTTCTTTCTTTTTTTTTTTTTGCAAGGCAAATGGGGTTAAGTGGCTTGCCCAAGGCCACACAGCTAGGTAATTATTAAGTGTCTGAGACTGGATTTGAACCCAGGTACTCCTGACTCCAGGGCTGGTGCTTTATCTGATTTATCCACTACACCATCTAGCGCCCCCCCCCCCACCCCCGCTGAATTTCAACCTCAATCTGTCTTTCTATTCTTGTGGTACTGGGTAGTACCTAAAGCCTAGTAGTTCCAGATCCAAGATCTTGCCTCTATCATTTTGTAGTCCTTGTAACAGTCTAACAGTCTGCAAGGTTAGTCAGTGTGTAGGGATTGAGTCAACATTCATTATTTGCAAAATCCTGCTTCAATTTAGAAAAGACTAGATTTAGTGGCACTTGGTTCTGCTATTCCACTGATTGTGGAGGACTGAGACATATCAGAGCCACAGTATCTGTTGACATCAACACTTTCCTTGGGCAATCTCCAGCTTACCTTGATGTCTATCCAGGTATGAATAGTCTTTATAACTCAAACCAACACAAGTCCAAGCTGTGTTATAGGTTTTAAAGATATTTTCCTCAAATGACTGTCATAAAAATATTAGAGAATTCTAGTGTTCTGAGATACACTATTCAACACAGCATTGCAGTCCAACATGCTTAATTTTTCTGATAGAAAAAACCAAAATCAGAACTTTCTTTTTTTCTGATCCAAATGTGCTGTACCCCTTGTCCAAAATGCCTTTCTTCCCTCTTCCATCCATTTTGCCTTTCTAATAGTATTTTATTTTTTCCAATTATATGAAAAGACAGCTTTTCACATTCATTTTTTTTTGTTTATAAAAGAAAGATTTTATTTATTTTTGGATTTTGCAATTTTCTCCCTAACCTTGCTTCCCTCCTCCCACCCCCCACAGAAGGCAGTCTGTTAGTCTTTACATTGTTTCCATGGAATACACTGATCTAAGCTGAATGTTTAATTCATTTTTTATAAAATTTTGAGTTCTAAATTATCTCTCTCCCTTTCTTCCCTCCTCCTTAAGACAGTGAACAGTTTGATATAGGCTATGTACAATTTACTTGATTTTTATGCTCTTATCTCTTTAACAAGGTCCTATGAGTCCAGATGGAATTGAGAATGAGATCACTGTGACCATGACCTCCCTCTCTGACCATGATTCAGTATGCCAGAACTGGAAAATTTTTATGAAAACAACTCAGCATTTCTGTCGCTGGTACAGATAGTGCAAATTTCCCTCAAATCTACAGTGATAACAGAATGAATCTTTTTATTCCATTGGTTGCCTGATGTAGTTATTCTTGTATCAAACATGCCTTTCATTCCCCTTGTCCTCTACCTCTCTATGGAGAATAGGTTCATATACTTCTCTCACCTGATTGTTTCTGGGATTGGTACTTGTAGCTCTGCACTTTCTCTTTGCTTTGCTTCAGTGGCCAGCATTTGAGAAGATCTAGAGCCAGTCAAGACTGAGCCCTTCATAATAAATTAACCCCTTAAATTAAGAAGTTTTTTGTCAGCCTTTAGACATTGTTGGTTATGGTATCTATGGCTGCATATTCATGATGCATGAATGTCATGAACAAAGTCCAGGCTCAGCCACTACAATCCAATTTTGCCTGCATTCCCAAGATGCACTGTTCCCATCAGCATCCATCTCTGCAAACATTGCTCCACCCTGAAGAGTTCAACAAGCTTTTATTCTTTGTGTTATGCAGTATTTGAGACAAACTCAGCAGAGGCTTCTGCTTATTCACTCTTATAACCATCTCAGCTAAAGTTGTTATACATTGACTTCAGGTGACATTGTACAGTGCACCAAGGAGATTATTCATTGTCATTGAGGCTGTCTCTCCCTCTCTGTCAGTGCCATTACTTGGTCTGATGCAGGCACTTTCCAGTTTCTTGGGTCCTCCTTTGCCTGTTCAGTCCGTGCTCACCTGTGTTATTCTTGTGGAGGACTTGACTCCTATCTAGAGAAAATGTCCAGTTTGATTCTTTGCTATTGTGACATCCATCTGTGATCCCCATACTAAGGAAGTCAAAACTGAAAGAGTTCAGTTAAGTAGGGGAGTTCTGAGCTACAGTGTCCGATCAGATACCCACACTAAGTCTGGCATCAGAATAATGAACTCTCAAGAGCACAGGGCCACTGGGCTGCCTAAGGAGGGGTAAATTGATTCAGGTTGCAGATGGACCAGTTCAGAGCTTCCATATTGATCAGGAGTAGTATCAGGCCCCTGAGTGACTATCATATTTCTCATATTTCTAGCCTGGGTGAGATAGGGAGACACAGTTTTAAAAACAAAAATAAATTGTTATTTGTAGCTTTTTTTTTTTTAACATCACCAACATTTCCCTCATATCTTTCCTCCTTCCCCTTCCCGGAGAGACAGTCAATATAACAATATTTTTAATGGGACCAAAAAAGAAAAAGAGGAGAAATAAAATCAGTAAAACTGATCAATATATTGAAAAGGTTTAAAAATATGTGAAGTAAATAATTTTTCTAAAAAGAAGAGAGTGTGTTTCAGTCTAAGCACTTAAGGAGTTCTGAAGAGAAAATCAATGAGCATGGAGAAGTAGCCTGCCATAGTGGATGGGATGTTGGATTCTGCTTTGATATGATCTGATTTCAAATCTCACCTTGTATACTTACTTGCTGTGCAACCCTGGGCAAATCACTTAATTTTATGCCTCAGTTCCCTTGTCTGTAAAATAAAGGGGTTGAACTAAAAAAATATGTGAAGTGTACCATAAACATGGACTTCTTGCCTTTGCAAGAGTGGGATGGAGATGTCTTCTCAATTCTCTCTTTGGAGTCATACTGGCTCTTTGTAATTTTGCAACATTTATTTTGAATTGTTTTTTGGTTGTTTTACCATTTTCAATGTAGTTACTGTGTTTGTCATTTTCTTTGTTCTTCACTCTGCATTAGATCTTGATTCCACCTTTTCCAAAGAAGCATTTCCCAGTCCCCCTTAATGCTAATGCCTTTCACTTGTGAACTACCCCCAATTCTCCTGAATATATTTTCTTTGTATTTAGTCATTTGTGTGCATCTTTCCCATTAGATTGTGAGCTATTCAAGAGCAGAGGCTGTTTTTTGTCTTTGTATCCCCCAGCATTTGCCACACAGTGCCAGCACAAAGACTTTGTCAACTGTCATATTTGTCATTTCTTCTAGCACCATAATATTGCATTACGTGCTTGTAACACAATGTGGCCATCCCCTAATCAATGAGCAGTTTTGTTTCTAATTATTTGTTATCCCCCAAAATGCTGCTGCTCTCTCTCTCTCTCTCTCTCTCTCTCTCTCTCTCTCTCTCTCTCTCACACACACACACACACACACACACACACACACACACAAACACACATTTGGTGTTTATAGGAACTTTCTTCCTTGGGTTACAAGCTTAGTAATGGAATCTCTGGGTCAAAGGATGAAGTCACTTTAGTCATTTTTTTGCATAATTTCAAATCTACCCATAACTGCGAAAGGTATATAATCTGCTTCTTTTCCAATTTTAATGGTATGAACTTTAATATTAATGCTATGAATCCATTTAGAATGCATTGTGGAATATAGTGTAAGGTGCTGATCTAAACCTAATGTCTTCCAGACTTGAAAAAAGGGGATTTTTTTTCTGGTCACTTTTTTTCTGGCTTATCAAAGATTGAGTTGCTTAGTTTTTTTGTTTCTGTTTTTCCCTTGATAAACCAGTTCCTTTCTATTTTATAACCAATGACAAATAGTTTTGATGACTGTTGTAATATGTTTCAAGGTTTGTACCATTCCTCCTTAATCTCTCTCTTTTTTATTGTATCCTTTTATAGTCTAACTAGATCTTTTGTTCTCCCAATACATTTTCATATTATTCTATTGAATTCCATAAAGTATTCTTCATTTTTATAGCATTAAATGTGTCAATTGCCTTTACCTGCATTGTCATTTTTATTACAAGTAGCGTGGTCCAGCCATGAGCATGGAATATTCTTCCAGCTATTTAAATAGTTATGTCTTTAAGGAGCACTTGGTAATCAAATCCATTCAGGTATATATTATTCTTCGGTAGATTGATCACCAAGTGTTTTATGCATTTTTAGTGGATTTACATTTCTAAAATTGTCTCTTACATTTTGCTATCATATAAAGATGCTGTTGATTTTGGGGGGTATATTTTGTTTCCTGATGCTTTGCTGAAACTATTAATTATTTCAGCTTCTTTGTCCATTCTTTAGGATTTTCTAAGTAAACTATCATGTGGCCAGCAAATAGATAATTTTAACTCTCCTTTGCCTATCTTCATGCCTTTAATTTCTTTTCTTTGCCTTACTATGGCTAGAATTTTTAGAACTGTGTCAATAAAGCTATATCTAGAATTATGTCTTTTATATTTTCTGATATTCTTCCTCTCTTATAAAGAACTCTATTCCATAACAAAGGAAAATAGTTAAGCTAGGCCAATTTACACATTAACTCTTTGTTAGTATGTACAGTATTTGGCAACTAGTCTTTCCCTTCCCCCTTTTCTCTTCCAAGAATAAAGAGGTGTGTTTTATCATAGATCAAGGAGCAATGTTGGTCCTTTTGTTTAACCTGAGAGCAGTTGTCTTTAGTGTTGTCTTTGTAACTGCTTTGGTGTATGCCTCAACTATCTAAAATGGCATCATCTATGTGAGATGTTTTGGGGACCTGCTTCTGGGAGATAGGAGGGCTGGCACGAACCTTCTTTGTTGGCCTCCAATGTGGGGGAAGCGTTTGTATGTTGAAGGAGAAATATAATGGGACACATCTTACCTAGATTTACTCCTACTGTCTGAAAGGTCAGATGCATTATGTTTCACCCTGCTAGCATGGTTCTTTGATATTCTTAGGGGGTCAAGGGTCTCTCCAAACTGCCATTGGTTCATGTGCCCATAGATTGTGCTTCCCCCCAATTTTAGGAGTCCAAACAGTCTAATTCTCTTTGCCTGTTTAATAATCAGATGAACTTTTACAGAGGAATATTTACTTCAAAGATATAACAGGAACAACCATACAAATATGTTCTCTAACACCCCAGAGATGTTATTCTCAACGAGCATTTGTGGAGGGGCAAGGGATGAGCTTCACAGTATAACTCAGTTCCTATATAGTCCTATTAGTCCTACCAAATCATCCAATTCAAGTCCAGAGCCTCCTCTGGGCTGGTGCCTCAAACCATGGCTTCTTAGGATTTCCTTGCTGGACTGCCTAGAACACCAGTCTTGGAATCCTGAGTTCAATTATGCCTTGACTTGAGTTCATGAGTTGGGAATTCCATTCCTTTCATTTAGAACTGAAAAGGACAGGAGCAGCTAGGTGGTGCAGTGGATAGAGCACTGGCCCTGGAGTCAGGAGTACCTGAGTTCAAATTTGACCTCAGACACTTAAAAATTACCTAGCTGTGTGGTCTTGGGCAAGCCACTTAACCCCATTTGCCTTGCAAAAGAAAAAAGAAAAGAAAACAACTGAAAAGGGACAAATGGAACAAGACAAAACCCCAAGCCATTTTCTCAGGACCATGGGGCCCAGGAAAAGGTGTGGATGACCCTCAGGCTCTTCCTCCTTGCCACATGGCATCATCTGTTGTAAGAAAACGAATGAGTCTTTTACTCCTGGATGCCCCAGGAAAAAGACCAGAGAAGCTATCCTGCTGCTCAGTGAATCTAGGCCTGGAGGAGCAACCAATAGAAAGAGGCTGCCCCCAATCACGTGGTATTCTACCATAGAATGGCATACATGCTCCTGGGCATTCCTGGTGTCTCCCATAGGGAGGAGATGCCATTTTCAGTGTTTCTCATTACATTTCCTTTTACTTTCTTGTCTTTGTATTGTCCCCTTCATGATGTTTTCCATGCTAGACTTTCCATCTTTCTCGTCCCATGCTCTCCACTTAGATTCTGAACTCCATTCAAGGTTCATTCAGAACCCATCTCTTCCACTTCCTTCTAGGTGTGGATTACCATTCTCCCCTGTGCCACAGCATTCACTTATTTGTATGGCAGAGTGAAAGTGAGGTAGATTTTGTTGTCCTTGTGGCCTTGCATATAGTAGGGACTTTCAAAAATGCTGACGGATTGCCTGTTGTTCTCCTGGGTCTGTTTTACTCACTCAGTTAGGATTTGCTCTTATAGTATGCTTCTACTGTGCCATATTACTATACTAGCTGAGGTTCAGGACTGAATCCATCCATGCCTCCGAAGGGTATTTACCAGGTTTACAAAGCTAGGTGGCGCCATAGTACCTAGAGTTCCTGGCCTGGAGTCAGGAAGCTTCATCTTCCCAAGTTCCAATCTGAAACAGAGATACTTCCTAGCTGTGGGACCCTGGGTAAGTCACTTCATTCTCTTTGACTCAGTTTCCTCAGGAGCTGGAGAAGGACATGGACAAAGAACTCCAATGTCTTTCTCAAGAAAATCCCAAGTGGGATCCTGAAGAGTGAGACACAACTGAAATGACTCAACACCAACCAAAGACCAAATAAATATGAGTATTTTGAGAGGGCAACTAATTGATGGTGAGATCAAGAAAGGCATCATGGAGGAATAAGTCTTTGAACTGAGTTTTGAAGGAGACCTGGGATTTTAAAGAGGAAGAGGCAAGCAGATAGGACGATAAACGATGAACCAGAGAGTTTGAGGGACAATCAAAAGGTTCCATGACTATAATACAGAGTGTGTGAAGGCAATTAATGAATAATAAGCCTGGAAATGTAGCTCAGAGACTTGTAAAGATTATTAAGGTTGTTAAGGAATGAAGGAGTTTGGATTTGATCCTCAGAGTAATTGGGAGCCATTAGAATTTATTGAACAGGGGAGGGACATGGCCAGATCTGTGCCTCAGGGCTACCACTTTGGGAGCACTCTGGAGAATATATTTGAGAGAAGAGAGACTTGAGACATCACTTCATCCCAGCAGGTCTGTGTTTTTCTGATTTCTTCATACTTGTCTTTTTTTTATTCGCAATTATATTCTATGACATCTGTATGTCAAAATTTGTTTATATCATTTGTTAAATGATGAGCACCTATTTGTTTCCAGGTTTTTGCCACTACAAAAGTTCTGGTAGTCATTCAGGAAATACTTCCTTTGTATAAAGTTCTATGCTTGGATGTATGGTAAAAAGAGAAACAGATCCTGCTCTCAAGGTGGTTACTTTTTATTAGGGGAAACTTGTATAAAGAAAATTAAATAGAATATATAATATGTACAAAATGGATACCAAGTAATTTGTGGGGGCATGTAGGTGCTAGTGGGGGCATCAGGATAGATTTTTCTATAGGAGGTAGTACCTTGAAGGAAGCCAAGAAGGTCATTTACAGGCATGTTTCTGTAAAGACCTAGAGTATAGTATAAAAAAGTATAAAAGGTATAAAAAAGTATAAAAAGGTATAAAAAGAACACCAGTCCACACAGCTAGGTAAAAAAGTATAAAAGGTATAAAAAGGCATAAAAGGTATAAAAGTTCTGCATATGGATAGCTTAGATTGGCTGAATTGTAGAGGAATGTGTTAATAAGACTGGGAAGTCAGACTGACACCAGATTTGAAGGGCTTTAAAAAGCCAAATAGTGGGGGCAGCTAGGTGGCGTAGTGGATAAAGCACCGGCCTTGGAGTCAGGAGTACCTGGGTTCAAATCCGATCTCGGACATTTCATAATTACCTAGCTGTGTGGCCTTGGGCAAGCCACTTAACCCCATTTGCCTGGTAAAAACCTAAAAAAAAAGCCAAATAGTGAAGTTTGTATTTTATTCTGTAGGCCAGAGGAAGCCACTGGGATTTTTGAGCATGAGAATGACAGGATCAGACCTGGAACTGAGGAAGTTCAATTTGCTCTCCCTGACTTGAGGGTCTCCTCTTTTTGATCTGCCTTCCACTCAGTGGCAATTGGGAAGCTCTTCTAACAATCCAAGTGAGAAGTGATAAGGGATTTAGCCAGGATAGTGGCCTGATGAATTTGAAATATACCGCGTAGATAGAATTGACAAAAGTTAAAAACTAATCGGGTATAGGAAAGAGTAAAGAGTTGTGGATGAATTTGAGTCTGTGAACTCAACTGATTGGAATGATGGGGGTTTCTCAGAAGAAATAGGGAAGTTAAGAGAAATGGATTTTAGAGAAAAAATAATAAGTTCTGTTTTGGACATGATGAGTTTGAGACATCTATAGTATTCCAACTGGAGATGCCCAACAGACCGTTGGTGATGTAGCATTCCAGTTGAGAAGAGAGATTTTGTCTTTGATGTCCTTGAGGTCTATACTCAGTAGTGGGATCATTGTTGCAGATAGTGTGAACAGAATTTAGTGATTTTTCTCACATAATTCCAAATTCTTTTTCAAAATAGTTGGACCAATTTGTAGCTTCACCAAGTGCTCTTTAAAATATTTTAGAATTCTGAACTTACATGATAAAAAGGAGCATTAACATACATTGTGTAGAACATGGAAGTTCTACAGCGTTCCACAAGAAATCACTGACTTAATTTTTTTAAAAATTTTACCTTTATGATATCCTCTCCCTCTCGCCTCACCTGTGCCATTGCTATTCCCTTGGTACTGGCCCTCGTCTCTTCACGTCTGGACTATTCTAGCTTGCTGGTTGGTCTGTCTGCCCACTCTAGTCCACTTCAGTAATCTTCCTAAAGCATGCGTCTGGTCATGTTGCCCCCTTTACTCTGTTGGCTGCCTATCATCTCCAGTAGCAAATAGAAAATGATCCGTTTGGCATTTAAAGTCTTTCATAACTTGGCCTCCTCCTTTTTAGTCTTCTTACACCCCATGTCCTTTGGAATCTAGTGCCACTGGCCTCTTTGCTGTTCCCCCAACAAGACACTATTTTCTGAGTCTAGATATGCCATTGATTGTCCCCCATACCTGTAATACTCTCCCTCCTCATCTCCACCTCTTGGTTTCTCTGACTTCCTTCAAATCTCAGCTCAAATCCTACCTTCTCTCTTTCCTCTTAGTTTTAGTGTCTTCCTTTGGAGACTACCCTTCACTTTGTCCTGTTTGTATTTTGTTTGGACATAGTTACTTGCATGGAGTTTCTCTCATTAAACTGTGACATCCTTGAGATCAGGAACAGTCTTTTTGCCTTTTTTTATACATCCTGTGCTCTCTCATGCTACAGCATTTCTCTCCACTCACACGGCCACAAACCTAATTCCCCTTTATATTGTACTCTGGAAATAGGTTGCTAGTCATTCTGCCATCCTCAAGTTTCCCACCTCCATATAGCTGCCTACCCAAGGTCTAACCATGTTATACCTTCCTCAGTCAACTCCAGTGACTCCCTGTTGTCTGTAGCATCACATACAAGGTCTCTGGCATTTCAGGACCCTTTCCTGTCTCTCCAGTTTTCTTAGCCTCTATTTCCTTTCTAGTACTCTATATTCCAGCTACACTGGCCTATACACTGTTCCTCGAATGAGACCTTTCATATCATCCTCTGACTAGTGCTCATACCTCTCCCCACTGCTGCAGCTTCTTCCATGACAACTCAAACCCCAGTATTGAACACCTTCCCTTCAAGCAATATTACTGGCATATTGACTACTCAATTAGAATGTAGGTTTCTTGAGAGCAAGGACAGATTTTTTTTTCTGTTCTTTGACTCCCAGACCTTAAGTATTATTGATGGGGAGAATCTCTGCCTTTGATATCAATTTTTTTTGGGGAAAAAAGCAAAACAACTTGAATGAAGGTTGGGGGGGGAGAGAGAGAAAAGAGTATTCTGTCAGTTAAATTTTAGATTAGCTAAAGTGTTAAATAATAACCCCAAGGCCTTATATATTTATGATAACTGCCTTAACATCAAAGCCCTGAGGTAGATTTTGTGTTTTGTCCAGATTTGACCAGTTATTTGTCAGATAACCTTTTTGGTCACATGGTTCACAGCAAAAATATCTGGTTTCAGTTGTTTTTAGTCATGTCCAGCTGTTTCTGACCATTTTTTGGTGGAGGGGAGTAGAAGGGGGGGGGGGTTCATGGCAGAGATACTGCAGTGGTTTGCCATTTCCTTCAACTAGTATCTAACTCAAGTTAAGTCTTCCTGACTCCAGACCTGTCACTCTATCTACTGCATCACCCCTATGCTCCAAAATATCTTGGGATTTTAATAATTTTTGTGGTTTATATTTAAAATTCCATTTAAGACTGGTTGTTAGACTATCCAGTTGAATCATATCACAAATTGAATATGTTTAACATGAACAATTAGCATTCTTGTTCCTTACAACCTGTTAGTCTAATTTGACGACAGTCACCTTCCATTTTCTGATTTGAACAGTCTTAAGGTTGCTAGTTTTTAAGTTACTTGCTGAAGTGATCTGAAATTCTTTTATTTTTGGTTGTAATTAAGTATTAAAATTTGGTGATTTATCTAAACTCTTAAGCATTTGGTGATTTTTGGTGTTGGTGAATATAAAAAAGCATCACAGAAAATACATTTTAGCAGCCCAAAGATTATTAAGAGAACAGGTGATGCAAATAGTTGTTTGAAATGATTTTTTTGTGAGGAAAAGTAGTAGAATATTCTAGCAGTCTTAATTATCTTTTTCTTTCCATAACCTGCCAAACCTCCACTATTTCAATCCTTTGTCATCTTTGACAATTTGTGGGTAAGACATGGAATCTCAAGAGTTGTTTTATTTTGCATTTCTCTTATTGTTCGTGAATTGGAGTAGTCTTTCCTATAGTTAATAGTTTTTCAGTTTTTTTTTTTTGAGAACTTCTTGTCCCTCATGACAACAATTAATTATAAAAAAAACCAAAACCTCAACTTTTTGACTACTTATCTACTGGGCAATGGCTTTCTTTTAGTTTTTTTTTTTTTTTGCAAGGCAATGGGGTTAAGTGGCTTGCCTAAGGTCACACAGCTAGGTAATTATTAAGTGTCTGAGGTCAAATTTGAACTCAGGTCCTCCTGACTCCCAAGGCCGGTGCTCTATCCATTGTGCCATCTAGCTGCCCCTGGGTAATGGCTTTTATAGAAGTTGATTCCCTAATTATCTTGGATCTCATACAATTATTAGAGAGATTTGATAGGAAGATTGTTTTTCCTCAACTGACAGACTTCTCTTCTTATCCTTTTTGCATTGATTTTGTTAGTGCAGATTGTTTAACTTTTATCATGGACTTTCTTATTGAAAAAGGTGAAGTGGAAAAAAATGTCATTAGTTACCAGCCCTTGTGCCTACTTTACTGTTGGACAAAATCTTTGTAAGAGAAAAGTATTTGTGTATCAGGGACATTCTCCATGAAACTATGAGAAAGTAATAGGCAGGTTTTTACAAATAAAATTATTGAGTGAATATTTTTACCCCAGTTCACTGAAAAATAGAGAATGCAAGATGCCTTTGTGTTTATTATTTGTTAATCTTAAAAAACTATTTGATTATTAATTTTTTTACTGCTATCTTTTGTTTATACAGCATCTTTATTTTCAAGTATAGCCCCTCCCCTCCCTTTCTCAAAGAACCATCCCTTATAACAAAGGATAAAAGAAGAAAGAAAAAGTTAAGCAAAACTAATCAACACATCAACTGAGTCTGACAGTGTATTAAATGTTCCATATCCATAGTCCCCCTCCTTTGCCAAGAAAAGAGGGAGAGATATTTTCTTCTCTCTTCTTTGGGCAAAGCTGGATCATTATAATTATATAGTATTTATTATTATATAATTATATGGTGTTCTGGGTTTTACTTTTGTTTCCACTTGGATTGTTGTAGTCATTGCGTATATTGCTTTCCTGATTCTTTTAACTTCATGTTTTATCAGATCACATGTGATATTCTTATGGATCTCATCAGGGTATTTCTTTGGTCAGTTCAGATTACCACCTGTTCATGCCTTCCCATTCTCCATGATTCATGTGTATGTCTTTTCACAGTTCCTTCCTAGAAGATCTACCCAGTGATTTATAGGTCTTTCTCTGTTCATCAGTGTTTATGTTTATACTTATATACATATGTTTATTAGTATATGGTTAACAATACAGTAATCACTGCATCTGTTTTCTTTCAGGGTAGAAACTCCTTCCTTTAAAGCAAGTACATAGTTCATCTGCATCTCATATTCTTACCTAGTTACCTGAAGATTCTTAAGTGACTTGTCTATGGTCACAAAGTGAGTATATGACAAGATCAGGACTTGAATTGAGATCTTTCTTTCTTGAATATCACCCTTTTATCCACTACACCTGGGTTCTCAAGGTGATGCCAATGGAATGCAGGCTGTGCTAGGAAAATATTAATTTTACAAAAATGAACTTTTTTGTGGTAGGGTATTTCTTTTTTTTTTCTTTCTTTTTTTTAAGGTTTTGCAAGGCAATGGGGTTAAGTGGCTTGCCCAGGGCCACACAGCTAGGCAATTATTAAGTGTCTGAGGCTGGATTTGAACTCAGGGACTCCTGACTCCAGGGCCGGTGCTCTATCTACTGTGCCACCTAGCAGCCCCTGTGGTAGGCTATTTCTTTTAGGATCATTTCTGATGTTTTTCCTCCAACTAAAACATGTACTCTAGTCCCTAATTTTTATTTTTTATGAAGATTTATGTTTGATATATGCAGTAAATTGTTGGGGCATGTTTTCCAATGTTTTCTGCAACTCTCACATATTATAAGTAAATTCTACCTGCTTTGCCCTCTATAGATCCATTTTGCTTATTTGCTTAAATGAAGAAAGAAGCATGAGATTGTTATAGCAGGTTTTGCTTTAAAAATCTGGTGCTAGCCTGCTCTCTCCAACAAGACATATTCTTGCCCTCCCTCCCTAACCTCAACTGAAATCTTTAGAGCTTACCTCTTTTGAGTTACCTCTATGCTACTGTGGCACGTTTTGCATTTTTCTCCTCATCACCATCATATCTCCCTTTCCCCTTTTCAAATCCAGGCCCAGAATACTTTATTCTACTTTTATAATACATGTGTATTGCCCTGGTCCAGCCTAAATAACAACATGATTAATATATTTCTCTTCTCCTTTTTGCCCTAAACTCTTTGTTTGAATGACCTTTTCTTATTGTTTCCTGATTTTAAGTAATGCTCAGTCACCCAATTGCTGTACCCTTCTCAAAGATATTTTTGTTATTTAAGATGATTGCCATTGTAACTTTGTGCCTTCACTGTTATCATAGACCAAGGTTAGCAGTGGGTGATGGTCCTGTAATCTCTAGGCTCTTTTCCTGCCATCTTTTCCCAAGGAAAACTTTCATTCTTGCCAGGAGGAAAAGCAAGAAATTGAGGCCAGAGGTCATCACTCTGCTCTCCTCAGAGAAAGGGAAGTAAAGTTGTTTGCTCCCTTAAATATTGTTCATCATGGTAATGAAACAACCAACTAACTTTTCTAAATGAACACACATAGTGAATAGTAAAGAAATCCCTTTATCCAAATCACAACAAAGCAGAAATCAAAGAAGGCATAAACATACACACGTGTCCATACATGTCTGTATAAAAGGAGACTCTGTACCAAACAATATATAGTGAAGGAAATCTACCATTGGTAACGAGGTAACTCAGCTTAAACAAGAGAAAATTATGTATCCCACCTCATGGGAAATTTCCCCAAGTCTCTAGTACAGCAGACTGGAGATAGGGACATGATCGAGATTGCCAGCTCTTCCAGTGTCTTCCCCGAGTTTATTCTTTCAGTAGGAGTTGAAATGGGAGCTGGAAGGTAGCTTACAGCTGAAACCCAGCATAGCCCAAAGGGAATCTATACTTGAAAAATGAGACTTGGGACAAGAGTTACATTTCTCCTCTGGGCTGAAACTCTTTGAGATCCCTTGCAAAGTTCAGCTGGGGCAGATCCTAAACCTGTAAATGTACAGCATGAAGAGAAACATCAGTGCTTTGAAGCAGCAAGGATGATTTTCCTGCCATCACAGGCCAGCCATGATTCCTTTGACCCTGTTGAAACAAATAGAACAAATGCCCTGGAACAATAGATTTGGAAGCATGTGAATTTCCATATTGTGGCTGACTAACAGAGAAAAGTCAGTTAGTGACAACAATATCAATATTACTAGGCTTATAAATAACATACAGCTTAATCGTGAGCAGCAGTTTATGTATAAACCAATTAGGAGATGTTGCTATAGCCTGAACTCAACACAAAACGATCAAATAACAGCAAAATAAAAACAGGCCTTCTCAAAATGCAGTAATTCACTTGTATAGCAGTAAAATCTAAGCAATTAAATGCAGGCACTTTTTACAAGAGCAATTTCTAGTATTGCTGCACAGAGATATATGCTACACATTTAACTATCTTCAGGCTTATCTGTAACATCATAACAGCTTTGTACTTCTGTCACTGACTCATCTCTCAGCTCCTATACCATGGACTGACCATCAGGATCATTGTAGAATGATGTGTCTACACCTGGACTGGAAGCCACATCAGCTTGGCTCTCTGTATTTTCCTGTTCTGTGGGTTGAATTTGTACCCTAAGAACTTCTATAGCAGATAGTTTCCTTCACTGGAAGTATTACTTCCAGGGTCCCTTTTGTTCAGTTGGTGAAGAATTGGTGAGTGTCCATCAGTTCTCTCTACTTGCTCATTAGTTCAACTACTCTCCTATGGGCAACAGCACAGAGGGTGAGCAATTGGGACTCATGTGATGTTCACTGGAACCCCTCGCCTCTATCCTCCTGTTGGTCTCTGTATGTCTACTTGGATGGTCAGTGCATATGTATTGGGTCCTAGCTCGTCACTTCCAGTACTCTGTTGGAATGTGCTGAGATCCACTGAGCATGGGAAGGTCTGGACAAACTACTTTTCTCTTGACACCAGCAAATTCTTTAGGAAATGGATCCCAGGTCTGATCAGTGCTTATCACTTCAACCTCCAAGTACAGGCCCTGTCATAGGCTATAAAGTTATTTTACTCAAATACTTGTCATAAAAAAAGATTAGAAAATGATATTAATTTGAGATTCACTGTCCAGGACAGCACTGCAGTCCATGTTCTCAATTTTTAGAAACACATTTTCATGAGGTCCTGTGGAATAGGCTCCTAGGGAATTGATTATGAGATCATTGTGATTGCCCTTGGGACTCAGGGTGACCTTCTTCCCTGGCCTCACTCTAGTTCCTGAGGCTTCATCAGAAGACTTTAACGTCATGACCAAAACGATATTCTTTTTGTCGGTACATCCAACTCATAGAAATATGACCTAATAATCAGCAATTATAACAGAAGTGGCTAGAACTGTTACTTTGATGATCAACCACCTGCTGGAGATGCACTGATACATGGTTTTTCTGCTCTTCATTCCCATGGGGCTCCATCTCTTCAAGGAGATTGGGAGTGTTCTGTTCTCTGTCTCCCCATCATCTCTTTGGGCCCACAGCTCAGCACTGGGGAAGTTATTGTTCTGCGTTGCTCTGTGGCTCATAGTCAAGAAGGCGGATTCTGCTAAGGCTAAGCCCTGTGGATTATAGTGATACTGGAAGCTCAGCTTTGCCATTATTGATGGTGGCTTTTGCGTCTGCTTTACTCTGATGATCTGATGATATCAGCTGCACGAAGATCAAGTACCAGTACATTCTGTACGTTACCCTTCGTCCTCAGGAGCCCCAGAACCAACCTGTCCGCATTACTCTTTGTACACACTGCTCAAACCCTAGGGGGTACTTCTCTCCTTTGTGCTCAGTTATCAAAGCTAAAGATTATCTTCAATTCTTGCCAAGTAACATCTGGCTTTGCCTCTCTGAGGGTATCCACTGCCCTTATAACCATCCCTCTTAGACTGTCTGACAGTCTCATCACTAAGTCTGCCTCAGGGGCCCACCAGCATCCCAGGCACACTCTTATTTGTCCAACTGGTCTCACTCCATTGTTCTCTTTGGGGATGCAGCTCCTGCTAATATGGGACTTGTGATAATTATACAGACCACAGAAAATGTGGCCTTTGCCTTAGTCCTAGATGAAGCAGAGCTCTTGGGAATCATTATGCTGTTCGTGTCTCTGCAGGGATGCCTCTTTTGATTCAAAGGGCTTTAATTTTTTTTTTTTTAGATTTTTCAAGGCAATGGTGTTAAGTGGCTTGCCCAAAGGCCACACAGCTAGGTAATTATTAAGTGTCTGAGACCGGATTTGAACCCAGGTACTCCTGACTCCAAGGCCACCTATCCACTGCACCACCTAGCCACTCTAGGGCTTTAATTTCTTTAAGCATTTCTTCATCCTCAGAGGATACACAGATCCTTCTGTGGATTCTTCAGCTCCAAATTCTCCAACAGGATTAGAAGATATGCTGAAGTTATCTCACCTAGCTTAATTAACATCATTGACCTTTTGTCTATTCTTCCCATCCCCAGTCCTGAAAATGTCTTCATTCTTAAGGGCTCCATCTATTCCTGACCTTAGGACACCTTCATGCTTTTTTTTTTTGCCTAATATTCGATGAAGTCTTTAATTATGCTTAGAAGATGAATTAAGAAAAAAAATAAGGCAGCTAGGTGATTCAGACCTAGAGTCAGGCTGCCCTGACTTCAAATCAAACCTTAGTCACTTACTAGCTGTGTGACCTAGAAGTCACTCAATCCTATTTGCCTCAGTTTCCTTGTCTTCAGTATATATATATATATATATATATATATATATATATATTAATTTTAGAAAGGTTTTGTTTTTAGTTTTACAATTTTCCCCAATCTTGCTTCCCCCCCCCCCAGAAGGCAGTTTGTTAGTCATTATATTGTTCCCATAGTAAGCATTGATCTAAGTTGAATGTCATGAGAAAGCCTTCATGCTTTTCAACTGCAAAATCTAGTTTGGCTCTCATCTTTTCTGAAGATGATTCCATGTATTTCCACATTAATACACAAATATTAATACAATGAATAAATGTACAATAGTATAGTAACAAGGATCTATTGGAATAATATACCATGCTGAAACAATAGTACAATAAAAGACCTGATTCCTTTTTTAAAAACTATATAAATATTTTGTTTTCCAATTATATACAATAGTAGTTTCTACCTATCATTTTTCTACCTACACATTTTCTCCTGCCCTTCTTCCTGTCCCCCATTCCTCCCCATAGAAGGCAGTCTGATAATCTTTACATTGTTTCCATGCTATTCATTGATACAAATTGAATGTGTCGAAAGAAAAATCATATCCTTGAGACAAAAATATATTAGAGATAGCAAGATTATATAGTACATAAGACACATTTTTTTTTAAATGGAGATTTTTGGTCTTTGTTCAAATTCCATAATTTCTTCTCTGGATACTGATGGTATTCTCCATCACAGGTACCCTAAAATTGTCTCTGATTATTGCACTGATGAAATGAGCAAGTCCATTAAGATACATCATCACCCCCATGTTGCTATTAGGGTATACAAGGTTCTTCTGGTTCTGCTCATTTCGCTCAGCATCAATTCATACAAGTCTTTCTAAGCTCTGAAATTCCATCCTTCCTGGTTTCTAATAGAACAATACATGTTCCCTCACATACATATACTACAATTTGTTAAGCCATTCCCCAGTTGATGGACATCTCTTTGATTTCCAATTCTTTGCCACCACAAACAGGGCTGCTATGAATATTTTTGTGCAAGTGATGTTTTCCAATTGATTTTTAAACTCCTTCCTTATTTCTTCAAGGAAGTCTTTCTGTGCTGGAGACCAGATCACATTCTCTTCAGTGGTTCTAGGTCTCTCTGAGTTAGGGTCTTTTCTTTCCCAGAGTTTTTCTATGGATTCACCTTTCCACTGACCTTTCTTCATTCTCCTTGAGTTGGGGAGGGGCTGGTTCACAGATGTTTGGTGTTGGGATCCCTAGAGGCTTTACTCACTGAGTGCAATATCTCCAGTTGGTCAGTAGGGGGTGCTAGAGGATTTGCTCACTGAGTGTAATATCTTCAGGTAGCCAGTAGGGGGTTCTGGTTGCTTTCTCTGAAGTGTCTGTGACTTTGACTGAGGCCTTCTCCCTTGGCCTGGAGGGAGTGATTGAAGAGGTTAAATACTTTGTCTTCAATCAGTAGTGGGCTGTAGCCTGGGGTGAGGTCATCCCTCTCCCTATTGTCAACTGGGCTGGTTCTCTGCTCACACACCTGTGCCTGGGGCAGAAGTAGTCTGTAATTGTGTTTGTTCTGGGAAGAGGCTTCAGAGAGGAGCCCAGGGATGGTGTCTCCAGCTCTCCCACACTGGAACTCTCCCCCCCAGCTCTGTCAGCAAGCTCCAGAGGGTCAGCACCAACACCAATGCCTCTGCTCTCTAGTTGACCCAAGCCCCCGTGGTCGACCAGGTTCTAGCCACGCCACTGACCGGGCTAATCCGTGGCTATCCAGGCTCCCAAACTCTCACCTATCCTTGCTCCTGGCAGAGTCTGCCCTCTGTGCCCGGATTCACCCATGATCTCAGAAGACAAATCCTGAGGTAGATGTTCTTCTGACTTTTCTGGGTTTTGTCCATTGAGTTTCTGTTAAGAGGTTTGTTTCATATTATTTATGAGGGAATATCAGGAGATCTTAGAACTATGCCTGTCTTCTCTCCACCATCTTGGCTGGAAGACAAGTGATGTTTTTACCCTTTTTTTTATCATCTCTTCAGGGAATAGCCCCAGTAGGGGTATTGCTGAATCAAAGGGTATGCACATTTTTGTTGCCCTTTGGGCATAATTCCAGATCTCTCTAGAAATACTGGATGAGTTCACAGCTCTACCAACAATGTATTAGTGTCCCAGATTTCCCACACCCCTTCCAACATTGATCATTGTCCTTTCTGGTCATATTGGCCAGTCTTAGAGGTGTGAGGTGGTACCTCAGGAATGTTTAATTTGCATTTCTCTAATAATTAGTGATTTAGAGCAATTTTTTCATATGACTATGGATTGCTTTGATTTCCTCATCTGTAAATTACCTTTGCATATCCTTTGACCATTTGTCTATTGGGGAATGTCTTGTCTTTTTTTTTAAAAATTTGACTCAGTTCTCTGTATATATATATATATATATATATATATATATATGTATATGTATGTATATATAATTTGCAAGGCAATGGGGTTAAGTGACTTGCCCAAGGCCACACAGCTAGGTAATTATTAAGTATCTGAGATCGGATTTGAACCCAGGTACTCCTGACTCCAGGGCCAGTGCTTTATCCACTGAGCCACCCAGCCACCCCCTCTGTATATTTTAAAGATGAGTGCTTTGTCAGAAACACTAGTTGTAAAATTTACTACATTTCTTTTGATCTTGGTTACAGTGGTTTTGTCTGTGCAAAAGTTTTTTAATTTAGTGTAATTGAAATCATCTAGTTTGTTTTTAATGATGTTCTCTATCTCTTCCTTCCAAGTCTAGCTCCTCCCCCAAAAGGGGCCACTTAATGTACTGCTTCCCTTTGCATAGATCTGACAGGTAAGCTACCTTCCAGTTTGCTTATAATATTTCTTTTTATGTCTAAATCCTGTATGCATTTGGATCTTAGTATAGAGTGTGAGGTGTTGGTCTAGTCTAAGTTTCTTCCATACTATCTTCCAATTTTCCCAAAGTTTTTATCGAAGGCAGAGTTTTTATCCCAATAACTGGACTTTTTGGGTTTATCAAACAGCAGATTACCATAATCATCTCCTGCTATTGCACCTAGTCTATTCCACTAGTCTACCACTCTATTTCTTAACCAATATCAGACAGTTTTGATGACTGATACTTTGTAATATAATTTTAGATCAGGTCTAAGCCACCTTCCTTTGCACTTTTTTCATTGAATTCCTGGAGATTCTTGACTTTTTATTTCTCCATATGAATTTACTTACAATTTTTTCTAACTCAAAGTAATTTTTTGGAATTTTGATTGGTAGGGCATTAAACAGGTAGTTTAGTTTTGGTAGAATTGTCATTTTTATTATATTAGCTCTACCTATCCATGAGCAGTTGATATTTGCCCAGTTATTTAAGTCTGATTTTGTGTTACCATCACTCTTGTAGTCATTATGCTTTCCCTAATGCAGCATCCATTGACTCTACTGGAGAAGGAAATAACGCACCACTTTAATATCTTTGCCAAAAACTCTCTAAATGAGGACATGAAAGGTTGGACATGACTGAAATGATTGAACAGCAGCAATGCTGCATAAGATTACATCCAATTTTTTCATTGCCATATTCTTTTTTGGACTCATATTGAGCTTGTGATCTATGACAAACCCCAGGTCTTTTTTCAAGTGAACTGCTCACTCTCCTCCCTTCCCTTTCCTATCTTGTACTGTCTAAATAAATGAACCTGTGCAAGAAGTCTATGATGGGAATGATCTGCCCCTCCAAGACCTGTAGCCAGACAGATAGGCCTAAACTTGGTTCAGTCCTAGAGAATAATGTCCTCTCGTTATGGAAACTTGACTCCTTCTCACACTCATTGACTCATTAAATATCAACCCAATGTCCTGGGGACAATGTCATTTTTTGGTTCAAGTCTAGCTTCTCCCCACAAAGGGGCCACTTAATGTACAATATAGAGTGGCTATGAGACAGGGTGTCTGTTTCTCCTCACAAGAAAGAATACTGAACAGAGAGAAAAATGATTGAAACAGGATTCAGTAACTTACTGCTAACTAGTTACCTTCAGTTGGGAGGCTGCTATTCCTCATAAGAATCATTTGGTGTTTCACTTCAGCATCACACTGATGTATGATCACAATGATTTTTTTCGGTGGCCAAACTCTCCAAAAACAGAAAATTCCTCCACAGACAGCTACTGCCTTTCCAAGAATATCAACTCTGCTGCTTCCCAGGCTTCCCAGGCCATTCAGAATTCACAAGGTTACCACCAGTTCTGGACACATGCACCTTGGGATACTTATCCTCCTAAGGAGGATTTAATAGAGCAGGTAGAAGGAGCTTGTATAGATGAAGCACAGGAGAGAGCTGAATTTGAGGATACAATATACTGTAAAAATGGAGTCAATGGCTAAAGCATTCAGACTTTTAAGAAAAATACTGTCTCAATGAAGTAATTTCGTTCACAGTAGGATGAAGCCAAGTAAAGATCAGCTTCTTTAAAAAAAAGAAAAATTACATTGAAAATAATTCCAGAAAAGAACCAGGAAAAACAAAATTGTGGCTCTAAAAAAAAATTCTCCCTCCTGTGAAAAGAAAATGCACAAAAAAGTCTCTCTCAGAATCAGAAGAGAAAAATCTCACCTGGGGAATAAACCTAACCAGAAGAAAAAGGCAAAAAATTTTCTTTTTAAATCAAGAACTTTTCTCAGACCTCAGTTTGTTTTTCTGAGGGAATTCCCATTCATCACTGAGGGATTGGTAAGAATTGAGAATAACAAAATGGCCTTATGATTCACCATCATGACAAAGCCATTCTTTGAGATAAAGCTCCTCCAAGTTTTCTCCCAAGAAACTGTTAGCTTACAAATACAAAATATAAGTGAGGTTGCAGGTTAAAAACATTTCCTACTTTATACTCACACTAAGCTATCAAAACTATGGACCTTATATAGACTGGGCTGAAAACTTTTATTGGCTTATTTGATAAAAGCCTGGGGTGCTTTGGGCTTCTGTTTAAAACTCAGTATGCTAGTTCTGAGAGGAAAAAAAAACACAACTACTGAAGAAGCACAGGATAGAAAATAGGGGAAAAACTGCAAGTAGTCCTTCTTCCCCACCACCCAGAAGTGATTACAAATTGTATTCCCAGGGACCCACATGTGGAGTGAGACTCCACATTTCAAGGGTACTGTGGCTCAAAGGACATCTCTAACCTTTTCTCCCTCACCCTTCTTCAAGGGACATTTTCATTCCGTCAGAGGCCACTACTCTGCTCTCCTCAGTGAGAGAGTTCCCAGGCTATGAGTCTTTTTGCTCCCTTTAGTTATTGCTAGTTTTGGGGATATGATTGAATTCCAGCGAACTTTTGATTACTTTTGTCATTTTGAGGACAAGGGGACACAAAGTTCCTCATCCCTTTCTTTCCTAATAGCAGTTTTATAATGAACACATAGCGAAGAGCAAGAAAACCCCTTTATCCAAATCATAACAAAACAGAATGTGTGTGTGCATGTGTATGTGCACACACACATATATGAATGAGAATATATACCAGACAGCACTGGGTGAAGGAACAAAGCTAAACAGTTAAACCAAGAGAGAGAGTGTTTTGGATCTCACCCAAGTGAAAATTCCCCCAAATCTCTAGAGTAGCAGATTGGAGATAGGGACATGGTGGAGACCTCCAACTCCTCTTATGCCTTCCCACAGTCTTTTTCTTCAGGAGAGGTTGAAGTGGGATTGGTTTCTTCCATTTTCTATCTTGAAGTTGGTAACCAGGAGTGCTTAAAGGGATTCTTTGCTTGAACAGGACACAGAGTTTGATAGTTCTCAAAGAGTTCCGACTACAGAATCCCAAAGTAGGATTGGCTCAGGCTAAAGCTCTCTGGCCTCTCACCAACTCAGCCCTGCCTTGCCCCTCACATAGGGCTGGGCCTTCATCTCTACCGATTAGGAGAGAATCCCATAGTAATGACCTTTGGGACAGGGGTAACATGATCTTGATTAGATATGTGAAGTCATTCAAAACACACACACATATATATATATATATATACACATATATATGTTTATATATGTGTGTGTGTATATATATACACATATATGTTTATATATGTGTGTGTGTGTATATATATATATATATATATATTCACGCACACACATTTGTGTCTCTTGTCTGTCTATCATCTATAGCTATTTCAGTTACCTTGGGGTCATATAGGAGCATGTAAGTGCTTATAGTTGTCTCTCAAAAAACAGTATGCAAACACACTTTTAAATTTTATTTGCATTATTAAGGTTTTCCATCACTTTTCTCAGCATAATTTCAAATGGCTTTCGAGAATGTTTAGACCAAGTCACAGTTCCATCAACAGTATATCAGTGTATCTGTTTATCTTTTTAAAAATTCAATTTAATTTTTTTCAATGAACAAAAGTCTCTTTTCTCACCTTCCCATCTCTTTCCCCTCACTTTGAGAAAAGAAAAACAAAACTCTTGTAACAGTATTAAGAAAATAATATTGAGCATTTATATAGTGCTTGTGAAGTGATTCAAAAATATTATCTCCCCTCACACACAATTCTGGGAGGTGGGTGTTGGTTATTATCTCCATTTTATAGAAGAATAGCAAATATCTATAGTCAAGCAAAATAAATCATTGCTTTGGCCATGTCTAAAAATACCATATCTCAGTCTGTATGGAGGAGGGTAATATGTTTCTTCTAGAATCTTTGTTGGTCATTGTGTTAATCAGAGTTCTTAAGTCTTTCAATATTGTTTATTGTTGTAATATTATTAATATTATCTAAATTGATATCAATTATTCTTTTGGTTTTATTTAACCCTGTATTAGTTCCTGCATTGTTACCATGTTCCTCTGTAACTATCCCCTTAATCATCTCTTCTAGCCAAGGGTGTTCTGCTGTAAATGGTTAGCAACTGGTGCTCTGAAAAAAAAAGTTTACCCATTGATATATTTTAACTTTTATATTTTTTATTAAAGATTTTATTTGAGTTTTACAATTTTTCTCCCAATCTTACTTCCCTCCCCCCACCCCACCATGGATAGCAATCTGTCAGTCTAATTTGTTTCCATGTTGTACATTGATCCAAATTGAGTGTGATGAGAAAGAAATCACACATTGATATATTTTAAATAGATACTAGTTTTTTATGTTTTTGCAAGGCAGTGGGGCTAAGTGACTTGCCCAAGGCCACACAGCTAGGTCGTTATGAAGTGTCTGATTCCGGATTTGAACTCAGGTCCTCCTGACTCTAGGGCTGGTGCTCTTTCCACTACACCACTTAGCTGCCCCATATTGATATATTTTAAAATTTAATTTCTATTATTGATGATTTCATCATCACTTTATTTATTTTTTTTGCAAGGCAATGGGGTTAAGTGGCTTGCCCAAGGCCACACAGCTAGGTGTGTCTGAGGCTGGATTTGAACTCAGGTCCTCCTGACTCCAGGGCCAGTGCTCTATCCACTGCACCACCTAGCTGCGCCCTCATCATCACTTTTTAAAATATATTTTTAATTTGTTAAACATTTCCCAATTACATTTAAAAAAATTTAGACATTAATTTTTTTTAATTTTGAGTTTCAAATTCTCTTCTTCTCTCCTGCCATTTCTCCACCTCTTGAGAAGGCAAGTAATATGATCTTGATTAGATATGTGAAGTCATTCAAAACATATTTCTATATTAGCCATATTGTAAAAGAAAACACATGCACTCACATTCAAAACAAAAAAAAAATAAAGTAAAAAAGTGCTTCAGCCTGTAGTCAGAATTCATCTTTCTCTCTCTGGACGTGGATAACCTTTTTCATTATGGAGCCTTTGAAACTGTCTTGAATCATTGCCTTGATCAGAGGAGCTGAGTCTTTCACAGTTGATCATCATTACAAAATTGCTGTTATTATGTCCAATGGTCTCCTGCTTTGGCTCACTTCGCTTTGGATCAGCTCATAGAAGATTTACCAGGTTCTTCTGAAACCATCCCCTGCTCGTCATTTCTCATAGTACGATAGTATTCCATCACAATCATATACTGCAACTTGTTCAATCATTCTCCAGTTGTTGGGCATCTCTTCAATTTCCAATTCTTTGCCACCACAGTAAGAGCTGCAATAAATACTTTCTCTTTTCCTTTGGGATACAGACCTAGTAGTGGCATTGCTGAGGCCTATCACTTTTAATTTTTAATTTTTTGCAACACAATGGGGTTAAATCACTTGCCTAAGATCACATAGCTAGTAACTATCAAGGGTCTGAGGCCAGATTTGAACTCAGGTCATCCTGATGCTAGGGATAATTCTCTGTCCACTGTGCCACAAAGCTGCCCTGTCCCATCACTTTTTAAAAATCTAGGATTCAGCAGAGAAATAAATCAACCCTTAATTTGTAGCATTTGTGTATTTCTGAGGTGTAAATGCTCACACTGAAAATTTAATGACTGGTAAGAAGGGACAAAAATATTCTTTCACATTCAATGTTTGACCAATCTCAATTTTTGTTTTAGGTTTTTGCAAGACAAATGGGGTTAAGTGGCTTGTTCAAGGTCACACAGCTGGGTAATTATTAAGTGTCTGAGGCTGCATCTGAACCCAGGGCTGGTGCTCTATCCACTGCACCACCTAGCCACCCCCACTACACCATCAAGCCGACCTGGCCAGTCTCAATTGATGGCTACCAACATGGTTCCCACTTCCTGCTTCTTGTTCACTGCAATTTTCTTCTTTGATCTCTTTGAGGTATGGTATAGATTTATGGAAGGTTTATTGTTTTATAGATAGGAGTTTGCTGTTGTTCAGTCATTTTCAGTAGTATCTGACTCTTTGTAACTCCATTTGGGGTTTTCTTGGCCAAGATACTGGAGTAGCTTGCCATTTCCTTCTCCAGGTCATTTTATGGATGACAAAATCAAGGCAAACAGGTAAAGTATCTTGCCCAGGGTCACACAACTAGTAAGTGTCTGAGACCAAATTTGAATCCTGGAAGGTGAGTCTTCCTGATTTCAGGTCTACTGCTCTAATTTAATAACTTTTTATTTAATAATAATATTAATATTTATAAGATTATATAATTAATATAATAATTTTTAGCTCTATGTAATAATCCTTTGGTATCTTGATGTGAACTGAATAATTAAATTAATTTAGATATTATTATCTTTATTATATGACATGATTTAATCAAGACCATTAATATTTCTTGAATTATTTGTCTGTGTTTATATAGAGTGTTTTATAGATTCTCAGTTATTTTAAACATTCCATAGTTCTATAAAATGAGTGGAATTTCTCTTTATGTCTTTTCCTGCAGGGTTTTATTGTTAATAAACAGAAATTCTGACAATTTATATGGATTTATTTTATATCTTACAACTTTGCTGAAATGACTAATTCACTTAAATTCTTAGTTGAATGTCTAGGGTTCTCTAAATAACCATTATATCATAAAAAGCAATATGGTTTCCTCTCTGCCTAAACTTATTCCTTCTATTTTTTTTTTGTTTTATTTAGCATAACAAGTAATGTCTATTTCTGTATCAAATAATAGTGGAAATAATATAAATCCTAATCTTTTTGGGAAGTCCTCCAGTTGATAACCATTTTATAGATACGTGCACACATCTGTCTATCTGTCCATCTATCTATCTGAGGCTGACTTGGTTTTAGACAGTTACTACTTACCACCTATCGAAACAGTCTATTTCTGTTTGCTAGCATTTTTATTGTTTTTTAAAATAGGAAGGACTATTCTATCTTGTCAAAAGCTTCTTCTGCATCTACTGATCGGATTTGTGTTGTTGTTCTTATTAATGTGACCTAATATGGAAGCAACCCTTCATTCCTCCCATAAATCCAAGCTGGTTATAATAATAATCTTTGTGAGAAGATGCTGTTGGTTTTTTTTTTTTCTGTTATTTCATTTGACTTTTTTTTTGGCATTAGGTTTTTTTTTTTTAGGTTTTTGCAAGGCAATGGGGTTAAGGGTCACAAAGCTAGGTCATTGTGAAGTGTCTGAGGCCGTATTTGAACTCAGGTTCTCCTGACTCCAGGGCCGGTGCTCTATCCACTGAGCAACCTAGCCACCCTGGCATTAGTTTTCATTAAAGATATTAGTTTCTGTTTTTTTCCTCTCTATTTTTGGACTTTTTGATTTAGATATCAAGACCATATATGTATCATAGAAAGAGTTGGTCACATTCTCGTTTTCCAATTTTTTTCAATTGATGTGATATTGGAATTAATTGTTATTTGAATTTTTGAAAGAACTCACCTGTAAATTAATTTGATTGGTTTTTTTTTCTTGGGATCTCATTTATGGCTTGTTCAGTTTCCTTTTCTGAGATTTTGGTTAACAAATCCTCTACTTCTTGTTATATTAGTCTAGGAATGTCCTATTTTTGTAACTATTCATCCACTTCATTTAGCTCATCAGTTTTATTGGCACCTGTAGGCAGTGTAGTTTCTAATAATTTCCTTTGTCTCTTCTTTGTTGTGAATTCACCATTTTAATTTTTGATATTAGTTATTTGGTTTCACTTTTTAAAAAAATCAAATGACCTAAGGGTTTATCTATTTCATTGATTTTTAAAACTCAGCTCTTAGTTTTGTTTCATAATTACATTTTTTTTTGCTTTTAATTTTGTTAATCTATTTTCATGAATTTTTTTAGGTTTTTGCAAGGCAATGAGGTTAAGTGGCTTGCCCAAGGCCACACAGCTAGGTAATTATTAAGTGTCTGAGAGTGGATTTGAACCCAGGTACTCCTGACTCCAAGGCTGGTGCTTTATCTACTACACCACCTAGCTGCCCGTATTTTCATGATTTCTTACTTTGATGTTATCTCTAAAACTCTTGATTTTCTCATTTTTTAGTTGCATGCTCAATTTATTGATCTCCTAATCATTTCTTTTATTGATGAGTTTTCAAACCATTTAACATTTACGATTTTCCCTAAGGCTTGTTTTTGCCTCCATCCCCCACATTTTGGAATCTTGTTTTACTGTCTTTATCTTTCATGAAGTAATCTATAGTTCCTCTGATTTGGTCTTTGACTCACTTCTAGTATTAAATAATTTCATTTCTATTTTTTTTCATTTCTTCAGCAGTCCTTTATTGAATATCACTTTTATTACACTATAACCAGTAAAAGAAGTGCTTAGTGTTTCAGCTTTACTCCTTTTGTTTTTGGAATTTTATACCCCATGGTCAATTTTTGTAAAGATGCCTTGTGTAGTTGTGAAATATATATATATATATATATATATATATATATATATATATGTATATATATATATATATATATATATATATATACCCTTTTATATTCCCACTTAATAACTTCCAGAGGTCTGGTATATCTAACTTTACTAAAATTTATCTAAGGTCCTAGACTTTTTTCTTAATTTTTGGTTAGGCTTATCTAGTTCTGCAAGGGGTTCATTATTATAGTTTTATTGTCTGTTTCTCCCTGGAACTTTTGACTTTTTGTTTAGGAATTTAGATGTCATATGACTTGGTACACATATGGTTGAATTTTGATATTAAGTCTCTCCCTTGAGTTTCATTAACACATCACTGGCTGCCTATTGGGCATTTCAACCTGAATATTGCAGAGACATATCTAACCAAGCTTCTTTCTCCCTAAACCCCCCTCTCTTCTAAACTTCTCTAGTTCTGCGAAGGCACCAACCTCCCAGCGTCTCAATCTCAGTATTATCCTTGCCTCTCCACTCTCCCTTACCCTGCCTATGCAGTCAGGTGCCAGATCTTGTCATTCTATCCTCACAACATCTCTAGCATGGGCCTCATATATAAATAATCTTTAATTTCTTGATTCCTTCCTTTTCCAATCTAATTTTTTAAAGCAGTTTGTAATGTACTGTGCTGAGCTAGACCCAAAGAAAAAATGAGTTTCTTCCCACAAGGACTTTCCATTAGGGAAGGGAAGAGAAGGACAACATGAAAAAAGAAGGGATCATTTAGTCCAATGTCCTCAGTTTGCAATAAGAAAGCTGAAGCCCTTATCTCTAGCAAAAGTGATCAGAGACAGACCTTCATATACAGTATTACCAATTTTTGTAATTGCAGGGGCATTTCTGCACGAGGGCCAGTTTGGGGATACACCGCAGCCCAACTTTGCCAAGAGATGCATGGGGCTTACACCATCCACTCCATCTGACCTGAGCCCTTCCTTCAAACCCCAGAATTTCTAAGGTCCCTCAACTAGGATGCTCCCTTGAGATGGCCCCCAAATTTCTGCTGAGGTTGATTGAACTAGTTCTAAAACTTTTTAGAATATTTAAAGACATGGCATCACTTATTCATTTTCTACTCACTCTTACTCTGTGATAACAACTTGCTTCCAAAGGCTTATCGTTAACAGACTTAAAAAAAGGTTGACTCGATAAAAATCTCCTTCCCTGTGTGGCCAGTTCTTTTTGGTCTACTTTCCTGGCTCACCATGTGTTCTCAACTGCCAATTGTGGCTGTTCCCCCAAGTTTTCCCCTGGAACTCTTCTCCTCTCCCTGTGGCCTTCTTTAGTCTCTCCCTTGAGCTTCATCACCATCTCACCAACTGCCCACTGGTCATTTCAACCTGGACATCCCAGAGACATGCCTAACATGTCTATAACCAAGCTCCTTCTTTCTCTCTTCTGAACTTCCCTAGTTCTGTCAGAGGCACCACCCTCCTTCCAGGGGGTCTCAATCTCAGTATTACCCTGCCTGTCCAGCCAGTTGTCAGATCTCATCATTTCTATCCTCACAACCTCTCCAGCATGGCCTCCCTCCCCTCTAATCTAGATGATGACCACAGT
Organism: Macrotis lagotis; assembly: GCF_037893015.1. NCBI lineage: Eukaryota > Metazoa > Chordata > Mammalia > Peramelemorphia > Peramelidae > Macrotis > Macrotis lagotis. Next base: position 49,073,533 of record NC_133666.1, read on the forward strand.
CTCCTCATTGGTCTGGTCCAGTTCATCCTACACACTGTCACAGAGTCACTTCCCTGAAGTGCAGATCTGACTGGGTGAGTCCCCTCTGTAATCAACTCCTTACAGTGGCTTCCTGTTGCCTTTGGGATAGAAGATGCACTCCTCTGCTTAGCTTTTAAAATTCAACACGACCTGCTCCAACTTTGCTTTCCATCCAGTCTCATCACTAGTCCTCCTGTATTCTGTGATTGGGCCGACTGGGCCTCCCCTCTGCCCTTCCCAGGTGAGGCTCCCACCTTGGTGCCTTTGCACTGGCTTGGAATGCACTCCCTCCTTACCACAGCCTCCTCCAGTGCTGCTCTTTAAAGCTTGTTTGTATTAAATCTGTAACCTTACTGAATCTATTTTTTTTTAAACAGTGATAAACAGTTTTTATTCAGGCAATAAAACATGAAAAATATACTGGGACTCATTATAAGAATTCATTTGCGTTAAGTATAGCTCTTACAAATATTTACCCGACATATAAAAAGGGAAATCGTTATACACACAAAATTTATGTAGATGATCATTGCATATACGATGCAATCCTGTTAGGAGCCAAGCAGCTTTCCCCCCTCCCTCTGGGAGGGCAGGTAATCACGCACTCACTGTTTGGCAGTCACAGGAATGGCAAAAGCAGGTGTGCAATCAGGACTATCACTTATTGGCACATGTTACTACGTAAGGAAATCTATCGGCAATGTACTGGTGCTGACCCCGACACTGAGGAACATCCCAGAACTGTGGATGGATTAAAAGGGCCATCCGTATTCTACCACAAGGAAGAGAAGACTCCAGGTTAGATCTGGTGAAGACGTGGGGATTGGCTTAGCGTTCCAGTTTATATGTCTACGAGAGCATTTGAATTATCAAGTAAACACATAAGCCTGGGAGCACCAGGAGGGCAGGAACTATGCGAACTTTGGATCTTCCCCAGAACCAACACAGGTTTAATACAGGTTTGTCAAACTGATTTAATGCTGAATCTGTTTTCGAATGTACTTGTTTGTGCCCATTAGAAGGTAAGCTAAAAGAGAGGAGGGATGGTGTCATAAAAAAATCACCACAAACACACCAGAATAATTTTTATAATTTTTATTGGCCATTTAAAATATATTATCTATTTTATAGTTACAATTTAGTTAACATATATGTATGGCAGTGTTGACATAAGTTTGAGATACTTGAAACCAATTCAAGGGGGGAAAAGAAGGAGAGATCTAGTATATTCTTACCACTAAGATGTTATCAATTTGGAATGTCTGTCATTGCAAAATCTACAACCTTTTTCTGTAATTATGTCAAATATTCATCCTGAGACCATTCTAAAACATTTACATTTTCCAAAAAGTTAGAATTTTGCTTGGTATGCACTCAACCCAATTTTTTTTTTTGCAAGGCAATGGGGTTAAGTGGCTTGCCCAAGGCCACACAGGTAGGTAATTATTAAGTGTCTGAGGCTGGATTGGAACTCAGGTACTCCTGGCTTCAGGGCTGGTGCTCTATCCACTGTGCCACCTAGCTGCCCCCTCAGCCCAATTTTTAATGAATAAAATCTCTTATTTATCAAAGGAGATCTCTCTACAGGTTCTGTTTTCAATACAGCCTTTTTCATTTTTCTTTTAGGGGAAAAATAAACATTTTCTGAAGGCAGATTATTTCATGGCCTTTTAAAGGAAAAAAGGGCAGGACAAATTCTTCAAACAAGATACTAAATATGTGTATAAAACTAAATATGGGGGAGAGGTGTTGATGGTATAATACCTGCTACTAAGGCAGACAGACATTTTTCAGAACTTAATAAAAATATAGGAGAGAATGAATGTATTTTGGAAAATGTTCATTCTGATTGCACTATTCTCTATTTTCAAGGATACATTTGGTATATTTTCTGCACCTCAAATAGATCTCCAACCTTGATGTTTGCACAGCTGCCATGTTGGCAACATTCTTAAAACATGGAGTTATATCTTTTGAAAAATTTCAAGTTCAGCACACTACTTCTAGAAAACATGCTACAAACCAGTGCAATTCTTGATGCACACAGAAAGGTACAAAGTGTCACAGGATATGCAAGTATCTGTCACATGGGATCTCGTCGTCAAGTTAACTGAGACATAACACATTCAAAATTGGTGGCTTCCCGCTTTCCAAGCCACAAAATCACCTTTGTCAGAATAGCCAGTTTTAAAACATTTGCACTAAAAGGCTTGAGAAGGACCAGTCAGTCATGTATATGAAGTGCAGTGTCTGCAAAATCCTCAAAGCAGTTTAATGATGACAAAAACTGTAGCATAGTTTAAGATGAAAAACGATTTTTGAGGGCAGATCTTTAAAAATGGTTTAGAAATGTGATGTAAAAACGGGAATTATTACATATAAAACATTTACTCATTCTAAATAGGGTAGAAGGCCATACACACATGTTGATTTTTCTGTTTAGGTTAAAAACAATACAAAATCATTTGCTCAACTTTGAGTCAAAAAAGTAAAATATTTGTCATTAATGCACTCATTCTAAAAGACTGTGCCCCTTCTCTTAACCCCCCCCCCCCAAAAAAAAGGTGCTGTAGACATTTTGTCAGAAGCACTGAGTATTACCATCTTTGTGGCCAAGTGAAATTTGCACTGGGCCAAAATTGATGAACAAATGCTGGAAACATTACTTTGAAAAAAAATCACAGTACAGAGGGTTATAAGACACCTTTTACAATATTTCAGAAGACTGCAAGTAGTCTGACATGTACAGTACATTTTTTTATCTATGTCTTGTAAATAAAGTTTCAAAATTATTGGTACCCTCACATAGTACTTTAAATGATATTAAATATTTAATGTCAACATTAAAACAAAACTGTAAAGGATCCATTTCACAAAACCACAAATCACTGCAGGCAATTTTTTCAGTAAAAGATTTAGAAGGACTCTAGATCACAATACTATTTTCAAAAGAAACACTTATCATTGAAAATTCACAAATTCTAAACTATATCCAAATTTTCTTAAGAAACCCCAAACTTCTATCACTTTCTCAAATGTACTTAAAAGAACTTCAACATCAATCTGTTTCTCTACCTTGTTGGATATTCTGAGTCCAGCAGTTACATTAAGGCAGTAATTTTGCTTCTCTTACAATAAAAACCTGCTCACAAAAGACCCAGGAGTATTTTACTGCCAATTACCTATCTGTAGCGTGGCTTCACCCTTCAATCACTAGCTTTTAAGTGACATTTTGAGAAAGAAATCTACACATGAATTTTATGCAACTATCTCCAGCTATAATTTGAGATAAAATTTGCCAAATAACCAGAAATGTACAGACTCTGTTAAATGTTCTCCCTAATTTATTTGATTATAAAATACTGAATAGCAACAGCACACAAAATGGCAACCACTGCAAATGCCACAACGAGGATGAAAGCAAACTGATCATCGGTTAAACATCTCTTCTTGTCTTTGTTTTCTGCTACTGCATCATCCTGGGGTGGGTCTATCGCCTTCTTCTGAGATGAGAATACTGTACTGGGACTGTATGGTCCTAATAGTTCTTGTAATTCACCATTCTGCTGATATTGTCGGCCAGCACACACCCGAAATCGATATTCACAGTTGGTTTGAAAATTTGTGAAACAGAAAGAGGTATCTGGCCCCTTGTATACCTAAAGAAAAAGGAGTTTGAGGATTAAGAACACTTCAATTTCATAGGGAATACCCAAAATTTCAAATGTCCAGTGCATTTATTGTTTAAACAATTCTGTTGAAAGAAAGAATTCTATCTGTTAAATACCTCAATTTCCATTAGGGAAATAAGCTTTCACGAAGGTGCATATTGTAAATTATGAACCAGACAGATAGAAACAATTTCCACAGAGGCTAGAACTCTTGGGGTGAGGGATAGATGAGGTAAAATTAGGCAAGATGGATTTCATGGAAAAATACCTCATATCATGGGTGTCACAATACAAATCTCAAGAACAAGATTTTGCCAGAAGTTAAGTTACCTGATCAGCTCCTCTTCCACTCAGGAGTTGGAGAATGTAAACAATGCTGTCTCCTTTCATAGGGGGTAGAGGGTCCCATGTAACCTCACAAAGGTTTTCTTCTAATTGACAAATTCTGGGTGCTGGAAAAGAAGGGAGTGTCGTCCTATATTTAGAGGTTCCATTTTTCTGAGACAAATTGCAATTTATCCGACCCTCTCAAAAATGGTCCACTATAAAGACCTTCATAAATTTTATAATTCTCAATGCAAAAACCTTTCAACATACTACATACAAGGATCTTAATTTTTTTTAAAGGAAAAACTCAAGGAATTTAAGCATTCTAAGTCAGTTAAAATATTTGAATTATCCAGTAAGGTCTTGCTATTTCCAATCTTATTTCAATGGATCTGTGATCTCTTTGGTATAAGTACTCTCTTCAGATTATAATCGGTCCATGTTCTCTTACCACCAACTTTTATCTTTCAGTAAATTCTCCATAGAGATCTACCCGATGTGCCGGAGGTCTTCCTCTGGTCCAATTATTTTGTGGATCTCAGTGCAACACTTAGCTTGTCCATTTATTAGCCCTCACCCTCACAGATTATTTCTGTTCTTGAAGGACTGATTGTCAATTGCAGCAAACTTGTGCTTTTAAGCCCCCTACAGCTTTATGCCTTTGGGATGTAATCTTCTCTAGTGGAGGGAGTATTCTCCCCATGTTCTCCCCAATGAGAGCATGGATCCCCCCTCCATTCTATTTATATACTTTCCTAAGCACTTGCATATGATTAATTGTAAGAAGCAAAAGAGAGCATCTATACCATGATTATCTCCATACAGTAGAGGAAGGGCAGCTAGGACTTAGCCTTTAAGTCAGGCTCTCTGGGTTCAAGTACTGCCTCTGATGGAGAGGTCATGTGACTCTGCGCAAGTCATGTATCCTCTAGTGTCCTGGGCCAACTAGATAAAACTTGACCTTGCAGAGAAAGTGCTAACTGGAATTGGTGGGGCTCTCTGACACCAATGAAACTGAAGGTCCGGTCTGTTTACATTTTTCTCACTATTAGTATTTGTACACTCGAATTAGTGCTCAAATGTCTAGCCCAGTTAGTTTAGAGCAAGGAGATGACCCAAGCAGCCTGCAGGATTCATACTGATGACAGCAGGAAAACTGTGTGGCCACATTTTACTAACCCTGATCACCAGCTGGGACAGCAGTCAAGAGGAGGACCAAAAAGAATGAATAAAGCAATCCAACTAAGCTTATGACTGGGGGAAAAGCCTTTCCAAGCTCTCACCCTCCCGGCGTTTCATCTATGAAAGAAATGCATTTTTTTAAACAAGTTCTTCGAATACCAATGATTTGTGATCTTGCCAAAATGGGTACTCTCCAGCCGTGCAGAACAGAAGTAGCCACCTTCAGTGACAAATCTGTATCAGCAGCAAATTTTCTGGCCTTTCAGATACCACATGCAATTGTTGGGAGAGAATCTGTTCGCTTTATGTCATAAAAAGCTAACACTCAAGGAGTGGTACAGAATTAAGCCAATGGCAGCAACTGATAGTGGTATTTGCCCTCTGAATACATAATCACATAGCGCTCTGACACTTTCTTGGGTCTGCGATGTCATTGGTGGGGGTTTTCTTGCCAGTGACACAGACAGGAATCTATAATTTACAGATGGTTTAAGAGTCAGACAACAGCTAGACTGTTGTTCCACCCATCCTTGAAACCTTTTCCTCTTGGTAAATGAGCTCTCCTGAAGCTTGTGCTGACAAAGCTTTGGAAAACCTCAAGTCACTTTTACATGTTGTGAGTCAGAGGAAGAGGTCTTTTGTCCCATTAGATACAAGTCTATTTTTGGGAACCTCATAGAATTAAGCGACTTGATCTTGATATTGTTAAACACTTAAATCTTTACTGCTAATTTGCTATACCAGGTATAGAAGCTCAAATTAAGACGACACTTAATGACGTAGTTAAAATACTTACCCTTCAGTGGGGCTGGTGGAGATTTGGTTGTAGTGAAGGTATAAATATCAGAAAATGGTCCTTCACCAGCTTCGTTATATGCCTGTATTTTAAAGTTGTAAGCAGAACATTCACTCAGTCTTTGAACTTTGTATGTGTGACAAGGCCCATTGAGAAGTGTAACAAATCTGAAAGAAAAATAAAGCAGCATTATTAAACATTTTAAACACATCTACTTCTGCTTATATAAACTTAATACATATCAATTACTAGTTACTTTTTATTTGAAGTTTTATATACTAGAATTCTTTGCTTAAATATATAACTAACAACCCTCCCAAAATATTAACGACAAACTTGGTCACACCATTTAGCATCTTGGCCTAATTTTTTACTTGCTGACTTTTCAGGTTTCAGTCTTTTTAGTTTTGTTTAGTTTATTCAAACATAATGCAGTGTATACTCACTCGGGATACAAATCAATTAAGCTTGGATCACCTTTTAGGTCACCTAATACATAAACAGGTCTGTAATTTGACTCCAGCTATAAATGTCAAGGTGTTAAACTTGGCAATGGCAAAGGATAGTCAACATTTGACTAAACCATGATGACATACCAGTCTTGTCATCACTAAAGAAAAATGCAGATCCAGAGAGAAGTAGCAGAAGTGGAGGGGAAAAAACAGGATGAAGTAGTTTTAAGTCATGTGTGTGTACACGTGAGCATGTGTGTGAACTTTGAACCTTTCACCTGCTCATTCTCCTTTGATGACTTCACCTCCGACTTAACTGAGCCCTTCCATCCTCTGGGAGTTCCTTTCATGCTAATTTTTCTCTCATCTAAAGTTATGGCCTCACCTTCCCTTCATCCTCCTAGAAGATGAGGTGGTCCTTCTTGCTAAAGCTAACACTCCCACCTACCTGTGCCCTTGAATCTCATCCTTTTTCTGTTTCTTTCAGGACCATCTTCCATCATGTACAATCTTTTCCTTTGGATCTTCAGTTACTCCCTCTCTACTGGTTCCCTCCCACAAACATATTAAAGAAAACTCTATCTACAGGAAAACTTTCTCTAGAATTCAACTCCTCAAGCTATATTATTTTTCTTCCCCTTCATGGACAATATTAAAAAAAGAGTAGTCTACGCACTCCCACCCTAAATCCGTGGCTTCTATAACCACTATTTTACTCAGCCTCTTTCCTCCAAGGTTGTTTAGTGACTCCTTTCTGAGTTCTAGTTTTCCTTTGTCATTTTTGACTTCTTTCCTTTTCTCGTTTCCTGTCTTCAATCAATTGTCTCCTAAAGATTCTGCTTTGGTAATTTCTCATGTCTTTTCTCCTATCCTTACCCCACATATCCTAGTCTAGGCCTTCAAAGTTTAACAGCCTTTTAACTAGTTTTCCTCCATACAGTTGTGCTCCCCTCTAACTCATTCTTGATAGCTGGCCAAATCATTATCTTGGCTCGCGGCCCTGATTGTGTAATGTCTCTGCCCTAAAGTTATCAGTGGTCCCCACTGTCTACTTTGGCAAGTATCAACTTGTTATCCTGACATTCAGAGCCCACTGTAATCTGCTGACAAATGATATTCTTTGCCTCAGTTTACTATTCTTCAAGTAGACTATATTCCAGCCCCAATGAATGACGTGTCTTGCCCTCTATTCTTGTTCAATCTTTCGTGTGTCCAGGTTTGCCTTGTATACATAGAAAAGACATCCCCCCTTTCTATTCCTCAACTGTTTAAATCTCTTCTTACAAGATTCAACTTAAGGGATGTGCTCTATAAAATTTTTCCCAGTCCCTTTATGTGATGGCCTCTTCTCACACTCAATTAATCTCTCTTACCCCAATCCCCACCCCACTACATTAGAAGGTTCCTGAAAGGCAGGTATAGTATTCTGTCCTCTTTCATCTTTGCACTCTCAGTTTTTAATACAACATAGGAACTGAAAAATTGGATTTTTTTGGTTTGAACTTTGAATTTATTAGCTTTTAATGGTCTATTATTATTTCTGTAACATAATTCATTCAATACCTAGCCCCCTTCAAAACTCAGTTTAAATGTCACCTTCTCCCAGATTCTCTCTACTGTTCATCTGGTGGGGAGGGGGAAAAGAATTGTATATTTTGAATGCAGCAGTGACAAATGCTTTATATTTACATTCTTTTTATACCTTATTCCATTCCTCTATTAATTACTCGATCCATTCACATGCTCTCCCTACTCCTAGCATTTTCTTTTTTTTTTAATGTGTTTTTTGGGTTTCTTTTGCAAGGCAATGGGGTTAAGTGACTTGCCCAAGGTCACATAGCTAGGTAATTATTAAGTATCTGAGGCTGAATTTGAACTCAAGTCCTCCCGACTCTAGGACCAGTGCTCTATCAGACTTTCCTTAGTATCTGTCACAAGTCACTGCTTCTTCTGCGAGAAGTCTTTTGTAGTTTTCATTAATCTTAGTGCCACAATTTATCCTGTCTCTGTCTTGTTTGTCTACATTTATTTTCATGTTTTCTTATTCTTAAGAATCTGAGGGCAGGGTCTATTTTTTTTTTTGCTTTTCCTTTGTATTCCCAGCACTTAGCATACTGCAAGTGCTTAATACATGCTTATTGTGTAGCCAACTTACTCCACACTGTATCCATTCAGTCCCCAGTGGAATGTCATCTCTGGGTAGGGATATTTTGTTTTTGATTTTCTATCCCCAGTATCTGGCTGGTAGGGGAGGGGTGTATGGGTGTCTGTAATATACACACACATATGCTTGTAAGAGTGAAATATTTCTTGATGGCCTTCCATATGCAGTACACTATGGGGAATATGTAAAGAAACATAAAAGGTCCTCTAGGAGCTTACAGCTTAGTGAGGTAGCAGGAATGGTTATATACGTTTGATTGACAAAATAAGTAACTGAGAATGAAACAGGAGCTGAAACAATGGAGAACTCTCCAGAGTGTTCAGAGGGGGAAGACTTCAGAGAAGAGGCAAGACATGAATTGGGTCTTAAATGGTGGGCAGGATTTGTATGTGTAAGTTGTGGCACTGATAGGAGGCAAAAATGTTAGATAAGGTAGAGCAGAACGGCCAGAGAAGGGGGTATGAGGTGGGAATAATGATTGAGGAGGACTTGCAATAATACTACGAATTGAACTGAAGAATCTGAAACCTATCCTTTGGGAAATAAAGAACAATGAAAGGCTTTTAAAATGGCAGTGGAATGATAAGATAAAGAAGATTAATGTGATTATGAAGTATAGAATGAATTGTGGAAGGAAGAAGCCAGGCATGAAGTGCTAAAGGTGGTAGGCCAGGAATGGAAATACAACAATGGATGAAACAGATATGATGGTGAAGAATGAAAAGGAGTTGGTGCCTAAGTGGTATGAGGGGGTAATTCCATGTTTTCAAGCTTAGGTGACTCGAAGAACAATATGGCCTGACCTGGGAACTCTCCCCTTCCCTGTGGAGGCCATGTGACATCATCACCTGGAGTATGTGTCTCCTTGAGAGTCAGGGCCCATTCTGCATCCATCTCAGCTTTGCTGATGCTTACAAGAAGTTAGATAGCATCAGACATCTTCTGCCTCTATGTACCCATGCCTTGATACAGTTCTCCTTACGATGACCTTAAAGGTTCAATGCTTGACTGGACTGGCTATTATTTATCTGTTAACAGACTTAAGATGAAGCCCCCCTGAGTATAGGTATCTCAGGAAATGAGCACCAGGGTCTAAAATTCACTGACTTTCCATTATCTCCCATGGGCCCCATTCCCACAGCAGCATGAGTAGAAAAAGGGAAGTTGAAGTGGGAATTCTAAGGCAGAATGAGGAATTTGTAGAACCCCTCACAAGGGGGAGAAGAGAATCAGCGAAAGTACATCCACAGGAGAAATGACCCAAATGAGTTTCTAAAATCATCCTGAGTACAGAAAATGGGATAGGAAGCTTTAATCCAATCAACAGATTTTTCACACATATCAAATAATAAAGATCTCACCTGCCAGTCTTATCTTCCATTTGCAAGTTGAAGTGTATGGAGTTGGAGAGTGAAATCTTGTTTGGCCCATCACCCCATTTCAGTTTTAGACTCTGGTAGCTGAAGCACACACATTCAAGGACTGGAGGCTCTGGAGGTAGTGGCTTTGTCTTGGCTTTAATTGATTGGCTAAAAGGACTTTGCCCCAAACTGTTGATAGCTTGTATTCTAATTCTAGATAGGGAAGGAGAGGAAAAAAAAAAGTGAACTCATCTTTCTAGGAACAGAATTACTTTTTCTGTGTGACTGAAAAACACACCATCTGAAATGTGGAAGGTAAATTTTTAGGAAGGAAAATAATTTAGATTCTCATCATCGGTGAGCATTATTCTTTATCAGAAAAAGAAAGAGACCCTTAGTAATTTCGATTTTCTCTAAAGAGTAATCATGTTTACTGCTATTATAGACAACAGAGTTATAATATATGTCATAGTGGAGAGAGGAGAAAATCCAGCTCAGGGTTTGCCTTTAATTCTTTCAGCGATGACTAAGTGGAAAAGAAATCCTACCCAACCTTTGAAAGTAAAAATGGATATTTTCTCCAGGCTTCTAAAAATTGACACCTATCATCAAATCTCTAACAAGATAGATGTATAATCTGGTCATGACTAATGGGGTTTTTTGTGGTACTGTCACTCATACATTACAGTTAAAACACAATGTACTATCCTTTAGGTAGCTCGTTATGGAATTAACTACCTCCTGAAACAGCTAGCCTGAAATGAGGCTTTTTCAGGACCAATGAATGACATAGGTCATGTGTACTTGTATTGATTTTGTGGTCACTCATTCTATCCAGGGTTTGAGAAAGTAAGAGAAGCAAGATAGGCGAGAACAGTTCCACCTTTTCCACAAAGCTACAAATGTCTCTGTGTCCATGGCAAGTGGATTAAGTATTAGCAAATGAAAATTCTTTTATTTCTGTGTTTGTTATAAATTTGAATTCATATCAATAGATTTAAGTCAAATTTCAATGCCTCTCTAGAACTGAGATACACAATCATCTTGAGAGAATACTAAAATAAGACTGAGGCTGAGAAGTAGATGTTGGGTAGGGAGAAAGGCTGCCAAGTCCACTGGAAAGGTCAATGGACTAGGTCAAAGGACCTGGGTTCCAATCCTATCCCTGTCTATGTGATGGTGGGCAGTCTCTTCACTCTGCTTGTCATTGTATATAAACAAAAGGGAGAGCTAAGGCTCCTTTCAGCTCTAAATAGATTGTCCTGTGATCAATGGAGAGTTCTGAACTTGGGTAAGAGCTGTAGCCAGACAGCAATACTTCAGAAAAAGACCTGGTGTCAGCCCCCAAATTGCCTTAGGATTTGTGACTATAACTTGTCTTCAGAAGCAGGAGAGATACAAGAGATCCTGGGAAGGTAGAATGATTAAGATTTAGCAACTGACTAGATGTGAGAGAGCAAAGTGTCAAAGAGATTGGTTCTGAGTTGTGGGTTTAGTTGAATGGAAGGCTGATAGTGCCCTTAGTTCTGGGTACAACATTTTAGGAAGCTTGTTAACAAATAGTTTACATTCCAGAAATAACTCCAAAGGTCATGGCATCATTTATCTAGAGCACATTTCTAAAGGACCTTATAGGTTATCTTGTTGAAGCCCAAAGAGATTAAGTGACTTTTCTAAGGTCTCATAGGATCATGTCCTAGAGGAGAGGACATGAAATCATGGCATCTAAGGGGCAGCTAAAGGATAGCTAGGGCTAAGGTATCTGTGTATAGTAAAGCCAACTGATTCACAAAGAAACTAAATCCACATTGGCTTCAAACACCAACCCTCTAACCAGTTTAACATCGATGGATTTACATACAACTGAAAACATACTGAAGATGCACTATATAGTGAACACTGTAAGGTCATGTTCTAGATCTGAATAGTTAACATTGGTATAGTTAGTAGGTGACCATTTGCCAAGTATTTTACACACATCTCATTTGATCTTACAATACTCCTCTAAGAGGGAGGTGGTACATTATTAGTCAGATTCAGAGAGATTAAATGAGGGGTCTGGAATCACTGAGATAGGAAGTGGCAGGGGTAAGATTGAACTCCAGGCCTCTTCTGACTCCAAGTTAAGTGCTCTTCTAATCATCCAGTGCCACTGGCACATCATAATGAGTCTGTAGTCCACTAGCTCTGGCCTCCCCTCCTCCCCCCTCCTGCTGGGAGCTTCCCTTTTCCCCTCAATAGATGCTAAATGAGGAGAAGAAAACAAAGAACACAGCCAGATGGTGTCCACAATGGAGGGGACTAATAAGTTCTTCATGACAGCAGGTGTCTGATGTACTTAACATTACCGAAATACAAATACGCAACTGAATGAGGCAGTCCCAAGGCCTCTGTAAATAGACCCCAAATAATATGAGAAACTTACCTATACACAGTGTCTGGCTGCAGGTTTTCTAGGGTGTAGCTTGTGACTCTATCCACACTCACAATCTGTCTTTCTCCGTATTCTATGTTATATCCAGTGATCTCTGATCCATGGCAGTTGGGTTCATCCCACTGAAGAGCAAGGCAAGTTGATGCCAAAGGAAGCGGGATCTTTCCTTCCAGCAGTCGTGGCAGTGACATTGCTCCTGGTACTGAAGCTGGTGTTGTCACTATGCCCGTTCCCCCAAACATGCCAATTCCAGCCACATTCACAGCCTGAAAAGGAGGTGCTTTTAAAGTTCACTAGTTGCTTACTGTTTCTGTTCCTAAACCTTATAACAATTAAAAAAAGCCATCTTGCTGTTATCCTCAGTGCTAAATAGAATTTATAAGAGAGCTGACAAACTGTTTAGAGGTTGCAGAATTAAATCAGGGAAACCATGCACACGGGTAATGAAGGCTGAACTTCCTTTTCAATCTTATTTTCAAACTTCTAATCTATTCTATAGCCATCATCATATTCCCCCAAGCTAAGCATAAACTAAGCTCTTCTTTCCTACTCTGAAATGATGGGTGACTGTTTCTAAATTTTGACAGAAGAATATTCAGGAAATGGGCTTTCTTATAATACATGTTGATTAATTAGGGTCCCAGGACCATATTACACCCCCTGAGCCATGTGGAGGACATGTGGAAGCAGGAATGAAGGAATAATGACTAGGTATTAGGATTTTTGATTTTTCCAACTGAGTAGAAAGAAAATTTTATATGTTTACACTCTTAATGCACTCACCTCTTTTCAATATAGGAAAAGCCCAGACTGAAATGGCCACCTAATCTCACATGGCTTTTTTTTTTGCTTTTGAGATTATAACAGTGAGGCTTTATGACTTCTAGCCTAAACCCTGATCTTCTCTTTTTTTCCTAGTGCTTCCAGTTTCGTGGCTCACCATTTTACTGGGATTCCCTTCTGGGTGTTTTCTCTGGCTCCCACCACTTTTTAGTGGCTGCCCAGAACCCCAAAGAGGGGCAGGGAATGGAAGGGCTCACCCTTCACTTTCCAAGCACAGTTAATTAACCCTTATAGGAATTTGAGGGAATCTGTACAACACTCAACATGTCAACCCTTCAAGACTACTCCCAGAAATTATACATCCTCTTCTCAGCCCTATCAATATTTCCTAAGCATCTGTTCTGTACAAAGCACCATGGCAGGTGCTGGGCAATAAAACAAATATAAAACATGATCCTTCAAAGAATATGTAATATATATAAATATAAATAATTAACAAGATTAAGGAGTAAAAACTCCCAATTGGTTATTTTATAGGAGTCCAGGGTGGGGAAGATTCCTAGAGGACCTGGGATCTGAATTGGGCTTTAAAGGCTCAACTGGAGCCTTTGGGCTTAGGATTTGGATAGATCAGGGGAAAGGGTATTTCACACAGGGGACCTATGTAAGCCAAAATACAGAAGAGCAGGGCATCGAGAGGCATCTTTGGGCCTCGGTTTGACTCTAATAGGAGATAGAATTGGAATGGTAGGCTAGGATCACATGTTGGAGGTCGGGCTCAGGAGGAGCTCAGACTATGCTAAGGAGGGGTTTTTGAACAAGGGAGTGATCTTCATTTTTCTCATGATTTTCTGAGCATCTACTTGGGAAAGATACTGTGGAGAATAGTGCAAGGTCAATTCAGGAGGATTCCATCAAGGAACCTGAATGCAGAGAGACTAGAGGTCAAGAGAAAACTTCTCTAATGGCCTTCATGTGGGAAGCAAGGTTATTGGGGATTCCTTCTCTTGTCTCTCTTCTCTGCTTCCACATGCCTTAGAAGTCCTTTTGGGCTGAGGGATAATACTGGTAGGAGATCTCGGTGACAGAGGAAGGCTGCACTCCTTGTTGGTCATGGTCTCAAGTGAATTCTGATTCTGGAGGAGGGAAATGTCACTTGGGGGTAGATACCTGTACTCTGCAAAAATAGGTAGTTGCAGGGGTAAGACCTTTTACTTCATAGTTCAAGCAAGGGCCAGTGTATATTACGTGCATGGATCCTTCTAGTTTGCCCCACTCCAGTCTGTAATCACAAATTTCGGCACCATTGCACATAGGAACCTGAAAGATGTACCAAACACAAAGTTTTGAGTGGCCTGCAGGTCACTGCAGGAGATGCAGCAGTGCTCCCTTCCCTCTAGAAAGTTACAAGGACATTCATTACCAACATCAATGCAAATCAACCTGAGTGGCCTCTACAACACCAGCCTAGCTCTCCACAGAGAGACCTATGGAATCAGCTGCCATTTGGGAGATGAGAATGTGAGGGCAGAAGTTTGGAGGTTTTAGAGTTTGTGAAACCCTTTACAATTAAGCTTGGAAGGAAAAGAGAAACAGACATGGTTTGGAAGAGAGGAATGAGCATTTTAGACAAGGGCAAATGCACTGGCTGGTGGTAGAGGCAGAAAGTTGCAGCGCATCCTGAGGAAGCGACGAAGAGTGTGGGACAGGCTCCTGTTGGCTGAGGAGAGGGAGGTCAAGGAGAAGACCCAGCAGGCAGGTTTTAGCCGAATCAAGAGGCAGCAGAGAAATATTCTCTAATAGGGCTAGGTTTCTTGCCTAGGTTGTAAAATGAGGGGACGGTGCACTGCACTAATCTTTGATCATTTTAGACATGTTGCTTTAAGATTCTCAAAGTGATGACTGAATTGGGGGAAGCAGTTCAGTAGCAGGAATGGTTTGAGTCTTAGCTCAGCCACGTACTACCTGTGTGACCTGGGGCAAGTCATTTTGCCTTTCCTAGCTTCAGTTTCCTCATCTCTATAAAGAAGGAGGAGGGGGGTAGTATGATTTTTCTGTTCTTGAGTTGTTTTTCAGTTGGGTCTGACTTTTCATGACCACATTTGGGGTTTTCTGAGTAGAGGTATGGAGTGGTTTGCCATTTCATTTTATAGATGAGAAAAGTAAGGTAAGCAGGGTAAAGTGACTTGCCCAGGGTCACCCAGTTATTAGTAAGTGTCTGAGGCTGGATTTGAACTCATGAAGATGAGTTTTCCTGGCATTCTAAAATCACTGCATCACCCAGCTGCCCTCTGGTAATATACTAAAATATTCATACTTCCCACTATTAGGCATACATCTCAAGGAAGCCATTGATCAAAAGTCTTGTATTCACATAACACTTTGTGTAGTAGCAAAGAAGTGGAAATTGAATCCCATTGATTGGGAAATGGATAAACAAATTGTGGTAAGTGATTATAAGCAGTATTACTAGGCAGTAAAAAAAAAAAGCTAAATATGAAGAACTGAGAATCAGACGGGAAGGCAAATGAAATGAAGTGAACAGAGCACACGATGATTGGAACAATGTCAATGGAAAGACCAACCATTGCCAAAAAGCTGATACCAAAGGCTGTGTGATTTAAATGACCAGGTTTGGACTCAAAGGAGTGAGGAGAAAATGCAGTTTCCTCTCTCTGGGAGATTCTGGGTGTATAGATATGACATTCTCCAGTGACTGATGTGTTGGTTAATGTAACCTGAATTTTTAAGTTTTTTTTTTTATTGTTGGTTTACAAGGGATGCTTGCTAGGGAGGACCACGTTCAGAAATAAAGCTGATATGAAAACAAAAAGCTGCCAATCACAAGAAATAATCATAGGATGATGAAGTTGGTTTAGATGACTCTTCAGATCCAAATTCTATGTTTCCATGAAGATCATGCTTATTGTTGCATATAGGACTAATCAGAAGATGAATAATGTGACAGAGAATGGAAATGTATTGATCTGGGAGTGGGAGAATCTCTTTTAGCCTTGGTTTTGCCACTAACAAGGTGCGACTATGTTCAGGGAAAACGGCAAGGCCCTTCTTTGAGTCTCAGTTTCTTCTCCTGTGACAAGAAGGGTTTGGAGTAGGCTTCCTCTGAGGGCCTTTCCAGCTCTAACCTTTTTTTGGGACAAAGAGGCTATTTTAGCAGTAATAAGGACGGACAGTGGTGGGAATGAAGAAAGAGGTGACATTTGAGTAGACAGGAAGAACTGCAGACATATGTTAATAAGTTAGATGTGGGGAGCCAAGAGAGGAAGGAGTGAAAAAAGATTTCCAAGTTACACGATTACTCCAATGGCTGACTTGAACTATCATAACTGAGTTTGAGGCCACCATCCCCATTGATTCCTGACCCCAATTGAAGATCAGTCATTTAGAACAAATTATTCTCTTTGAGTGATGGGCTAATCAACTCCTGGGAGACAGAAAGCTTTAAAAATAGAAAGGAATACAACTCTAGGAAGTACAGACTAATGAGATAATTTGTAAACCTTTGTAAACTTTAAAAGTATATAAAAATGCCAGTTGGTGTCCTATAGATATGGTTGGAAATTGATTTACAGAGTAATTTTGTCATTGGACTTGAAAAATTATCTTTATCTAATTTCCTCATTTTCTAAATAAGAAAATGAAAATCTAGAAGGATTAAATGATTTGTTCAAAGTCACAGCCAATTAGATGTAAAGGTGGGCCTCAAACCTGGGTAGTGACTTTTAGAGTTCTTTCTATTCACATTTCCACCTGTCCATAATTGGCCTGACCCCAGGATTACACTAAATCCCCACCCTGACAGGCAGAGGCCAAGAAGTGAATGCCAAGCTTGCTTCACGTGGCTGACTCTACCTCCCCAATCTTTAAAGGTCCTCCCCCCCCCCACCCCGGACTGATAATCAAATCAGTGTTACCTTTGGAACTGTGAAAGGTATGACATTCTACTGCCCTATACCTTAGAGGCAGCTAGGCAGCACTGCAGTGGGATAGAGCACGGGGACTGGAGTCAGAAAGATTTGAGTTTAAATCCTGCCTTTGACACTTAATAGCTATGGGACCCTGTTTGCTTGTTTCTTTATCCATAAAGTGGGGATAATGCTCTAGCATCTACTGTAAAGGGTTGTTGGGAAAATCCAATGTTAAAAAAAAAAAGTACCTCACATATAGTAGGCACTTAATAAATGCTTGTTTCCTTTCCAAGATTCTGAGGCGTAGTCTGCCTAGGCTGAAGCTGCTCCAGATTCCTCCTTCATTCTCCCCTCTAGTTTCTTGTTCCTATTAGCCCTCTACTTTGTATATATTTTCTGTCTGTATGTGTCCGTGCTGTTTCTCTCCCTGATAGAACGCAGGCTCCTTGAGCAGAGGGAACGTTTCATTTTGTCTCTGTATCTCCTAGCGTGGTGCCTGGCAACTAATAAATGCTTGTTAAATTGGATTGTTAAGCTTGGAAGCAAAAGGGATTGGATTTTTTCCCTACTATTCAGTAAAACTCCATTAATGTCCTACTTAAAGGTAACCCTGGGGTTTCTTTAAAGGGCTACATAAATGTCAATTATTCTTAGTCTCAGAGGCTCTACAATGCTGGAAAGGCCTTGAATAGGGACCTGATGATAGACTGCAGGAAGGTCATTTGAAAACCAGCCAAGTTAGGTGCAGCAGAATAGATTTTGCACCCCCATTTTTTCAGTCATCTACTAAAGAATGAAGGAGGTCCTCCCTAACAAAATTCAACATCTGTGAAGTACTCTATAGAAAAATATCTAGTCATGATTATTTCAGGAAGATTCAACCCTGTGCCTCAGACTCTCAAGAGTGGGAAGGGACACTGGAGCCCATTTAGAAAAGCCTCAACAAGAGGTTCTCTAGATTTCATTGCAGCCCTCAAATGGGGCAGTCTTTGCTCTCCCTACTTCTCAAGGTAGCCCATTCCATTTGGGGATAGCTCAAATCATTGGAAAGCTTTTCATTTACCTTAAGCCTCAATTTACCTTTATGCATTTCTTTTGCTCCTAGTTTATAGCCCCTCAGAACCCAGGAGAAAAAGTCTAATCTCTCTTCCAGAGTACATCCCCTCAAATAATAACTTGATAGCTAGCATGTCTCCTGAGTTTCCCCCCAGGCTGAATATCCCAAGTTCCTTCAAACAATCCTCCTATGACGCAGTCAAGGCCTTTTTCTCCTGTGGATCCCCTCCCCTAGAGTCCTTCCTAAAATGTGGCTCATGGAAGTGAGCCCATCACTTCCTCATCCCTGACTTTGCTGTCGCTTTGTAAGGCCTGCTATTTCACACCACTGACTCCTGTGGAGCTTCCTAGATCTTGTTGTCTTGACCACACTTCTTTTTCTTCCCACCTGGTACTTGTGAAGCTGGTTTTAACTCAATGAGAAGACTTTATTCCACTTCTCTTTATAAAATGCCATCTTAACAGATGGGGTTTATTGTTCTAACCTGCCAAAATCTTTTTGCATGACATGAGCCAATGTCTTAATTAGCCTGCTGAGCTGTATAATCAACAATTTTTATAAGCACGCCATTCAAATTATTAATATCAAAATATTAAACCCCAAAGGTCCACCAAGCACAGATCCCAGGACATTAAACAAGGAGGCATTAGTTCTCCCGGCCTCCTGGGGAAATTTGTGGTTATACTTATTTAGTCTGCAAAACAGGCATCACACTATTTCCTTCCTCTTCCTAAGACAAATGAAGATCAAACATCCCCATATGTTTGGAATGCTTGTGAGGGTTGAATTATAAAATGTTACACACACACACACACACACACACACACACAGACACTTCCTTATCTCCAAAAGAAGCACTCAATAAACCCAACGTAATCTTATTTAGGAACTTTAGAAGGGAACCTTTGAACACTGGTTTAAGGGCCAATTTACCCACAACTAAAGTACTTCTAAATTGAATTTTCTTTTGGTTCAGAGAAGTGATTAAGTAATAGGGTACTCCCTGGGTATTTGTTTCCTCCACATTCAACTCAGAAATTCATCTGCAATTTATTCTTCAAGAGTCTGTCTCTGGTCAGTACGTGTCAGAGAAAGAACTTAAATCCAGCTCTTCTCAACTCTAAGACTGACCTTCTATCTCACATACTCCTTATACAGGGTGTTCCCAAAGTTTTGGAACAGTTTTAAGCTTTAATGACTATAGGAGTATAAATGCTGTAAACTGACAAAAACATTTGAAAAGTTCATTGTTTACATTCTGAAAATTCTGCTAAATTTCTTATTACAATTCAACACAAGCACCATCTCAGGCCACACATATTTCAGGCAACTGGCGAACACTTTTGTCAGTTGTTGTTCAGGGACTGAAGAGATTGCATTTGTAATCCTAGCCTTAAGGTCACCTGAAGAGCAAGGTTTTGTTGCACACATGAGAGTTTTGACAGGACTCGACCAGAAAAAAGTCTCTAATGTGATTGATTCAGGTGACTGAGGTAGCCAAGTAAGAGGATATCCTCTACTAATCCCAGGTTTATTAAAGTGTCAGTCAAAAAATATCACACATAATGCAGGATGACAGCATGTCCTGTCTGGTTAAAAATTTAAAAATGTATCATTCAGAATTCACAAAAAAATCATTCAACTTTCACCTTTTTTAAGTGTGTAGATAGCATTTACACTTCTAAAGTTGTTAAAATGGCACTAAGACTTTGGGGACAACCTATATAAATTGTTATTTACAAAAATTAATTTTTTATTATGATGTGATCTATTTATTCATCAAACATTTATTCACAAAACAATGTGTGCTGGCTGCTGGGCTAAATCATTCTCTACCCTCCAGGCACTTTGTCCAGTAGAGGATAGAGGAGGAAAAACAATAACAGCCCAGGGGTTGAGAAGGGAGGGCGCTAGATGAGAGGGTCCTTTAGATCCCCAAGTGCCTGAAGAAAGTTAGGAAAAACAAGTGACGGGGACTAGCACAATTTTTTTTTAAAATAAATGGACTGTTACCTTCAACCACCTAATAATGAATAAAAAAGCATTTATTGAGGGCTTATGATATGTCAAACATTGGGGAGGCAAATGACTTTCGAACAGAACTCTGGAATCCAAACACTCTTTAATGGATCCATAGGTGGCCTGGCATTATGGCCCATTAATGCCTCCCCATCCTTTGTGATTCATATCTCTATCCTACCCAAGGGATCCACTGAAAGTGCCCTTTCTTTACATTTCTTGATCTGGCATGGACATGAGGGGAACTTGAATTTTCCTTAGTTTTGCCTCATTCTCACTAAGTGACTGACTCAACTTGGAAATCAGCCTTTTCCAGGCATAAGCTCTTCAAGATTACTGATAATCACACAATAATACTTGCCATTTACTATGAAATTAAGGCACCCTGTCTTTGCTGTGAGCCCTCTGCTAAAGTCTGGAGAGGAAAGAAATCAGTTTAACCAAGGGGGAAAAATTCCCCAAATCCAAACAACTGCTCCCTAATCTGATTACTTCCACAATCTTTCCCTGGCTGTTGCTAGCCAGCCACATTCTTCCTACAAAATTAAATGGCTTTGAAGGCAACTCCAAAAGAGGAATTTAAAGAATGTTTTGAGTAATGTTGGAATAAGTATCCAGGATGCATTCTGGTATGTTTGTTAGAAACAACAAAACAAATCCCACCAAAAAAAAAAAGCAAACAAACTCTCCTCCACCCTCCCAAACAAAAGAAAAAAAAATACACACAAGTCTTATGACTTTATAATACACCTCATATTCATCTTGTGTCAAAATTAGAATCACATGTATTTTTGGCACAATGCTAATTCTTTGTACTATGAAATTCTGGCTATATTACGTGAAAATTTTGATTGGCTCTTTATTGATAGGCCTGAGTATGTTCTCCAAATTTATTACCCATCTCAAACATGAACTGGAGGCAGGACAATGCCTTGGCATCCTTGATTCCATGACTGCCTTGCCATGGGGGTGGTTCCAGGAATTAGAGTCTGAACCCTGAATTCCAAACCTTGAAGTGATGCCTTAGAGAAGGGCCCAGGCATAAAGGAGAATGTATAACAGGACAGAACATAAAGAGAATAAAGCTTGCTAACATACCTCCCAGCTGACAGTCACACTGGTAGCAGTCTTACAAGTTAACAGAGGTATGCCACATTGATCAGGAGGTGCTGGGGCTGTGGAGATCTGAGACTTGGCTGAATAAGGTCCAAACTAGAAAAAGAAGGAACACGTAAAAGGAAGACTAAAAGATTGTGCTCATTGAAAGAGAAGTACAAATAGGTTTGAATTTAGCAGAGTAGTTACCCCCGTCTTATTAGCTGCTTTAATCCAGAAGCTGTAGGTCCTCCCAGGAAGCAGATTGCTCACGGTGCACCGCAAGCTGGGGCCTTGGTAGACTCGTCTGCACTCAGCTTGGTCCGACTCGGCCATGTCCACTACATAGTCAATTATTTCAGCTCCCCCATTCACAACGGGAGGAGCTAGGAAATGACAGAGTGAGCGTTAAAAACCGCACACACACCGAACACTTTATTTAAAAAAAATAGTTTTAGGGTTCTCTGAGAAATCATTATGAAGGATTCTAAAAACAATTATAGCTTGTGAAAATGTTGCCTAAAATAATAGGAAATTTCAAATTCTATTCAGTTTAGCTTCATAGAGAGGCAGCCTGGTACAGTCCCGGGAAGACCTGGGTTTGA
Organism: Macrotis lagotis; assembly: GCF_037893015.1. Classification (NCBI taxonomy): domain Eukaryota; kingdom Metazoa; phylum Chordata; class Mammalia; order Peramelemorphia; family Peramelidae; genus Macrotis; species Macrotis lagotis. The sequence goes on from NC_133666.1 coordinate 49,095,429, forward strand.
ATGTGCCTCGGATGGCTGCCTGGTACAGAGAAATGACTAAACCTTTCACTATTCCCAGCAGCTCTCAAAAGTTATGAAATGCAAGAAAAGTTGTCCATGCATTGCCAGAATCAATTTTTCAATAAAAAGAGCGTCACATATTCTTATACTATTTCTAGGCATTTCCCCCAAAAGAAGAATTGCTGAAGACAGGACGGCTTTAAAAAAACCAAACAAAAAAACCTATAGGGCAGGCCTCTCATTGAAGAAAATGAAGAAACTGTGACTAAATTGACATCATTAATTAGTGACCCAACTGGACCGAGAAACTCCATCTCCTGACTCCGGGCCAGGGTTTCTACCATACTCCACAGTCCAACCTACAATTCTTACCAATAGAACAATTTGCTAAGGTCATGTTCATTACTGCTAAAGGAGAAGGGATGATATGTTTACTCAATGCTTAAATATGGACCCCCGATATTGTCATTGAAAATAACACAGGTATGCTTTTATTTCGAACAAATTGAATAAGACAAATATGATATTACAGAATGGGTAAATCAGGGAGCCGTAATTCATACTGGGAAAGACAATCCAAATGTGAATCATAGAAACAACTACTGTATTAAAAAAAAAACTGTTCTTTTCCTAAATGCCAAATTATAAAGGGGTAACATACTATGGTTTGCATTTTTTATTTTAAATGAACTACATACTCAGACTAACTATACTCAAAGTTGTACCTTAATGAATAAATAATTCATGTTTTTCTTTACAGCTGTAAGATAATTTTCTTCTCTACCCCCCCCTTCCCCATTTAAATGAAAAGACTGGGTCCCAAAATGGTATCTTACCCCAATGCAGGCTGATTTCTCTGGGCTTAGCTCTGTTAGCCAAGTATGGAGACCGGCAAGGTCCAGGAGGAACAGCAGATGTGTGAATAGACAGGATATCTGAGGCCTGACAGGACATAGCACATTATATCTCTACTGACATATAAGTTCAGTTTCTTTTAGGATTAATTTGTATAATAATATAGTTTAATACTTAAAATATTAAACTTCTCATTTTTTTCCTCACCTGGCTTTGCCCAGCAATTCCAACACAATATACTCTCAACTTATATGAAGTACCAGGTCGGAGATGGTCACATACATGCTCTCTCAAAGTACCATCATAGATCACATTCCATGCATTTCCTAGGGGACACAACATAACCAATCTATTACGAACCACTTAATACCGTTTTGTGAGAGTTTATGATTTTTGTGTTATTAAGAAATAACCACTTAGAAAATGAATAGAACAGACATTCAGACAAAAAGAGACTATAAAGAACCCTTACCATTTGAAGCTTCAGAAATTTCTAAAACGTACTTAGAGATCTCTGCTCCCCCATTATCTTTAGGTGGATCTGAAAGGACATTTTTCATCTCAAAGTTATTCTTAAATAAACAGAAAAGTTATCTTTATCATTAAACTATATACTAGATAATGTCATACATTTTGGTCAAATGTCAATGTCAGCATGGTGGAGAGAGAGCTAGATTAGGAGTCACCGGCTCTGCCTTGGGTGACTTCACTGTTCTTGGCCCCAATTTTCTTACCTTTTTAAGGGCGGGGGTGGGCTAGATGACCTCGGTGGATGCTTGTAGCACTAAATCTAGAATCCTCTCGGTCCTCTAGAACCTCAGAGAATTGAAGTGACTTGCCCATAGGACCAAAGGCAGAACTTGAATCTAGATTTTCAGGACTACTCTTCACCCCCTTAATTCTCAGTCAGAACATTAAATACATTTAAATCACATCTTTAAGCTCTCTAGAACAGGTTATATGGCACCATTTATGTTACCATAACATTTATGTAGTAACATAATTATACGATAACACACTGATCATGTTGAGCTGATTTGGCCCCAGATATAGAAAGAAAACAACCTGTATAATGTCAACAACTGTTGTCAGTCACTGCTCACTACACGCTCCCTCTTAATCATGCCTTTTCTATGAGAAAAATGATTATTCCCTGCTCTATCATAAAACCCAACAATTTCATGATCCGAATTAGATGACAAACTGCCACTTTTGTTGTCTTGACATAAGAGAGAATGACAATGTAATTAACTACTAAAATAAACTGTGTAGAAACCATTTTATGTAAGAATGGTTAAAATATACTCTGTTTAAAAATGAATGACCCCGGTCCACAAAAATATTAATGACTAAAACAAACTGTCAAAACCATTTTACGTAAGAATGGTTAACAGAATAAAAGTCTAAGGCAAACAATTAGACAAAGCATTTCTCACTACAACAATAGGACTGTTTAGGGAAATTAGGGTAGATTTTTAAATACAGAAATATTACCCCAAGCGACTTTCACATTGTATGCACGGATCTTCCCCTTTGTGTATGGTTTACTTGGGGGGCCTGGCTTATCAGGATATGTGGTATATTCTACTTCTTCACTTGGGTTACTTTTTCCTTCACTGTTATGGGCAAAGAGCTGTTTGAATAAAGAGAATACATTGGTTGGTTACTGGAAACATTCATTACATGAATAGATTTTGCACCATTTACAAAGCAAGTTACTTTGGAAACTGGATAAAATTTAAAAAGTATTTTCATCACTATAGAAATAATGAAAACAATATGCTTAAAAATAGGGAGCACAAAGTGTTATTAATCATTTGAAAATGCTTACCCTCACTAATAAAGAGATGCAAATTAAAACAACTTTGGGGTAACACCTCACATCCATCAAATTGACAAGAATAATTAAAAACAATAAAATTCAATGCTGAAGGGGTTATAGAGAAACAGGTACATTGAGTCACTGCTGGTGGAACTGCGGATTAGTAGAATTTTTTTTTGAAAAGCCAAATATGGCTGTACAGAGTCAAAGTCAAAAGGTAATCCTGCCCTTAGGCCCAATTACTCCGATGTTATATTACCCCACTATCTTGCCTGTACCCACTAAGCTCATTTTCTATTGTAATATTACCAAGAATCAAAAAGAACTCTGCCTTTGTGGGTTTTTATAGCAGCAGCATCTCTGAAGCAGCCTGAATATCTAATAATACAAGAATAGTTAAATAACTCGTGTTACATTAATGTAAGGTAATAAGATCATAGAAATAACATTCTCTTAAAGTATGATGAATATATAAAGAAACACAGACAGCGTTCTGAAAAAAAGAAAAGAGAACTTAAAACGAGGAGAGAATACACCATGAGAATATTATGAGGAAAGGTGAGTGGGAGGAAATGGGCAAACTGATTCTTAATCGAGAGGTTAGAAAAAGTGACTAAAAAGTTTTTTTAGGCATTGAAATTCATTTGGTTAAATCCAGATCATTAGAAAAAAACCCAAACATTCAATTTCTTGTTGTTGCTATTTAATATTATTTGTAAGCATTTAAAAATTCACTTAGATTAAAAACAAATGACCCCCATTCCACAAAAATAGACAACTGAAGACACATACCCTAAATTTATATGAAGTGCTTCTCCGAAGATTTTTTAAAGTGCATGAGGGTTCTTCTCCATTATATTTAGCCTTGAACCCATGACCCTGGGAAAGGAGAAAAATGTGTACTGATCAGTGACTAACCACAGTTTCCACAGAAAATTAGATTCAAAATTCAAAATGGATTTAAAGTTGAGATTGGAATGAAAGGGAGCCTCCTCGTGGTTTCTGAGGCAGGGGAAGAGGCTGAGATCTAGTGACCAGCCAGAGGGAGGCTAGGTTAGTTAAGTCCAGAATAGAGGAAACCATGGGTATCTCATGTGTGCCAATGTGGCCACTGTCCTCTAAAGCAGATATGCTGAGGGGCAACTTACAGATCCTTCTTCCTCCATCTCCAGGGTGTAAGTAAACTGAGATTCCTCAGGAACTGCTCCAGTAGGAGGACCCCACTCTAGTGACAGAGTACTGATTCCGGCTTGATTTAGCTGAGGGGGAGGAGGTGCCGGAGGGACACTTCCTGTTGTGCTGAAGGCAACAGTTTCACTGAATTCACTGGGAAAAAAAAAAGATTGTTGAATAAAATTAGTAATTAGCTTTCCAAAGAATAAACATTAAAAAAAGGACAATACAATTTACCTTATTCCCAAGTTATTTTTGGCAGCTAATCGAAATGAATATTTTGTGGAAGGAGACAGCTTGGTCAGCTTGTACTGTTTAAGATGACCAAAATAGCACTCTTTGAAGGTTCCAGGCTTCCCCTAAAAACACACAAACATCATCTGTTAGATGCTTTGTTAAAGCATCCTCTGGAGGACAATGTTGCCCAACTTAAACTATTCTGTGGACTATTTACTTGGGGGGTAGTGGTTAAGAGTGGGTGCTGGAAGATATTGGAGAAAGAAAGGTGGGGCTGGAAGAGAAGAAGAGGAAAAAATAAAAGAGAAAAAGGTAAGAAGATGAAAGAAAGTTTGTTAAAATGGACAAGTTTTACCAACTAAAGATCTCTGTTAGTAAAAGTTTCATAGGTCAGTGATAATTGGACATATATTTGATATTTGTAGTTGGGCAACAGTCATCATCTAGGTTACAGGGCAAAATACTATTTTTTGCTGTGCTTTTAAAAGTGTTTCATGAGTCAAAACAATGAACTAAAGGAAAATAGGAAACAAAAGACTGTTAGAGAATGTAAGCTGAAAAATCTCTAACACTAAAATGTCACAGCAGCAAAAGATTGATTTCCTGTACTAGTGGGGAATGGGGATGGCAGAGAGCAATGAAATCCAGAGATGGTCCCCAAACTTAACTGAAGCTGAACAACTCAGGACATCTGAGTACAGAGATTTTTATAATTGCTCCGCTATTTGCACAATGATAAAATTTAGATGGTGGATCAGTTATCTGATACCATGTCATATATCCCAGTATCCAAAGAGATTCTTTTTTTTAAGGTTTTTTTTTTTTTACAAGGCAATGGGGTTAAGTGGCTTGCCCAAGGCCACACAGCTAGGTAATTATTAAGTGTCTGAGACCGAATTTGAACCCAGTTACTCCTGATTCCAAGGCCGGTGCTTTATCTACTACGCCACCTAGCCGTCCTGACTACGCCACCTAGCGGCCCCCCCAAAGAGTTTCTTTACTAAAGACCTCAAACTGATTATCAGACATCTGGTCCTGGAAATTCTTGCAAACTAGGATACCAGGGACTTCAGAATAGCTCTTGGGCCAAAGGATCCTATCTATAATTCACCAGGGAAGGACAGCCAGTGAGTTTAAATCATGCAAATTCACTTCTCTGGGAGAACTGAAGGTGATCATTTCCACCCTTTTGGTCCATATGTTGAATGCAGAAGTATCTGTTTTGATTAAGCCTTCGTTTCACTCAGTTACAACCTTGTTTTCTCTCTAATATTCCATTTAATCTTGTAAAATTTCGGTGACATTTAATCATACATAAAATATGTGCAGGAAATGCTTACCTCATCCCATTCTAAAAGAAAACTGATTATTTTGGAGCCATTGTCATTAGATCCCTAAAATAATAATACAGAAAAATACAATTAGGACTCTAGTATTTTCTTTTAAAATATTGCTATGCAACATAACTAATATCATATGTAATAGACACAGGATTCACATATGGAGGGATAGGGATTAGGCTGAAGAATGCACATCAGCCCCTTCTCTGCACTTTATAGTTTTAGAATGTTGAGAGATTACATGATTTTCTCAATCAGTATGAGACTCAAGACCTCACCTTCCAAGCTCTGAGGCCAGATCTCTATTCACTAGGCCATGATATACAAAATATTAAATATGTTAATCTTTTTATATTACTGAGTAATTTTTTTAAAAGCAAAATTCTATAAATGTAAAATACCTTCTATACTTTTGTTTACTGTCATCCTAACTGGGGGATCTATCACCTCAAAAATGATGTGAAAATTACTAATTAGACTGAAGAGAGAGCAGAAAGCTAACAGCCTTCCCTAATTCCCCTACTTAGCAATAAACTTCACTTTCATTTGTCATAGAGCACTTTGGATTTTTTCAGATTCTAATTTAATGTATTTTATATTTATCTATCTATTTGAATAGTACCTTATGAACTGTAAAACCCATGAGATCAGGGCTATATCTTATCTAAGTTTTATAATTCCTCCAGCACCTAGCACAATGTTCTATTATTATATTTAATAAATGAATTAAGTAGAAATATTCATTAAAAAATTTCAGGTGACAGCATCAAAGAAAGGTTGTCATCCTGTTCTGGGATGGTATAAATTTACAGTTTTCCTTCAATAGATTTGAAAGAGAGTAAGGAGGTGCTTTATACCAGTCTATAGCCTTACCCAAATTCACATCTCATCAGCCCACACCCATCTATCTTAAAAAGTACACTGGTGTCCATGAGAAGGTGAATAGGGAAAGATGGGAATATTGTTTTCTCTCCTATTTTGTTTTTAAAGAGATAAAGGATGATATAAAAGCAAAATGCAGAGTGCTAGGTGATAGGTGAATATGAGAAGAACAAGTAGTTCACACTTGGCCATGACTCATCTTGCCTAATGAGCCTCTAAATAACTTCCTTCTTCCTCCAACATTGTTTTATTGTGTTCTCACATGGCAGCACTTAACTGAAATTGGAGAAATGAGCCCTGGGCATGGCAAAGAAGTTTTCAGAATTGGTCAGTCATCCAATAAATCGAATTTTATCATTTGTTAAAGAGGAAGATTAACTCATTTTAGCTTGAGCTACTGGCAAAACTGATGGTCTATCGGAAAACAACCAAATTAGGTAGAAAGCCTTCAGTAAATTAAATTCATCGAAAGGACTCTTGTGATTGATTAGTCTGCTGAGACAAGGCAGCTTAAACAATCCAAAGGCAATCAAGGTGAATTTGGGCTAAAAAATGGAAGATTGGGATGTTAAGAAGTTACTGTGCTTATTAAGAATGCAATAGTCTTCTAGATTGTTCTGTTTGTGGATAATATTGTGCTGCCTGTATCAAGCCCCAGAATATTTGGGTTTCCACAATAAGAGCTGGTAGAGGATGAGCCACCCATGCACACAGGAAAAAAAAAATAAAAATGCATGACAAACTGAGGGTTTTTAATTGGGATAGGTGGCAAACTGAGACCTAAGTTGATTGGGGGAGAAGGATCAAAGTTATAAATAATCCACAGTTTGAGTGCTCCACTACTCCTCATAAAGTATAGAAACCCAGAAAAATACATCCTAAAGGAAGGCCTCTAGCACAGTGGATGGCTCTTCTGTAGAGATGATACATAACATGTATGGAAGAGCGTGGACCAGAAAAACACAAGCATGGATATGACATGATCTGAACGAATAGAGAGGATACCCACATTACTGAACTGGCAGATGCACTGGAAAGTTCAAGAAAGATTAAGACATTTGTACATTTTACAGAGAAACAGACATGGTTTTATCCACTGGTTAGACTTTGATTTAATACCTCAGTTTATTATAGAGACTTTATCCTGGGGAGGGAGAGAAGGGAGAAACAGAGGAGAGAGGAGGCAGATATCAAGAGGAGATAATAGAGAACAGAACTTGCCAGAAGAGTCAAAGAAAAGCATTTCCTTGGATATCTGGGGTGAGATTTGGAAAGTGAGCTCCCATGTTTCAAGGTTGTACTTGGCATGTTACTGTCTACCATCTTTATAGCATGTGTTATTCATTTATCATAAAGTAAATTAGATAATAGTATGTCAAATGATTTACCTATTGTAAAGACTTACAGAAATGCCATTTATTGTTATTTTTATGAAAAGGATGTTACAAAGGCTTCCTTGTACCTCTAGCATGCCTACTTTACAATTGTTTTGACTTGCTACATTTGAAATGCTTTTTATTTTGAATGTGAAACAACAAATAAAATGGGATTTCCATATCCATGGTATAACAAGGTTGTATGTGAAACTGTGAGTCTTTTCTTTTAAATATATAATAAATTCAATGTGTAACTTCCAAAGCTATCCAACTTGTCTGTGATTCTGTCTGAAGGTCTTCTACTCTCTTCCATATTGTATTTTTTTTACTTAAAAATCATTTTATTTAAAAACATTATTTTTATATTAAAAGTATTTATTCTTTTCTCTTTCCCACATGCATCTTACCATTAGAAAATGAAAATTCTTGTAACAAATATGGATAATTGAGAAATTATGGTATTTAAATTATGGTATCTGATTTATAATATCTAAAAATCTATGTTTTATTCTGCACTGAGTCCAATCACTTTTTTAAAATATTTATCTCTTTTTGTACAAATAATTTTTTCATACATTAATAAAATATTCTTGTTTAAGAGTAAACAGAATACCCCCTCCCCCCACAAAATATAGACTCACTTGAGCGATAAAAGGGAGAGAAAAAAATTAAAATAAAAAATAATAGTAATAATTGTAGGTATGGCCAGGTGGCGCAATGGACGGAGCTCCAGCCCTGGAGCCAGGAGCACCCGAGTCCATATTTGGCCCCATACACCCAACAATCACCCAGCCATGTGACATGCAAGCCACCCCAACCCTACTGCCCTGCAAAAACCGAAAAAAGAAAAAAAAGACCCAAAATAAAATAAAATAGTAATAATAGTAGGGGTGGCTGGGTGGTAGACAGAGCATTGACCCTTGAGCCAGGAGCACCCGGCTCCGCACCCGGCTCCGCACCCAGCTCCAAATCAGGCCTCAGACACCCAAAGATCACCCTGCTATGCAGCTCCAGGCAGGCCACCCAGCCCCATTTGCACTGCACCCCCCCCCAAATAATAATAATAAAAAATGTGCTTCAGTCTTTGTTCCAACACCAACAATTCTGTCGCAAGTGGATCACATTCTTTATGACAAGTCCATGACAAAAGTTACTTCCATATTTTTCCACCGTTGCTATTGCTGATCGCAACTCCCTCCTTTCATATTTCTCCACCATCATGTACTATATTTTCTCTCTCCTTTCACTCTGACTCTGCTGTAGGGTAGCTGAGTGGCACAGCAGACAGATCCCTGGTCCTGTGGCCAAGAGGCCCCAAGTCCTCCTACCACCCCTTAGGCCCAGCATCCACCTGGCCCTGTGGTCCCGGACAGGCCATCCAATCCCAGCCCCTTGCAAGAAGTAAAAAGGAAAATGTGTTATATCTGACCACTGTCCCCCCATGGTCCATCCTCTCCTCCTTTATTCACATCCCCACCCCTTCCCCCTGCTCCCCGCCTCCTTCTTACTCCAGATGCCTATACCCCATTGAGTATATATGCTGTTTCCTCTCCTAGCCACCGCCGATGAGAGTGAAGTTTCCCTCATTCCCCCTTGCCTTCTCCCCTTCCATATCATTGCAATAGCTCATTGTAATAAAGAAAAAACTTATATGAGATATCTTGGCCTATTCCCCCTCTCCTTTTTCTTTCTCCCATTACATTTCCCTTTTTTTTCTATTGACTTCATTTTTACACCATATTTTATCTTCAAATTCAGCTTTCTCCTGTGCTTCAACTATAAAAGCTCCCTCTACCTGCTCTATTAACTGAAAAGGTTCCTATGAGTATTATCAGTGTCATTTTTCTATGGAGGAATACATGCAGTTCATCATCATCAAGTCCCTCATATTTTCCCCTTCTCCTCCAATCTCTATGCTTCACCCGAGTCCTGTATTTGAAGATAAAACCTTCTGTTCAGCTCTGGCCATTCCAACAGGAACATTTGAAATTCCCCTGGTTCATTGAAAGTCCATCTTTTTCCCTGGAAAAGGACATTCAGCCTTGCTGGGTAGGTGATTCTCGGTTGCATTCCAAGCTCTTTTGCCTTCCGGTATATTATGTTCCAAGCCCTATGAACTTCCAATGTAGCTGCTGCTAAGTCCTGTGTGATCCTGAGTGCAGCTCCACGATATTTGAACTGTGTCCTTCTGGCTGCTTGTAATATTTTCTCTTTGACTTGGGAGTTCTGGAACTTGGTTATAATATTCCTAGGGGTTGGTTTTTTGGGATCTCTTTCTTGGGAGGATTGGTGGATTCTCTCCATTTCTATTTTGCCCTCTGCTTCTAGAATATCAGGGCAATTTTCCTGTAGTAATTCTTTGAAAATGATGTCAAGGCTCTTTTCCTGATCATGACTTTCAGGTATTCCAATAATTTTTAAATTATCTTTCATAAGTTTGTTATCCATATCAGTTGTTTTTTCAATGAGATGTTTCACATTTTCTTATAATTTTTCATTTTTTTTTGGTTTTGAAGTAATGAATGATGGCTTCTCGTAAATTCATCAATCTCCCCGAGTTCCATTCTTTGTCTGAAGGATTTTTCCCAGAGTTTTCTTATCTCTTTTTCCATCTGGCCAATTTTGCTTTTTAAAGCATTCTTCTCCTCAATAATTTTTTGAACTGTTTTATCCATTTGACCTAAGCTGGTTTTTAGCATACTATTTTCTTCAGCATTTTTTTGGATTTCCTTGACTAGGCTGCTGACTTCATTTTCATGTTTTTCCTGCATCTCTCTCTTTTCTTTTCCCAGTTTTTCTTCCAACTCCCTCATTTGATTTTCAAAGTCTTTTTTGAGCTCTGTCATAGCCTAAGCCCAATTTCTGTTTTTTTTGGAGTCTTTAGATGCAGGAGCTTGTGCTTCCTCATCTTCAGACTGAGTATTTTGATCCTTCTTGGGCTCATATGCAAAATATTTCTCAATGGTGTTCCTCTTATTTCTCTGCTTGCTCATTTTCCCAGCCTGAGCCTGATTTTTGGGGGTGCTTCCTGAGCTTCGGGGACACTTCCACAAGGGTCTCAGTGTGTGAGGCTCTGTCCTCCCTCCTGGTCTGTGAATGACCATATGCGTCCTCTCTGCTGATGTGGGGGGGCCCTGCTGTTCTGTGGGGGGGGGGGGGCTAGACTGTGATCAGGATCTGAATGTGGTCAGAGCCCCAGAGTCCTGTTCCAGGGGCAGAGGACAGAGCTCAGCAGTCTCTCTTCACTCCCCTCCCCAGGTTCAATGGGCTCATGCCCTGGGGGCTCCTGCTCCGCCTGCTTCTGTTCCTGGATCTGGGCTGCAGAAAGACCATGTTGCTCACTGTGTGCCCTGAGGGCTGGGTTTCACGTGCTGGCTCTGGCAGAGGTCCCCCGCTGTTCCCCCAATTTGTGCCCGGTGCTCCCTGGGGGCGTAGCTCAGGAGACTCCCCCGCTGCTGTGAGCTGAGACTCCCAGCGCCCTGGGGCTGCCTCCGGGAGGCTGAAGTTCTTTCGCTCTGGCAGGCCACCCCTCTGGTGGGCTGCCCCTCCAACCCTGGGGAGCAGAGCCTTTCTGCTCTTTTCCAGATTTCCTTGAGTAGGAGAACTGCCTCATTGGGTCCCTCTGTGGATTCTGTCTCTCGAAAGTTTAGTTAGAGTCCTTAGTTTTGAAGTTTTATGACAGAGCTTCTAAGAGCCATTGCTCTCTTGTCGCCATCTTGGCTCCGCCCCCATTGTATTTTTTTAAAAAAGATTCTTCAACGACCCAGAAAGATACTTCAATAATAGCAAACTACCTACCACATTTCAAATTCAAGATACACAGAAGTCATTTTTTAGTTCAAAGAAATACTGAAAAATCTCTCTCACATGGCATTTTCTTACCTTCCATTGTAAAATCAGGGTATTCTTGCTTCGGTTGACTAGCTTAGGTACAGCAGGACGGTCTGGTTCACAACTCTCGGTTGTAAAACTAATCACTTCAGAAGTAGATTCTTCTATAGAGCTGTATGTTGCTGAAACTCTGAAAACATATACATAAATACACACACACACACACATTATTATAAACCTTAAATATATTTTAACTTACGATACAGAATGTCAGACCTACATTAATTCCAGAACTTAAAAAAAAAGCTGTAAAAAGACCCATGTCTTCAGACAGAATTTTTAGGAGTTAATTCTAGGAAGTGCACTCTAATATAGACACCTGGGTTCAATAGATGAAAGATCTCCTATTCCCTCTTCATACCTCTACACTGGATGAAACTAGTTATCCTCTGATAGCATTATTTGAAGCAGGAAATAGGGATGACCTTAGAGAAAATGTCCTAATAATTATCTATGGCAACCAAAGCTTTTCAGGCCAAGAAGGAACATCTACCTACCTTACATGATAGTCAGTTGCTGGCTGGAGATCAGGTAGGCCAATTGTCACTTCATCCCCTCTGTGAAAATTAAAATTACATATAAGACCTTTCACAGATTAAAAAGGCCAAAGAACAGAGCCTGCTTATATTAACCTTTATTCTAAGTAAGCACTTCTTCCAGTGATGTAAACAATTAACTTAAACTGTAAACATGAAGAAAACAATTTTAGTAATAATGTAAAACACTTCATTTGCATACCAAAGTCAAGTTAAGTTAATTCAGCTTTACAAAATTAAAATTTTATTATTTTCGGTTGAAATGTGAAATCTCATAATATTACATGCATATTTATGTAGCTTACTGAAAATAACTTTGAAATGAAGCCTCAAAAACTACCAAGTGAATTTCAAAGAAGTCACAGAATTCCTTAGTTTGGCACAGAATTCTCTCTAATAGAGAAATATGACGGTTTGTGTGGCTGGTTCTCTTTTCCATCGGTACCAGGAGCCCAAAGGTGCAAAGTCATTGTGCTCAGATCCAACCCCCTGACCTTTTGGTGCTCACAGCCTGGCCCTGGCACACTTTTCTAGACAGAAAGATGACTGAGAAGGTTGCTAATTCCACAAGCTCTTGCTTCCACTGAGGTGAGCTGGAAGGGTGAGTAGAAAAGTACCACTTAAACTTGAAGTCTGCCTTAGTGTTGAATCACAGGTATGTTTGAATAAGTTTAGTTTTATAAAAAAATATTAAGGGGAAAAAATCTGTTTTAAAAGTATCATGGGATTTAAAAAAAAAGCATACTATGTAAATGTGTGTAAGACTTACTTTTTAAAAATCATTTTAAACAAAGTTCAAGGACTATTCCCTTTAATTTAGAAAAAAAAACATATCTTATTGTCTGATCTTGTTATCTCTTAGACTTTTTGTCTCTTCCTCAAGGATATGATTTCTCTCTCATCACAGCCAATTTGGATCAATGTACAACATGGAAACAAAGTAAAGACTGACAGATTGCTTTCAGTGGGGGTGGGGGAGGGAAGTAAGATTGGGGGAAAATTGTAAAACTCAAATAATATCTTTAATAAAAATAAATAAAAAAAATCATTTTATTTTTTTCTCAACTCTATTCCCTTCAGGAGTTTCTACTGGAAATTTTTGAAGTTTTAAAGTATCAGTCACTAATTATGAGATAATAATAGTGGCTTTCTTACCAACTAAATGGAGAACTCTATTCAAATATTTTTAGGTCAACTTGAGTCTCTGACTACACATAACAAATTTGAGTAAATTAACTTTTAAATGGGATCAAGAAACCAATAACTGCCTCAATCGTAGTATAAAATATTAGTATACTTGAGTGACAAATCTGAAAAAGCAGACTTACATGTAAACAGTTTTAAATTTTCCACTTTTACCACAGTTGGATAGTGCCACTTCAAATGTAAATGATACTGGACGGTTAGCATTTTCTTCATTCTGGGAATTTACCAGATGACTCCATGAGAGAACAGCTGATCTTGCTTGAATATTAGAAACCTAATAGAAATTAGGATAAATGGAAATGAAAATTCAGGGTTCTGTTTCTTACATAAAAATACGAGGAAACACTTCCTTTATCATGGAATCTTTAATTTCTCGATTTCTTCCTTTTTCAATTTAATTTTTTAAAGCAGTTTGTAATGTACTGTGCTGAGCTAGACCCAAAGAAAAAATGAATTTCTTCCCACAAGGACTTTCCATTAGGGAAGGGAAGAGAAGGACAACATGAAAAAAGAAGGGATCATTTAGTCCAATGTCCTCAGTTTGCAATAAGAAAGCTGAAGCCCTTATCTCTAGCAAAAGTGATCAGAGACAGACCTTCATATACAGTATTACCAATTTTTGTAATTGCAGGGGCATTTCTGCACGAGGGCCAGTTTGGGGATACACCGCAGCCCAACTTTGCCAAGAGATGCATGGGGCTTACACCATCCACTCCATCTGACCTGAGCCCTTCCTTCAAACCCCAGAATTTCTAAGGTCCCTCAACTAGGATGCTCCCTTGAGATGGCCCCCAAATTTCTGCTGAGGTTGATTGAACTAGTTCTAAAACTTTTTAGAATATTTAAAGACATGGCATCACTTATTCATTTTCTACTCACTCTTACTCTGTGATAACAACTTGCTTCCAAAGGCTTATCGTTAACAGACTTAAAAAAAGGTTGACTCGATAAAAATCTCCTTCCCTGTGTGGCCAGTTCTTTTTGGTCTACTTTCCTGGCTCACCATGTGTTCTCAACTGCCAATTGTGGCTGTTCCCCCAAGTTTTCCCCTGGAACTCTTCTCCTCTCCCTGTGGCCTTCTTTAGTCTCTCCCTTGAGCTTCATCACCATCTCACCAACTGCCCACTGGTCATTTCAACCTGGACATCCCAGAGACATGCCTAACATGTCTATAACCAAGCTCCTTCTTTCTCTCTTCTGAACTTCCCTAGTTCTGTCAGAGGCACCACCCTCCTTCCAGGGGGTCTCAATCTCAGTATTACCCTGCCTGTCCAGCCAGTTGTCAGATCTCATCATTTCTATCCTCACAACCTCTCCAGCATGGCCTCCCTCCCCTCTAATCTAGATGATGACCACAGTCTCCTCATTGGTCTGGTCCAGTTCATCCTACACACTGTCACAGAGTCACTTCCCTGAAGTGCAGATCTGACTGGGTGAGTCCCCTCTGTAATCAACTCCTTACAGTGGCTTCCTGTTGCCTTTGGGATAGAAGATGCACTCCTCTGCTTAGCTTTTAAAATTCAACACGACCTGCTCCAACTTTGCTTTCCATCCAGTCTCATCACTAGTCCTCCTGTATTCTGTGATTGGGCCGACTGGGCCTCCCCTCTGCCCTTCCCAGGTGAGGCTCCCACCTTGGTGCCTTTGCACTGGCTTGGAATGCACTCCCTTCTTACCATAGCCTTCTCTAGTGCTGCTCTTTTTTAAAGATGCAGCTGGGCTCCATGACTCCCCTCCCTTTCCAGACTAGCCTGTATTGACTACCTTGTTGTCTAGGCTTGTTTTTATTAAATCTGTAATCTTAGTGAATCTATTTTCATATGCACTTGTTTGTGCCCCCATTAGAAGGTAAGCTTAAAGAGAGGAGGGACTGTTTCATTCTTTGAACTCACATCCCCTGCACTGAACCCAAAGGATTGATTGAAAAATCCAACATTTCCAAATAAAACTCATCTACTCTATAGTTAAGGCAGGAAGCAAAAGTCAAACACGCATCCCTGTGCATGGAAGAAAGGTAAACTTTTTTTTTAGATTAATTTAGGCACTAATTTAAAGGCATTATCCATTTAAACTGAAATACTCTTCTCATCACTTTTAGTAAGGTCCAACAAGACTTGCTTTGAAAAGTCTAGCTTTTTTTTTCAGGGAGTGGTCATTATGAGTAAATTTAGGTACTAATTTCAAGTGATGTGCTCCAAGTTGCAGTAAACATACTTACTGTTCAAATGTATCCCAACATTTAGGAGTCTATTAGGAATGGAGTAGTTCCTTCCCATAGATGGAAAGTCATCCCTTTTCTAATACATGCAATCCATTAAATGTTAGGAAAAACATTTCAAATTCAATAGTCTGGTAGGGTAGAGCATCAGTGTTTTGTTGTTGATGTTGGGTAATGGGGGTTAAGTGATTTGCCCAAGATTACACAGCTAGTATCAAGTGTCTAAGGCTGGATTTGAATTCAGGTCCACTCCTAAGTTTGAGGAAGCTGAGGTTTGGGGAGGGTGCTTGACGTCAAAGTGGGATCTCAAATGTAGGTTCTTTTGACCCCAAGGGCAGAATTTTTTTACACTATATCATTGCTACCATCTTATATGGTAGATGTTTACTAAATATTTTCATTAAATAATAAACTACTATCCCCTTCTTTAGCACATGCTGACTTTACATTTTTGTGTATTTCATTGATGGAAAAAAAAGTATGATTGAATTCCACATTTCTTATTCTGTTCCAGGAAAAAAGAAACTAATTATTTAAAAAACCGACCAAAAGTAAATCTGGAGAGAGACAATTTAGCATTACTTACTATAGGTTTTCCAGTGCTAAAGAGATCCTGTAACTCTTTAACTTCTTGTTCAGTTTCTAGGAAAAAAAAAAAACCCAGAGAAACAGATCATTCAAGGAAAAAAAGGAGCAGATAGTAGTGTATTACCTAATTATAACCACAAGATGGAATCAGATTCATTACGAGATCTTCACCAAATGACTTTTATTAATCATCTAATTGCCGGAAGTATAAGAGTCTAAGAAGCCAAAACCAACACTCAATGAATAACGTTATGGAAATCATTTTGTAGTACAAAGAAGAAGGGTTTTCCAATAGGAACATCTCTTCTAATTAACTATAGGTGAGCAAAAAACTTTACATGAAGATAAACAGTCAAATTAAAACCTGTCTATTTCTTATTACCCTTCATTATTATGCCTGGTTCATTTCCAAGATTGAGTGGAGTGGGATTAGTATTGGTGGTGTATGCATCCCAGCTTCAGTTTTAAGGGAGATTGTATAAAAAAAATATAAATCGGAGGATTTGAGGTTTATGGACTATACACCCAAAATCAAAATCCAGAAGGAAAAACCCTAAGTCCTCAACGTCCTTTTTTTAGGCTGTGAATGTTGCTATTCAGTTCTCCAATAGCACTTTCTTTCACATAAAACTAACCAAACACATCCCCAATCCACCACGTTGAAAATTCAAATCCAAGAATGGAGAAGCTGTGCACAACAGGGGCAGATTTGTTTTTCTGGGTGGTATTAGTGGTTTGCTTTTTAAAGCCAAGGCAACACACCTGTAACCTCCTAATTACCTGTTTCTATTAGAATTATTTCAGGAGAGACTTCTTACACTATCAAAATAGTCATCCAATTTGCACGTGTGAAATTAAAGGCCTCAATTGGTTAAGAACAAATGAAAATTGACACTAATGTGGTTAATCTTTTTCCTAATTTCAAAAAGCACTGGACAACTCCAGGGCAGGTCACGTTTTTAAAGTGTTACCAAGATTGGCTTCATGTTCTCAATAATAAGACAACAGAGGAATTAAATGGAAGGGAAAAGGTGCTCATTTAGAATGCTTTGAGTAATCTAGATGTAATACATGCTATGCCAGAAGGAGTAGAGAGGGCTTAAAAACTGTCCTCTGATCTGATAAGAAGACCCCGGGCAAAAGATGAGCCTTTTGATTTTCTGTTTCATAATGTTTTCACCTTTATCATGAAGATACAAAGAGGAACAATTATGGACAATGTTAAGTGTTTTGAAATTCAATCTGTAAATTAACATTTTGAAATTTCATCTTAAGCTCTCCGTGGAAAGAAAGCTTCATCTAAGACTACAAGCTACCCTTTTGATGTGGTA
Source organism: Macrotis lagotis (assembly GCF_037893015.1). Classification (NCBI taxonomy): domain Eukaryota; kingdom Metazoa; phylum Chordata; class Mammalia; order Peramelemorphia; family Peramelidae; genus Macrotis; species Macrotis lagotis. The sequence continues at coordinate 49,112,884 of NC_133666.1, forward strand.
CTGACCCACCCTTAGGATAAGAGTGGAAGGAAGAGAAAACAGCTATTACTGTGGTTCTCTTTACTGTAGCAACTTTCTATAGGGTTCACTTCCCCCCCCCCAAAAAAAAAAGAAAAAGAAAATACTTAAAAAACTGGTCAACAGTTGTAAAATATAAAACTCAACGTCAAATTTGTCTTTTCTGATACACATCAAAACCAGAAAAACAATCTGATTTATTACCTCAAAACCAGAAAAGCAATCTGATTTATTACTAGGATAACTAAGAAGAATGCAAAGGTCAGACCCTAAAGGGGGTACCACCTCTCTGTCACTATACTAGTGGCTCCTACAAATCCCTTCTGGCATTACATGTCATGACTTGAAGTTCTGATCTGATAAATATGTCTTGGTGCTTGTTGATGTGACATTTTTCTGGATGATCCCAATCTGAAGCCACCCCCTCCACAACAAACTTCAGCTTGGTGTTCTCTCTCTCTCTCTCTCTCTCTCTCTCTCTCTCTCTCTCTCTCTATATATATATATATATATATATATATATATATATATATACACACACACACACACACATATACATACACACACACACATATATGTAAAACACCCACGTCGTTAATTGGTTTCCTGTGTGTTGATATTTCTGTGCTTCATCTCTAGTAAGGATTCAGTTCTCTCTGATTCTTATGTTTCCTGTTGCCTTTCTCTCACCAAGCTATTTGGAATTCTCTTGGTTGACACTTCACTTAGAGTGGAGTATGTGTTATGTTTGGGCAAAGAGGAGGGCAGTCACAGAGATGGGGTGCCAGACCTGGTCATACCATCCCTGTCCTATATTCTAAGAGCACCTTGTAACTCTTCCAGGAGTCGCTCCAGAGGAGCTGCAAGGGAGGAATTGATACTTGGTCTCTGCAATGTGAAACAACATCCCCCCCCCCACTTTTCAGATGAACTAAGAAACTGCTTTTTCTGGTTGTCTGATGTTAGCTCTTCCTCCTTAAGGCAAGCATAGGTCTACAGCTCCATCAGGAGTTAGCAAAGGATACTCTGATCTCTGAAGAATTCATTGTTTTATTGGCCTCCTATTTTTCATTTCTTTTTTCAGCGATCGTTTGTCCTTCATAGCAAGAGTAAGCCTTTGGCAAATAACACTTCACTTTCATTTAACACAAAATTGGTATATCCATTATGTTATGTCACTTCAAAGATTAGAATTTGATTACAGCAAGCTTTATAGCAACAGTCAATCTAAAATAAGTATTCTATCTTGTTAGATCCTTCCAGCTTTGACCTTTTACTGCAATTAAATGAAGGCTTCCTCACTGAGAAGTCCTAACTCTCCAATATTTACATTTTGTCAAGTCCTCAGTTGAGAATGTTTCTCTCCTAAGATCTTTCCTGTCTTTGTTCCTTGCAAGAGGGTCTTGAACATTACTACTAAGCAATAAAACTGGAGTGGAGGGACCTGAGTATTCATGGTGCAGTAATACGTACTATCAAGGTAAGTCTTCAGCAACATTGATGTACTCCTAAGTCAAATAACCAGGAGCAAGAAAACAGTGCAGAGAGCAGGCTCAAAGGTCAACCGTTGTATAATCCTTGCCACCAGTATTCCTATCACTAGCCTCATTTATTTGTTCACCATGACAGAATAGTGTAGCACACTGTGAAGTTCACATCAATAGAAATCTGTTCTGTTTCAGAGAACCATGGCATCAATAGCATGAGGTATTAGGGACCTCAAAGATAGTCCACTCAAATTCAACCTCCAGCTCAGAGAGGGTGAGCAACTTGCCTAACATCACTCCTACTAAAATTGAGATCTCCTGACTTACAATCCAGTGATCTTTTCAATAAACTATATTATGCTGCTCACTGGGGGTAAATATTTATTAAATATTTTCAACCTTGCAACAAATATAGAACATATTTACAAAACATTTAAAATAGGCCTATCTTAAACATCTGAGGTAAACAGTAATAAATACATTACGCATTTCAGGCCAGGTTCTTTCTTTCACACAGACCTTTTTTCTTCTTTAATCTTTTCTCTCTAATACTGTTTAAAATGGAATGCTTGAACTCTGCCACTTCCCTCTTAGGTTCTTAGTTGCTGGAATGGGCTTGTTTATCAGGTGTGCTAAAAAGATGAAGGAGGTAGGGCTCTTCTAGAATGTCATCATCAAACCTATATTCCCTGAGAGATTTGGGAGGGAGGCTCTTAAGGAGTGACAGGACATTAGTTGCTCCTGGTCATCATCCTAGTATATTCTACAAAAAATACAAAATTCTTTCAAGAAGTGCTTGAATTTTAGTCATACAAGCCCTAAATATCCCATTATAAAATGAAATTCACTTCTCTCCATTTATTTGCCTTTTGAACTAAAATTTTGCAAGATCAGTAGTAAATTTTCATATCCAATTATAGCGAAAAATGTAATTAAATGCTTAGGGGACAAAGTTAACCAGAAAATCTCTTTTCTTTCAATTCTAGTTAAAAATGCTTCTCAACTTGATTACTAAGTTTTCTTCTCCTCTGAAGTACAATATATATCAATATACCTTAAAATACAGTCTTTTGGAATATCAGTAATAATCTATAGTTTGTAGAAAGATGTAAAATTAGTCTGAATGTATATTATTAATCCTAGAAAAGTGGCTTTTTAAACAACTCTGAAACTAATTTCTCTTAGGGTAATTCCAATCTTTTAAAAATTGGGTAGAGGGGCCGGTAAAGCTAAGATGGTAGAGACAAGGCAGTGAAATCCCTTGAGTTCTCCCCCAAACATCTTTAAACAATGCCATAAAACAATTCCTGTAACAGCAGAACCCACAAAAGGATAGGGTGAAATAATTTTCCAGCCAAAGCTAACTTAGAAGTTCAGTAGGAAAGGTCTGTTACACCTGGTGAGACTGGAGCCCAGTCCCAGTGTAGGCTGTTTTAGCACAGACTGGGTTCCAACAAACTAGGAACACTTGGAAGCCACTGAATTGGCAGCGGCAGTGGCTGCTGCTCTCAGATCACAGCTGGCGAAAGGGTTAAACAATGAGTCAAAAGGAGATTACAGGGGTCTCTTTGTTAACACTTGGGAAGACTCTGCTACTTTGCCCAGACTTGGATCAGAGTCATAGTCCTGAGTGGCAGTCCCAGCATAAGGGAAGCACTAGCAGCCACAGTAGAGCAGGGGAACCTCCTCACAGTTCCAGGGCAGAAAAGAGTGCATGTTGTCACTCACAGAACAGAGCACAGGTCAGGAGAATAGTAAACACCTCTCCTTAGATCATACTACCTTGGAAAAACTGAAAACATACAGGTCTAAGGAAAACAGCTGCACAAAACCCCTAAAATTAGAGATGGTGCACCTTCCACCCCAGAAGCAGAACAAAGAGTTAAAAGTCAATAAATAGGCTGAGAAAATAAGCAAACAACAGGAAAAAAATTCTGACTATAGAAAGTTACTGTAGTGACAAGGAAGATAAAAAACATACATTTACAAAAAGATAAAGCCCAAACTACTATGTCCAAAGCATCCAAGAAAAATGTGAATTGGTCTCAGATCATGGAAGAGCTCAAAAAGAATTTTGAAAATGAAGTAAGAGAAAAAATTGGAAAGATAAATGAGAGTGATGCAAGAAAAGAAAGAAAAAAAGGAGTCAACAGCTTGGTGAAGATTCTGAAAAGCAAGTAAGAGAGGTAGAGGAAAAATTGGGATGAAAAATGAGAGTGATACATGAAAATCAGGAAAAGAAAGAGTCAACAGCTTGGTAAAGGAGACACAAAAAATACTAAAGAAAATAACACCTTAAAAAGTAAATGGTAAAAGACACAAAAAGTCAATGAGGAGAATGGCTTAAAAAGCAGAATTGGCCAAATGGAAAAAGCACAAAAATTCACTAAGGCAAAAACTCATTAAAAAGCAAAATTGGACAAATGGAAAAGGAGTTATAAAAGCTACCTGAAGAAAATAGATCCAGGAAAGTTAATTTAAAAATTATTGCACTATCAGAAGACTTGGGTTCAAATCTTGCCTCTAATCCTTCCTATTATTTCTGACCCTAGCAATTGCCCTCCCTCTCTGTGCTTCAGTTTCTTATGTAAAATGAGGGACTTGGACTGAATGGTTTCCCTGAAGTCCCTTCCAGTGGTTATAGCTACCAAGGAATCTTGTTTGACCTTTAAATAAACATGGAAGCCACTTCTAAGTAGATGTATCCACAATGGAAAGAACTCCAAATTAGACATCTCTTAGATTAGACTCTATTGACTTTTTTTTAGGTTTTTTGCAAGGCAAATGGGGTTAAGTGGCTTGCCCGAGGCCACACAGCTAGGTAATTATTAAGTGTTTTGAGGCCAGATTTGAACTCAGGTACTTCTGACTCCAGGGCTGGTGCCCTATCCACTGTACCACCTAGCCATCCTGACTCTATTGACTTCTAAGCCTGGGTTAGATATGCTTTCCCACATATTGACTGTGTGACCCTGGGCAAGTTGCTTACTTGTAGACCAAGCAATGATCTAAGACTATATAATTCAGAGTTTCTGATCTGCCTAGTTAGTGTGAATTTCCTTGCCGGGGGTGGTTCTGCTCCCACCCCAGCTCTCCACTTCTATGGAGCTGTGCTCAGGAGTCTGGAGGGACCACTGCCCATTACTGTACTGGCCCCAGCTCCAGAGGGTTTGTACATGGCCTCTTGATCAAGAGGCTTTCTTAATGGAGAGAGAGCCAGCCAGGAACACTGCAGTTCATGGAATCCAGGCCCTCCCATCACTAAGAGCTGGTTTTTGACTCGAAGAAAGCCACTTTACCTGGCCAGTAACCTTAGGCTACTCTCCAAGACTGCTCCTTGTGTTGGTAGACAGGTAAGTTGAAACCTACCTCTTTATAGTGCAGGCCAGGTTAAATCAGATGGCCTGGCAGATATCTTCCAAACAACAGGACAGACCCCCAAATTGCCACCAGCTGGCTAGGTAGCTTCTCTTCTACCTAAGGGGTTTCAGCTGCTGTTTTTCTAACTGCTGACTTCTAAAAATTGGGGAGGGAGATCAACTGAGGTCTTTTGATTCTACATTACAATTTTTCTAGAAAGAAAAACCCTTCACCCTCCAGAGTGGTAACCACTAACTTGTAAAGATGCTTTCCCATTTCTGGGCTGTTCCACAGTCATATTGAGATTCTTTTTGGACTGAATCTGTAAAATGTACTTGCATAGGAAACTCCAGAGGATGAAATTCATTTTCCCAATGTACCGACCATATCATTTCTAGTCTTGGATTTGCCTGAGGTCACATAGACAGCCAGGGTCCTCTCAGTGTGCAACTTGGGGTCTCCATTGATTGCAGCCCATCACTAGCTGATTTTTGGGTTTTAGGCCACTAGATCCAGGACCAGATCCAGGATTTCACTGATATAGAGAACTCCTATCTACCAATATAAGTCAGCTCCTTTTTTTGTAGCTAAGTTTTACAGTATTGCCTAGGCCATTGAGGAGTAGGTTAAGTAACTTGCCTAAGAGTGGACAGTCAGTATGGGTGAGAGCCAGGGCTTGAACCCTTGTCTTCAAAGATCTAAGGCCAGCTCTCTATTCTCTAGTCACATACTGCTGTGGTTCTTTTGTTAATCACTCCTGACATGGAAGGCTTGTCTACTAAATTCTTTGTGTGTGCGTGTGTATGTGTGTGTGTGTGTGTGTGTGTTTTAAGAATAAATGGTTTATATACTCTGTTGGAACATCTATTTTCTGTCGCTTCTTTCTCTGCCCTTTTCTAAATTGCTCTAATTTGCAATTTTACAGGCAGTGCTCTTAACCTGTGTGTCTCTGCACAAATCCTCTGGTCCAATCAGCATAATTATGGTCCCCTACTATCATATACTAAGCGGAGGCTGTGACCTGTTTCCAGCTGCCTATCTGAAATGGAAAATTTCCAAACCACTTAATGGAAATGGTTAGGTTGGCAATTTGCAAAAGGACACAAAAGGAGAAGGGGACCATTTAATTATGGTGCTGTACATTAAGTGCCTCTCATGTACTTTATATCACAGCTTGTCCATTTCAGCCACGTGCGGTATTCCTCATATGTGTAGTCAAGACAGATCTTACTGAGTACAAAAGAGTCCACTGAAGGAAATCTACCCACCCACCAATACTAAGTTGAAGTTACAAGTCTAATAGATCTTTGTCTTAGATGAGTTGGGAATTAAAAATGCAGAAGATAATTTCTTTTTCTCATTATTCTCCACCAAATGAGTATCTATATTCTAGCCTGTGATGTCCTAAAACCATATTTCCAATCCTTGACTTTGCTTTAAACTTGGTGACCGAACTCTATCAAGATGTGAGACTTTAGTAGGCTACAAAATTTGCACCAGCACTTGACACAGTTATCAGTGTGGTGGCAGTAATTTTAGCATCACAAACAATAGGTGAAAATGCCTTACATTGGAGAAAAGAAACAGGCCAGAGGCAAAAAAAGATGAATATAAAAAAGAAAAGACATAGTTTGGATGCAAAGAATAATAAATAGAACCATAATTCATCATTCAGAAGGAAAGACAAAGCTGACCCCAAATACATGCTCCAAATGTCCAGGCTTGAATATAAAGAGCATAAGAAGAAACAACAGCATTGTACTTTGATGAGTAGGGATGATGCTACTGACCTACTGACAACAGGGAAGGGCTCCTAGTTCTTTCCCCCAGGACTAATGATAGATTTATGCTGACTGCTTGTTGCTCTTCAGACACATTTGTGAGACAGCTGGCATTGTTAGGATAGACTATGGCTGTGGAAAATCACAACTGGCCTGTACACAAACTCAGCATCTGACCGTGGCCTCTTAACACCACACTAACTAAAAAAGTTAACTAGCTATAGCCAACATGAGAGACCTAGTACCTACCAGCAACAAATTGAGATGCTTATTTGGACTTCTTCCTCAGAGGAATTCCTCTTATTCCTCAGAGAACCACTGATTTCAATAAAATAAACATTCCTTTCAACAAACACTCAGAAGGCTGACTAGTTTGCTTAGAGAAAGTGCTAGAAGTTCTTTTATCTGGCCTAATCAATCTTCCTCACTACTGAAGGGGAACTTTGAAATGGAGAATGGAAAACCACTGATTGTTTGCCCACCTGTAGCAGGGTCATAACCCTGGATCCCTAAAACAGGGTTCCTTTTCACTGAGTTAGGTTGAATAAGCTCCCAAGGAGTACAGAACTGAAACATGACAGGAAAAGAGTAGGTGCTCCAGCTTGGAAACAAAATGATGTTACAAAGAATGTTGAGAACCCACGTCCAGCTGGGAGAGCCATGAAGTGAAAACACTGGTGGCTACCAAAGCACCTCATTTAGGAGCTTCCTGGAATTCCAAGACGTGGTTGGGAAGACTCCAAATCAGCTGGGTTGATCCTCAATCCCACCATGGGAAGCTTTTATGTTTGAGGGAGAATTTATGGCAATGATTTTATAAGGGATAGTTATTAAGGATGGCACAGCAGACATACTCCTTTCTTCTTCACCCCACCCTTCCTTGCTACAAGTTTTAGGTGATAGTCTATCTCATTCTTAGGACACATAATCTCATTACATCTACAACTGGAACCACAAACCTTTCAAATTGTGGCTAGCCCCCTGATTGCCAGAGAGCACTTTTCCCCTTTGTAATATAAATTGAGCGCAGTAAACAGCAAATCCTAAACCCTAAATATTTAAAACTCATAAGTTGTTTTTTTAAAATAAAAATTCATTTTTCCATGCATTTTGTCTTTGCAGTGTTGGAGAACATTCTTAGGTTTTAAAATTCTCACTGGAAAACCAAGTGGCTTCTATTTGCACCTTCTGGGGTGTGACATTCCAATCCTGCTGACTCTCATTACATATCTCTTGTCCTTCCCTGGAGCAGGAAACACTCTAGCACTGACAACTTGATGAACTGGATAATGTGTTAAGGCTTTGGGAAATGACAACTATAAATCAAAAATCATACATCTACAAAAATTAAAGAGGTCTAATAATAGGAAATTAGCAGAAATTCTTAAATTAACTAGACTGCCTTATGAATTGGTTAGGATCTTGGATTAAATATGAACTGATTTTACTGGATGAAAAATAAAAAATGGGGACTCGATTAAGGACGTTTGGCAAATTTTTCTATGGAGACAACACATTTTCCACATTTTCCAAATACTTTTTCAAGTATATGAAAAGCAAACAAAATCTCATGTATCTCACTCAGTTTTGCAAAATTTCTTCCTCCCTTGCCAGTGTGAAATTAAATAGTGATCACATAAATGAATGTAATCTCATAATACCTTGGTCACCTAGACCAATTTCTTGTATCACATGGCTCTACTTCAGAAAGTTAATAATAGGAGACAAGTGGTAGAAACCACATGTGGTATATTCATTCATTGTCACATAAAGTAGCAGGCAATTACTGCAGAACAGTCACTTCCCTGTGTTTTTAAAAAGCAGGTGAATTGTGGCTCCCAGTTTATATTACAGCTCAAATGGACCATCTCAGAAAAAGAATTTAGAACCTGAGAGTTAAAAGGACCGAAAGGGAAAATGTTTTAAGATGCACTGTGGTTCTTAGTTTGTCGGTTTTTCTTTTGCAATGAGGTAAAAAGGCTGATCTTACCTTCAGCTTTTGCATCTTCTGCTGGACCATCCTTTGCTTTCCCACTTTGTTTTTGCTTAACAGGTTCTTCTACAACATAATGTCCCTTTCCATAACCATTCTCAACATTAGCATTGTAAGAAGTGTGAACTTTAGACAGTGAAGAAGGTGGGACGCCAGATTTGTTGTTATTATTGTTATGTCCAATAGCATGTCTGTCTTTTATTCTCTTCTTCAAATGCTCTTGCATTTTACCAGTTCTTTCATCCCGAGGAATATAATGTGTTCTTCCATGGGAACGGGTTTCTAAAACAGACCAGGGTCATACTGTTCAATCAGTGTTTGAGACCCCTTGTTTACGTAACCAAATAAGGACCAAGGCTGATAGAAGGACATGTTAACTTTTAGAATGGCTCTCACTCTGCTTCAATTTTGATTCCATGCTGGGGTTACAGAGGAGAAAAACATCTACAAGAAGATCAAGATGTGACTTCACTTCTAAAAGGAAAGGCTTAAGGATGACAGGCAATACGGCCTCCAAGAAACTTAAAATCCTTACTTATGATTTATGTACAACATGCAATAATTAATTGTTAAAGTCTTACCTCTCTTTTTACTTTTTTTGAACAAGTATCCAAGACAAAAGGGACAGATTACAACAAATTAAAACAAACATTAATCGAACAAACCATCTTACCATATTCATGGTAAATGCGTGGTTGTGGCACTGGTGGTGGCGGTGGTGGCGGTGGCATTGCATGTTGGTGCATATACTGGGGTGGATGCAATTCAGAACCTGGAACTGGGGGATACATTGGATGAGGTGGGTGGGCAAGCATATGAGGAGGATGTGGATGTATGTAATGCTGCAGATGTGGAGGAGGATGCATGGGAGGGTGGTATTCAGCAGAATGTGGCAAGATTACAATTTTGCGAACTCCATTTTCTTCCACCACCTACAACAGAACAAATGATCATATTGAAAGTGAATAACATAACAAGCTTCCAAATTATTTTTCTTGTTGAAATTTAGATTGGTCATGTCATCCACAGAACCTTTATCTCTGAGAAACTTGGTTAATGAGAAGTATGTTAACATAGAGGGACTTGCTCTTTTCCCTTTGAAAGTTCAGGTGTCAAAGAAGTAAATCTCAGGCCCACATCACAATGTAGTTCTCAACAAAAGAGAATTCCTTAATGAAAGCAAAATATACTGCACAGTGACTTAATTGGAGATATACCTCATTTGCCATGTAGAAGGTATGACTAAGTCATTAAAGTAGAATCAGGCTGCTGGGAAGCAGAGCAAGTTCAGTAAAATAAGCAATGCCCATTCAAGTCACCACAAAGCTTCTCTACTTGAGGGCAGGGCCTTCTTGTCTAGCTTTGCATTCCTCCCTCCACAGGACTTAGGCACAATACTGCTTTATTAAGGAAAGAATAAGATAAAGATAATGCTCTCTAATTAGTCTGACAGCAAAGGAATACAGCCTTTTGATTGAGCTGTCTGCTTGAAAAAGTATAGCAGTAGTTTCTGGTAGCCATTGGCCAAAAATGGATTAGATTTTCTTTGGTTCCCTAAAATTACACAGAATTAAAAATGAATTCAAGCATTTATTATTTCTGACCAATTAGATTGAATACTAGAAAAATAAGGAAAACAGTGTTTATATTACTATACATCAAAAGTAATGGTTTACATTATTACCAATAAACCCGTTAAATCAAAAGAACTGGTGATAAATTATTTTATAAATAAGTTGAAAGGCTACATGTACTGTAGTTGGGTAGAGAGGGGCCTGTGAGCCCTGGGTTCAAGCACTACCTGTGATATATTCTAAACCTGTGACCAAGTGACAGAACCTCTTAGTGGTCTAAGCCAGGGCTGGTAGGAGAAAGAACAGAATAATCTGGATATCGGGATCCTTGTGACTGCATACTAACTGATGCCACCCATGTTTTATTGTATGTTTATTGTTTGTATTAAATATTTCTCAATGACATTTTAATATGGTTCCATCTGACTTTGGGTGTTGGGGCCACTGTTTTAGGTGATTCAGTCTAGATTCTAAGTTGCACAGAAGGTATCCATTTGCCTCAGAGGGACTTCCCTCATCTGGCTATTCCCTGTGCTACAAATTCCTATCCCTATCACTTCAATCATTTTACAGGATTTTTTCTCAACTTCATCAAATTAGGTTTTACTAATGAACTAGAAATGAAGCTTATTAACTCATAGAGAAGTTTTGATGACTATTATTAATAAGTTACAAATATGACTGTACTGTGAGTTATAATTAATTATGAATTTCCAATGGCTATTTATAGAAAGACCATTTGTTTAAGTCTTCCAAGTTCCTGTAAGACCCTCAGCATATTTAATTTGTCTTTAGGGTAAAACAAAACTCAGAGTATTTCTTATTCAACTAAACAGGAATTACAGATGTGGAAATTGTAGTTATGCCAAAATGAAGTCTTAAATTCTTTTGACAATGATAAAGTGTCATGATCCCAGAGAAAGTTTAGTAAAAGGAAATATGTCAAATTCAGAGAACATTATGAAAGTGGTCAGAGACCTTCAAGACATTTCATGTTATTAATGTAATTTTATGCACACACACACACACTATCCATATACACATTTGAAAATACTTTCAAGTTGTATATATATGTAATTTGTTCTTAATATTTTAAGGAAGAAATTTCCTTCAACCATGTGGTGACATGGATGAAAGTTCAATAACTTTGCCCCAATTACTCCATTTCTGAATGAAAAGACCAAACATCACAAGGCTAAATTTCTGGAGATTCCCCCTGCCCCCAACCTTCACCCACAGCCCCTGCTCCCACTGGGTCACATACTACCCTACCTCACTTCTAAAAGGACTTACAACAGGAAGATTCTCTCTACACCAAGAAGCACAGGCCTTTAGGACACATGTAGCTTCCAATTGTTTTGCAAAGCTTACTGCAAGGAGCAAAATTGTGGAAACATTCATCTCCTTCTCTAAGAGATTTTTAATCTGAACTCCAGTTCCCCAGTTTTCTTGGTTTTTTCCTTCCTGCCAGATCATAGAAATGTTTACACTCTTAGCAGCAACCTAACTCCCATCACTAATTGGTAGAGCCACTATGAACCTTCTTCTTTCACCTACTTGTGCTTTCCTGGGGACCTTTAATCCCCTTAGATGTCTTCCTCTCTCTGGCATCTAACACTTCTATAGCTAATGTTAGTAAAACTTTGAAAAAGCATTTAAATAAAAAAATAGTTATCATCATAGATTAACAAGACCAAGAATCTAGTAATGCTTTAAAAGGAGACTCCAAGTATAAAGACAAGTCTGATTTCAGCAAGGAAACATTAAAGTGGGGAAATGGAAACAACAAAACACACCCTTTTCAGTGTAATAAAAATACTGGCACATGAAGTATTAGGGAATGTGGACCCCTATCTGCAAGGGGGCACTGTGATCAGCTTGATTTTTTTCATGGTTAATATTTAATTGGACCCATAAATTCTCAAGGTTGCATTTAACACCACATTTTATTTAGAGTTCTAGGGAAATTTTCCTCTGAAGCCCCCTATATATCTTCAGCATTGTTCAAACCAAACTTTCTAAGCACTGTTTGATATCATGTCCTAAGGGTCTTGATTCATTAACAGAAACACTGCAGCACTATTTAACTAGCTTCAGATTCCTAGATTTAGCACTGGCTACATAAAAAAGTTCTCATTTAAGGCATCAAGTGAGCTCTATGGAGGGATTGGTCAAATAATACACTTTGGTTACTGTTTTGCAACGTGTTGCCAAATGTTTTAATGAAAAACTAATCAGTTTTCCCAAATTCACTCACTATAAGAATAGAAAGAATATTAAACATTTTACATAATTGCTTTTTTAAAAAAATCATATTGAGATTATAAATTCTCGAGGGCAAAGACTTGTTTTTCATTATGGGATATTCCATGAAGGCCTACCACAGTGTCTTGGCATTTACTATTTGGTGAATGAATGAATAATCTCTAAAAATTCCTCAACACAAAGTGCCAAATAAAATTTTCTGACATACCTGAGACATATAACCAGGAGGAACAAATATCGGTGGCATAGAGCCATTTAGTGACATCATAGGAACATGGGCTGGTCCTAAAGCAGGATGATTAAAAATGTGAATATCAAATCAACACAGGATCATATTACTACAATAATATACTTACACATTATTTCTCTCTCAAACTACAAATATGAAGACAATGCTTTTTTTTTTTTTTTTTTTTACAAAATCTTAAATTACCCTCGGTCATCTCAATGCTAGTATCAAAGTCCACTTTATAACTTAATGTTATTACTTATAAATAGCATATTAAGAAATAAAAGATCTAATGCTAATCATGTAACAAGTGCCAGACTTCAACTGTATTCAGCCTTCCTTTACTAAATGGTAGTGGTGAAATGGAAAGAATGCTGGGCTTAGGAGTCAGAATACTTGGGTGTGAGTCCAGATTCAGGGCCTACTTAATTAGCTATCTGAGCCTGTTCAAGATTCATCTTTAAAACGGGGATATGAATACTTCTACTGTCGACCTCCTAAGGCTGGTGGGAAGAAAGTATTGTGTAAAGTGTAAAACCCATGGAAAATCAGACCTTTTGTTTCTATTTGACTCTGAAAAATATACAAATCCCTATAACAATAAAAAGATGACTGAAAATGTTACAAAGCATGGAGACCAAAACATGCCATTATCCTCAGTCTTTAACACATATAGTAGGTAAACAAACTAGTGTTTACCTCCTAAGAATATGAACTCTATATTTGTTGTGAAATCCTAGAATAGTAACATACCTAGTACAAAGTTTTAAAAAAATTACCTAAAGTACTCATAATCAAAATCAAAAAGTCAGATACATATGTGAACAATAGCTAAGGTTTGACATGGAGTCAGGGTATACAACAAAGCAAACATGAATTTGGGCTCCATTAAGAGAGCCCAAGCAGGGGCAGCTAGGTGGTGAAGTGGATAGAGCACCGACCCTGGAGTCAGGAGTACCTGAGTTCAAATCCCGCCTCAGACACTTAATTACCTAGCTGTGTGGCCTTGGGCAAGCCACTTAACCTCATTGCCTTGTAAAAAAAAAAGGCCAAGCACCCAGGAATAAGGAGGCAAGAGGACCATTACCCACTACCCTAGCTGGAATGCTGAGTCAATTGTGGGCACTGCCTTCTAGGGCAGTCACCAATAAGCTGAAGGGGTTTCAAAAGAAGTAAAGAAGGTCCAGGATGGAGAAAGACCTCAAGTTCATACTATATGGAGATCATCTGAGGGAACTGAGGATGTTTAGCTTGGAGCTGTGGGGGGAGAATGTGAACATAAATATCTGAAAGGTAGTCAGTCAGAAGAGAGATTAGATTCTGTCTTCTTGACACCAAAAGGCAGGACTAGGAGCAATGAGCAGAGGTTCTGGAGAGACCAGTTTAGGTTGGATATCAGGAAATGCTTCCTAACAATGAGAATTGTCTCAATGTGCAGAATGGACTGACCATGAAAGAAGTGGGATCTTCCCCACTAGATGTCTTCAAGCAAAGACTGGATGACTAATTGTGGAGGGGTGGCAGATGGAAAGCCTTGGAATTTGACCTTGGAAATATGACTTCTGAATTATTTCACTTCAAGTGTCTGAAGTGCTTGACACACAGTAGGTACTTAAAATTGCTTACTAACTGTCCTGAAGTAGCTTAATTTATCACAAGTTGCTGGCAAGATCTGGACCATAAGCCCTGCTAATAATAATAATAATAATAATAAACCTCCAACTAAGGTATGTGTTAACCCAAGAAATGATTAAATAGGCTTGATACAGCTACTGAAAACAAATGTTTCTAAAATATTTTCATGCTATTAGATTCACTACATTCTAGTTTCATTCAAATACCACCCATTTGATTAAATTTTCACTTACCTTGGATACACTGAACGTGTCCATCCTCAGTTCTAATGGTGAATGTTTCTCCAGGATTGACCTGCACCAATATAACCTATAAAGAAGAGCTATAGTTAAATGTGTTGTCCTTAATGACTAGAAAAGAATCTATCTTTGTTTATTTTATGAGAGTCTCAGGTTGGTCAAGGGGGCCCACTGGGAGCCATCCAGATCTCTAGCTAAGCAAGTAAATTAGCCCAAAGGAGAAATTAAATTAATCAATCCCTTTAAAAACCTATAGTTACCCGTCCCAGGCTTTTTCACTTTACTCCACTGGTTAAAAACTGGAAATATAAAGTTCAGGATAAACACACAAGAATTTCTTATTAGAAAACAAGTGCTGAAAGGTGTAAAGACCAAACCTTAATTTCTTTTTGGCTACAGAGTCCCAGAATACTTGAGGAACAGTACACTGGAGAATATATGGTCACCTGGCATACTTCCTCTACTGGACCAGCAGCTATAGCTAATGACCAACAAAATGGATACCAATAGTGCCCTCCATATGTAAACTGGTACAACTGGTGATCAAAAAATGAAGTTGGATGATTATTTCAACAAAACTATTTTTATACTGCCTTCTCTTCAACAAGCTGATATCAAAGTTAAAAGCTGAATGTACTCTCTCTGGATTTCACTGCTTTTTCATTTGTAAAACACATTTTATTGGTGCCTTTTCCCTTTGTGACAATGAAAATCAGTTTAACAAAAGCATTCAATAAAGAAAGCCTCATTCTGAAAATGGATACAATATATTGTCCTAGTAGCCCCCACTTTTCTGCTGTGCTTCTTTTTAATGTAGATATGAAATGAGGGCCTGACATTCCATATGTTAAGTTGGATTTCTCTAGAATGGTCATGTAACCCAATGGTATTAAACTTGAATAGAAATGGGAGCTATTCATCTGTACATAAGGATTGCTGCAGACTACATATTGACTAAGTTTTAAAATGTAATATTATCTCTGTTTTATCGTGCTTTTATTTATTTTGATAAATATTTTCCAACAACATTTGCATCTCGTTTGGGCAGGACTGTGAAGACCAAAAGGAAATGTTAGCATGGCAATGGTTTACCAAACCAACAAAAGTGAAGTCTATGGTATTTTGTTTTTGTAAAATTATTACCATCAGAAAGTATTAGTAACTTAAATCATTGTTGTTCAAAATGGTACTTTAAACACAAAAACTTTACTCTTAACCATTATGATGAAATTGACTGAAGGAATCAATCATCATTTTTCTATACACGTAGTTAGGTGGCATAGTAGATACAGCCTTGAACTTAGAATTAAGACCTGGGTTCAAATCATGTATCAGACACTTCCCAGATTTGTGCCAGTAAGCAAGTCAATTAATCTCTTTGAATTTCAGTCCCTCATTTGTAAGATGAGAAAATGATTACCTACCTTCCAGAGTTATTGTAAGAATCTAATGAGATAACATTTGAAATATGCTCTGTTAACCTTAAAGTGTTAGAGAAATATCTGCTATCATTATTATGTCCACAATATCAGAAGAAAGCTAAGAGAACTTAAAATTTCAAGAATGCATATCATTATTTTTGATTTGATCATGTAAGTCTAAAATAGAAGCCACATCAATTCTGACAACACCTTTGATCTTGGATGACAATAGAAGTAATCATTAGGCCAAGAAGGATCAATTCTTCAAACCAAGAGAGACAGTTTCCTCTTATGAATAAAACTCAATCTGGTTGAATCCCCCAAAGAACTAACCAAGTACAATGGAAAGAGTTAAGAAATGCAGATTCTGGTTCTGTTCCTAATTAGTTATATGACTTTGGTGAGAACATTTCACTCCTCTTGGCTTCAGCTTTCTCATCTATGAAATAAAAAAAAAATAATCGGGACAAGCTCATTCCTAATGTGCCTTTCACCTCCAAATTCTGGGACTTCACTCTTTAGCCAGGTATAAGAAGGTGACCATTTTGCCAATAAACAAATTTAATGTGATTGTGATCTGTGTAATATAGGGCATTGGGATAAGTAGGGAAGTTATCCCCTGTTTTTATAAACATTTGGGCTTACCTGATAAACAGTTCTTTTAAAACATCTTTGATTTATAAGTAAATACAAAATTTATTTTCAATAAAATAACCTACTTTGTCAGCTATTTAAGGTACTATAATATTCTGGTATTTCTACAGAAGAGGCATTAAAGAATAACAGAGAGTATTTTGAACTTAAAGTTTACTCTTTTATAAAGTGAAGGGAGTGGATCAGATGACCCATGAGGTCCCTTCCAGCTCTAAATCTATGAATGGTCAATGCTGGGTTCAAGGGTATCATCTAGATAACTAGTTCAAACATTACTTGGACATGTCTTTTTCTTTTGGTCAGCTTATTGCAAATAAAAAATTTTTTAAAATTTATTTTTATTTTATTGATGTGCTTTATGTCATTATAGTTATATTTTATTATATTCACATACCACAAATGATTTAACCATTCCCCAATTAATGGGCACCTACTTTGCTTTTAATTCTTTGCTATGTCAAAAATGTGCTGCTATGAATAATCTGATATAAGTGAAACTTTTCTTTCTGTCTTTAACACTTCTTATATGCTTAGTAGTAGGATCTCAGAGTCAAGTCACATTCTAGTCACTTTTTTTTTTGCATAATTCCAAATTGCCTTCTAGAACAGCAGGATCAATTCACAGTCTTTTCACAGACCCTCCAACATTGACCATTTCTGTATTTTATAATCTTTGCCTGTTTGCTGAGTGTGAAGTGAGATCTCAAGAGCTGTTTTAATTTGCATTTATTATTAGTTATTTGGAGCAGACTTTTATAGGGTTAATAGTTTGGAATTTTTCTTTCATGAAGTTTGTTCATGTTTTCTGATCACTTATCTGATGAGTAATAGCTTTCAGCATATTAAATTTCTATATGTTGGCTATCAGACCCTTATCAGTGTTAGTAAAATGTAAAAAAATGTACCATATATATGTGAATATCACATCTATATACACACATTATTTCCTATGGATATATTGAATCATCATTTGTAAATCAATATTTTCTGACATTTTGGAAAGTCCAAAACTGTTAGCCATTGGGGCACCAAACCTTTTTATATATTTAAACACTTTTAATATATTTAGACAAAATTTTCACACAAGTGGATGGAACCAAAGAGATGTCTTTAAAAATTAGGGTAGATGATGAGCAGCACCAATAAAGAGATGAGGATTATAATACTGTTGGTAATGATGACTTAAGAACTAAAGACATGAGCTCATTGCTGGAGCACACAGTGCCAAAAAAAGGGTTTGACTCCATGTATCTGCATAATTTTTTTTGGCATAACAGTTATACTAGGCTTTAAAAAAGCTAAGTGTTTTTTTTAATTTAAAAATAATACCCATTCTCACCTGTTGCATGTTTTCCCCGTTTACCAGATGAGGCGGAAGAGACATGTCATTCATTACGGGTGTAGGTTCTAAAGCAGGAACCTGTTCAGCCATAATACATAAAAGGACTATTTCTTACATTGATCAGCCTGTAAAAGAAATGAAGCCAATTAAATGAAGTTCGTATTTCTTTCCTAATAAGTCACTTTCCAAAATACTCTAGAAAGTAGTAGTCTTTAAGTAATTTGCCTTCCATAAAAGTTTTATGAAAATTGCTTTTATAAATAATAACAACAGATTTTTATAGAGGCTTTAAAATGACACATTATAATATATGTTTGTGTACACACACATATAGACATGTAGGCATACCTATTCATATAAGTCAGTTAAGTGGAGCAGTGGATAGAATGCCAGACCTGAAATAAGGAAGAGTCATCTTCCTGAGTTTTCATCTGACTTCAGACCCTGGTGGTGTGACCCTGGACAAGTCACTTAACCCTGATTCCCTCTGTTCCCTCACCTGTAAAATGAACTGGAGAAGGAAATGGCAAACCACTCCAGTATTTTTTGCCAAGAAATTCCCAAATGGGGTCACAAAGACTTGGACATGACTGAAAATTGACTGAACAACAATATAAAACTTGAGCCTCACAACCAGCCTATGAGCTCAATACAAGTATCATTATTGACAATCAATTACTCAAACATTAAACACCTACTGTGTATGAGGAGGGACTGTGCTAAACACTAGAGATAAAAAGAAAAAAAAAAGTGAAACAGTCCAAAGAACTAACATTCTAGTGGGAGAAATAAGGCATACATATATGAGCATATATACAATACACAAAATCAATACAAGTTTATTTTGGGAATGTAGGAGGCCCTGGCAACATTAGAAATCACAGGCTATTTCATTAAGAAGGTCACACTTAGAGTGTATCTTTTTTTTTTTTTGCAACGCAATGGGGTTAATTAAGTGGCTTGCCCAAGGCCACACAGCTAGGTAATTATTAAGTATCTGAGGCCGGATTTGAACTCAGGCACTCCTGACTCCAGGGCCGGTGCTCTATCCACTGAGCCACCTAGTCATCCCACTTAGACTGTATCTTGAAGGAAACTAGGGACTCTAAGGGGGCAGATGTGAGGTGTATATTGTAAGCCTGGGGGATGAGTGCAAAAGCAAGGAGATGGAGTGGGCTGGTGTGGCTGGAATGTAGGGTGTGAAGAGGGAAGTAAAGTCTAATAAGACTGGAAAGGTAAGAAAGGGTTGCAAAGTTGCAAAGATCTTTACATGTCACCCAAATTGCAAAGATCTTTAAATGTCAAGCAAAGGACTTTATAACTGATGCTAGAATAAGAGAGTCATTGGAGTTTGTTGTACATTACTCAGTTTGGTGGCCAAGTGCAGAATGATTTGGAATGGGTAAAAACTTGAGGCAGGGGTGGCTAGGTAGTGCAGTGGATAGAGCACCAGCCCTGGAGTCAGGAGTACCCGAGTTCAAATCTGGTCTCAGACACTTAATTACCTAACTGTGAGACCTTGAGCAAGCCACTTAACCCCGTTTTCCTTGCAAAAACCTAAAAAAAAATAGACTTGAGGCAGAGACCCCAACCAAGAGGTTACTGCAATAGTCAAAGTGGGAGGGAATGAGGATCTGAACTAAGATGAGTGGTAGCTATAGAAATGAAAAGGAAGCAAGATGTCTGAGAGAGCATCTGGAGAAAGAAATGACCAGATATGGCAATTAATTGGATAAATGAGGTGAGGAAGAGTGATGAATCAAGAGTGAGAGGTTGCCAGGTTACCCCTATTTTACAGGTGAGGAAACTGACTTAGAATAGGTGCCTTGCCCATGGTGACACAACTACACAGCATCAAAGCAGTTTTTCCTAACCTCAAATCCAGTCATTATCCCACACCTCATAAATGAAAGGCAGTACTGAAGTTGGAATCACAGATTTTGGTTCTTCTCACATAGGTGGCAAAGTCTGCTCCATTTCAAAGAGTGACTAATGGTTGAACAGTATATCGAAGTTAAATAACATAGATACAAGTAGGTGATTCCCAAGAACAGTACATTTCTAAGTCCACTGGATAATAACAACTCAATGGGGGAAGGACCTACTTTAAAAATTTTTTTTAAGGCAATGGGGTTAAAGTGACTTGCCTAAAGTCACACAGCTAGGCAATTATTAAGTGTCTATGGCTGTATTTGAACTCAGGTCCTCCTGACTCCAGGGTCGATGCTCTATGTACTACTCCACTGAACTGCCCTAGGACCTACTCTTTTGATAAATGTTTAATAGTGACATGACCAGAAAAAAAGTCAGTTTTCTAACTCGAAGACTATTCATTAAATCACACTGCATCAATTCAACCAGAATTTAAATCAGGGCACTAGAAATTTCCTCATCTACCCAATGGAGAAAATAATACCTGCCTTGCTCACCTTGCAGGACTGGTGTAAAAATATAATGAAATAAGTAAAATGGAAAATATCTGGAAAATACAACATGCCAAACAAATACAGAACAATTCTTACTATTGTGGGATCCATTAAATCTTTCTCTTTTTACACCAGATAAAATGCAGTTTTCCTACATATAAACACCATATTAAAAAACTACCACCTGTTCTGGAAAAAAGATGCCAATGTAGACCAGCCAACATTTATCTCTATCAGTTTTTCAGACTGCATAAGACAAAACTGAAAACTACTTTGCAATTAACAGAGAAACCACAAATAAATACAATATTGCTTACTCCGTACCAGGATGACAGTGATTCCTTACTGGAATATAACAGTACAAATACAGCAATTAACTTTGTTCCCTTTCCCCAGCAATCCTCGATTTACCCTTAATGAAGTTGCCATTTCTTGTGTTTGCTTTCGAGTACCGAATATTGGATAAGAAACGGGCCCTTTAGAGCCTGGGAAGAGCTTAGAGCTTTGTTACAACTACCTTCCTTGTTGATGATGCTAGAACACACCTCAGACTGTCTCCTGGCAACTACTCTGTACCCGAAGCTGCCAGTGCCATGCAAGATGAAGTTTTCAAATGGCTGAGGCAGCTCCACTAATAACCACACCAATCTGAGGTCCAGTTGAATTTGGGTAGAAAGGTAAATGACAACAGACTCTCAAATGTGCTACAATGGAAAGACTTTAAATCAGTTGTGGAGATCAGGCCCCAAATCCTATCATGTCACATAGAGATGTGATTTTTAGCAGTCCCATCAGCCTCAGCAGTTACATTATCTTTATGGACATCAAGTGTGATATATGATCTGGAAAAGCACAATCCTAATAGCCCCAACCATAGGCTCTTCTCCCTCCCACAATAGCCATGGTCATCTGGCCAGGTGCACACTGTTTGCAGCCCTGCTTTATCATCTGTGTTTCTTCCAGCACAGACTGCCAGCTCCCCAGCTACAAAGCAGCTAAATGGCTACTGGTCTTAGTCCAAGTGTTAGACAGTAGTCCATTACACATTGCAGATTCCTCCTCAAAGCATCCAAGCTTGTTTAACAGGGTCTTTCCTTCTTAGGCTCAGCTGCAAACCAGGTCCAGAGAGAGAATGAATGATTTTTGTTGCACTCAACAGTTTAAAGGCCCAGTCCTGTGGATTCAACTGTCCCATTTAGTTTTGTGTCTAACAAATTCTACTCATAGACTTAAGGGATGTTAGAGCCAAAAAGGACTTCAGAGATGATTTATTCCGACCCCCCCCCCCAGTTGCTCATTACCACACTGCTCTTGATCTCCACAGTATTCAAGGAAAATAGTCATTAAAAACATTTTACAACCTAGGAGAAGAGCAGTTTAAACATCTAAGCCTGCTACCGCCTTTATTTTATGCTCAACATAGGCAAAC
The DNA here is from genome assembly GCF_037893015.1 of Macrotis lagotis. Taxonomy (NCBI): domain Eukaryota; kingdom Metazoa; phylum Chordata; class Mammalia; order Peramelemorphia; family Peramelidae; genus Macrotis; species Macrotis lagotis. The sequence continues at coordinate 49,134,737 of NC_133666.1, forward strand.
TGAGAAAGATCTACAATACACATGCCTCCTAATATTGAATCTGTATCAGACTAAACTGAAGATGTTATTAAAAATACTCTCACCACCATTGCTATGATTCTTATGCTTTTCAGTGACTTTTGTATTTGCATCCCCCAATCCTTGTTGATTGGTTGAATCTCTCTAAAAACATTCCCTAAGAAGGTATAGATGAAACCTACAGTTAATATCCCTTAAGTCAAGTGTTTATATAAAAGTTAAACACTGGCCTTGCCCAAACTACATGCCAAGTCAGAAAAACACATGTCTCATATAAAATACTACTTACTATTTATTTGCTTTTGGTTAACAACAGTTGAAACTGCATAAATTATTTAATCATTCTTGATTACTTAAGTTATTTGCATTTGAATGTCAGTCCATGTCATCCAATTTACCATTCTCTGAATTACCACAGCATATAAAATATATTCATATCAGATGACATATAATTATCCCTACTAAAAATACCTGTACTATAGTGCTGCCAGTCGCAATGCTAAAATTAAATTATGCTGGAAGTGATGAGTCTAAACCCCCTATTTTTAGTGACTTATAGCTAGGCCTTAAAAATCTTCTCTTCCAGGAATGTGACATACCACACCTCAGTTCAGGAACCTAAACTTAAGTCTTATAAAAGAATTGAAGTGCTTAAGACAAAAATTAAATTCATTAGAGCGGGAGGAAACCCCTTCAGCAATTTTAACTATACTTAGTTGAAGGTATCCAAATGTAATAGGCTTGCATATTTAATGTCATGTCACCTACAGTTCTAAACATGAACATATCCAGCACACTTGTTCATCTCTGATAACAAGGTTTTCTCTACTGCTCTTGTAAGTTAAGAGACGTTCAAGTTCCAGTTATTTTTCTTTCATGTAAAACAATTACTGTTCTCATACGCATGGCATCTCATGAGGGCTCCTATAATATACAGCAGTACTTGAAAAGGTATCTCTAAGTAAATTGAATATAGAGAATTGTTATAGATTGACAAAGAGAAGGGCTAATTTACTTTAGATAACCCAAATCATCATTCATAAATTACTTTGCATAGGTAACACCTAAAGGCAAAGCTGGGTATTACAGCTGAGCCCCAGAAGCACAAATTCCTAGAGAGTCAAGAGTTAGTGGGTTCCCCAGGATGAAAGAAAATTATGATTTTGAGAGGTCAGGAGGTCACCATGGTGACCAATGATAGAGGAAGGATCCTTGATTTATAAAAGTTTTGCAAAGAAAAAGTCAACTGTGAAACAGATTCTACAACTGTCAGTGGGTCTGAAGCACTAAGATACTATGATTTCCAGGTATGCCAAAGTCCAACCTCTTCCATACTTCCCCTTTCTTGTTCTCCTCTGTCCCCACCCCATACTTCATCTGTAAAATAAGACAGACTCTTTGCCCTCTGGGGTTATCTTCTGGCTCTAAAACAACAATCCTATGCTGTCCCTCACCTGAAATCTACATTCTTCATCCACCCTTCTTTTATTGTGGTTACCACGTTCTTGTCCTTTATCAATTATTTTTATATCTATTTTTTTTTGCAAAATTATATAATGTTCTCCCATGTGAGAATCTAAGCTCCTGGAGAGTGAGGACTGTATCTTATTCATCTTTGTTAGGATCAAAGTTGATAAAAAGGCATGGGTGGGTTATGATCTGCACCAATGGAGGTAATATGGCTAATGGAAGTAAAATCCCCTGAGAATATTGAAGGGCCACCTGTACCAAAATCTAATTGAAAATGCATTGGATTTCTTAAATATGTATGGCTACATCAGCTTATCACTGAACTAAAAATATAGATAAGGATATCCTTAACTTACATATATATATATATATATATAAATATACACACACATATGTATATTATGTATAAACACATCAGGAGACTGAAATTACAAGTTAAAAAGCCCTGTTACAGGCTCAGTTCCAGTTCCATTTGATTCTAGAGTTAAAAACTGGCACAAACCCCCAACTTTACATGTCACACTTACATACCACTAGCTGCCAAGATTCAGATCACTCACTCTAGGAATTCCATAAGTGGTTCATGAGCCACATATAGAAACTCCTTAATATAGTACAACATTTCTGGGATGGAAAGTGTCAGCCAAATTATTCATATAACATTACATGAGACAGTGTTGGCCCAGAGTTGCAGAGAAAAATCTCATTTTTTTTGAAAAGGTAGAAACATGAACCGCCAACATGGTAGAAATGAATGCTTTTGAGAATTCTCTGAAAAAAGAAATTACTTGGCAGGCTGGAAGTAGATCTAAACATTCCAAAAGAATCAGAATGTGTAGGGCATCTTTACCTTGCTCTGAGGCTCTCCAAGGGTGATAAGCATCATCGATTAATTATGACATCAACTCATTTACATAATTTTGAAAAGGCTAGGCATGTTTTATAGCCCTTTTCAATCTGTCTCAAACTAGATTTTATTTTCTATGTATGGCAGCCCACATTAATGTGTTATTGTCATTTTATTTTTTGGCAAGGCTACATATTTCTCATATAACTAAAGATTCCACAACTGTTACTCTAAAAAAAATCAGGAAGTGATTTGACATGCGCTTTATGCTGGATTATCACTGAACAGATGCAAGCCATTTCTTATGGATGGGTTTTCAAATTTTCCATTTGTACTGCTTCATACTTCCCCCTACCTATTAAGCATTATCAATACTTTCTCATTCTCCCCCTCCCACAATTCTGACCCTTTTCTGTTGCGTTAGTGCTGCTAAAATCGGGGACATTCACACACTCTATTTAAGGTCCTATGTAGCTGTGGACTTGGCTCTATTCAGTAGCAAGTATGATTTTGTTTAAATAAATTGTCAAATTTGTAAATAAATAAGGGCTATCAAAAACCTTACAGGTTCATATCAAATATTGTTCTACAAATGAAGCCAAATACTACCCGGGGTGCCCCTTGCTGTAGTACTATTTGACTGATAATGCATTTATAACACTGCTCATATGGAGCTGTACTCAAAACAGTTCATCCAACATCATGTTTCCAAAGAATCAATTCACTGCTAGAAGAACATGCATATATAGTCCAGAAGCAAGGCTAGGTCCAACAGGTCTTCACCACTTAGAGCAAATCAAAAAGGATCCTGATCCTCTTGGCAAATTGGTTTAGGCATAAGACCTTTTGGGATTATTTGAACAGTGCCTAGAATCCTTCTGACTCTAAGCTGTCCTGTAAACAAATCTCCAGGAACATATTCAGTTTTTGCCCCATATAACAACTCTCATTTACTTAGTACTTTGAAAACCTGAGACTCCTTTTCTCACCCTAATCTTGTGAAGCAGGTAGTACCAATATTATCCTCATTTTCTAGATGAAGAAGTTCAAGCTCTGAGAAATTAAATGATGTGGTCCTTGTGCACAAGTCCTATGTCCAGACCCAGCTACGCTTTCTCCCCCACAACAGGCAGCCCAAAATGCTAAGTCAGCCATTTTTTTTTTTTTTTTAGGTTTTTGCATGGCAAATGGGGTTAAGTGGTTTGCCCAAGGCCACACAGTGAGATAATTAAGTGTCTGAGGCCAGATTTGAACTCACTCCAGGGTCGGTGCTCTATCCACTGCGCCATCTAGCTGCCCCATCAGCCATTTTTCTTAGCCATCTTCTCAGCCTCTTCAGAGCTCCACATACCAGTGGCTTTTCAAGAAGAGAACATTCCTGCCTAAAAGGAGGGGAAGCTGACTAAAATGAATATCAGGAAGCAAACAGAGGAGTGGAAGATCTTGAGTTGGAAAGAAGACTCTTCTAGTCCAACCTCAGTTTTTTGTAAGGCAATGGGGTTAAGTGACTTGCCCAAGGCCACACAGCTAGGTAATTATTAAGTCTCTGAGGCCGAATTTGAACTCAGGTCCTCTTGACTCCAGGGCCAGTGCTCTATCCACTTCACTACCTAGCTTCCCCACTAGTCCAACCTCTAATTTAAACCCAGGTCTTCCGACTCCCAGCCTAGAGTGCTAGTGGTTTGACCCCTTGTTGGATCCTGAGAACTGTGGCTGTTTCCTAAACTTTTCTCCTGGGCCCTCTTCTTCCTCTGTACTACTTCACTTGGAGAAATTTCATCAGCTCCTATTAAGTTAACTATCATCTCTATGCAAATTATTCTCGGTCTACGTCCTAATAATATCTCACATCTCCAACTATCTATTGGATATCTCAAATTGGATGCCCCAGAGCCATCTTAAACTCAGTTTATTCAGAACTGAACTCATTATCTTCCAGTCTCCCCCCCCACCACAAACACTCCCCTCTTTCTTATTACTGAGGAAGCTAGGTGGGGCAATGGATAGATGACTGGACCTAGAGTCAAGATCTGAAGGTCAAATACAAATATTTACTAGCTATGTGACCCTGGGCAAGTCACTTAAACTATTTTAGTTTCCCCACCTGGAAAGTAGGGATAATAATAACACCTGCAAGGATCAAATGAGCACATGTGTAAAGTGCTTTGTAAATTTTAAAGTACTCTAGAAATGTGAACTATTTCTTTTCCCAGGCACTCAAATGCTAGGTGGCATTCTTGACTCTTCACTATCTCACATCTAATCGGTTGTCAAGTTCTACAATTCTACCATCACCATATCTCTGGTCTCTGCCTTCTCTCCTCCAACAAAGCCACTGCCCTGGTGCAGGGCCTCTTCACCTCCCACTGAGCTATCATACTGGTCTTCTGACTGCTCTCCCTGCCTCACCTCTCCCCAGTCCCATATGCCCTCCACTCAGCTATCAAAGTGATTTTTCTAAAGTGAAGGTCTGACCATGTCACCTCCCTGTGGCTCCTCAGCACCTCCAGAATCAAATATAAAATCCTCTCTTTAGCTTTTAAAGATACTTCCACTCTGCCCCTTCCAACATTTCCAATCTTCCCACATGCTCTATGATCCAGTGCCATGAGCCATCTTGGTATTCCTTGAAAAAGACTCCATTCCTCTATTCATTAGCTGGCCTCAATGCCTGAAGTTTTCTCCATCCTTCACCCTACCCAGTGGCTTCCTTCTAGCCTCATCTCAAACCCCCTATTCTGTAAGAAGCCGAGCACCTGCAGGCTGGGGTGATCTCCAGGGTAGCCTGGACATAGCTATTTGCAGGGTAGCCACAGAATGTGAGCTCCTTGAGGGTAGGGGCTACTTCGATCATTCTTTCTTTCTCTCCAGCACTCAGTATTGGTACATAGTAGGTACTTAATAAACACTTCTTGACTTGGTCAACTACTAAACCATGGTGCCTTCAGATTAAATTTCTTGTCAGATTCTAATTCAAATCTCATCAAATCATGTAAATTCAAGAAGACAGGGCTCAGAAACTCCTCCAGTAAACAAATACTTTAAATGAATTCTTGGGAAAAAACAGTTTAACTCAGTAACCTTACATTTTAGTAATTTGAAAGGAGCATTAATCAGAAATTCTAACTACGCGATTCTACTCCTACACATTTTTGAATCTAAGTTACCCAAGCTTCCTATATTTTAGAGCAGTTATTAAGAGAAAATGCCATGCATAGAAAATGTGCTTAAACAGTATTTTCATAATAATCATACAGTAAGGACTCTTTCAGATTTTGAGGGAGGTATATTTGTATTCTCCCAAGAATTGGCTTTCTAATATAGCAATCCGGCTTCCTCATCACTCAACTGAAACTATCTCCAAATTTCTAAATGATACAGTTCCCAAGTTTGATGACCTTTCCCCTATCTTCATCTTTCTTGTCTTCCTCATCTGATGCTCCTGATTATGTTTCTCCTCCTGAATTCCCTCTCTTCTCTTGGTTTTTTTTATGTGGGTGTCCACTTAGATTTCTTTTCTGTATCATCATCTAAATTCTATCCCTTCTCAATGAATTCTTTTGGTGACCTCCTCAGTTATCATAGGTTTAATTGTCATTTGTATATGCATCTAACTCCCAGATCAATAGAGCCAACCTGAGTGTTTCTTCTGAACTCATCTCTCAAGATCAATTGTTTATTGGATGTTTAAAACTGTTACGTCCTATAGGCATCCTAAACATGTCCAAAATGGAACTATCTTTCCCCTCAAACTTGCCCCTTTACCATCATTCTAGTCACTTAGGTTCATAACTTCAGTATCACTTGGACTCTTCATTCACTGTCTCCTCCCCACCCCCAGCCCTGCCGCATTCAGTTTGGTGCCAAAATATACCATTTTTTTCCTGTATGCCCTCTCCAACATAGCTCCTTCTCTTCATTCACACAGCCACAACCCTAATTCTGGACTGAACTACTGAAACAGACTCTGAAGTGGACCTTAGTGCTTCTAGGATCAAATATAAACTTTCTCATGGATCTTTCAATCTCTTCACAAGCTGGCCCTGCTCTACCATAACAGTCTTGCTACACTTCATTCCCTTCCAAGCACTTAATATGTCAGCCAAACTGGCCAACTTGCTATTCCACATACTTGAAATGCAGCAACCCCCCCAACCTGTCTCATGTATGCTGCAGTAGATAAAATCTGGCATTGGATTCTGAAGACCTGAGTGCAAATCGAAAGATATTGGCTAGCTGTGCAACACTAGGTAAAATCACTTAACTTTTCTCAGCCTCAGTTTTTTCATTGTAAAATAGAATTAATAATAGCACCTACCTTATAGGTTGTTGTGAGGATCAAATGAGATATGCTTTGCAATTCTTAAAGCACCATACATGTTTGTTAATATTATTATTTAGGAACTAATTAAATTACCACTTCTACATAAAGCCATTCCTGATCCCTCCTGCCCCCCCCCCCATTCTGTTAGTGTTGTTCCTCTCATAGTTTTTCTTTATATTTATTCATTTTAAACTGAGGCAGCATAGGTGACAGGAAGATCTGAATTCAAATCCTCCCTTGGGCACTTACCGTGACCCTGAGCAAATCACTTTAACCTCTCTGACTCAGATTCTTCATCTATAAAATGGGGATAAGAAAGGTGCTTACCTCCAAATGTTCTAAAGACCAAATGAGAAATGTGGAAAGTACTTCACAAACTTTGAAGAACTAGAAAATGTTAGCTGTTATTACTTACTTATGACTTATCTTCTCTGGTTAAAACTTCAGTTCTTTTTGAATAGAAATTATTTCATTCTTTATATTTGATTCCCTAGCCCCCAGGATGGTATCAGGCACACAGTAAGTGATTAATAATAATTGGTTGGTGTGTGATTGTTGATTAGATTAGTAAATTTGTATTGTTCCCTTGATTGATATGTAAGCTGATGATAGTTAGAATTCTAGATGGTTTTGGACCACCCCCCCCCAACTTCATTATTTTTAAGTACAGTAGAAATGTTCTATGAGCTAGAATAAAGACTGGTAATAACTGACATATTAGACTTTAAATTCCTTAAGAATAGGGAACATGGGGCGGCTAGGTGGCGCAGTGGATAGAGCACTGGCCCTGGAGTCAGGAGTGCCTGAGTTCAAATCTGGCCTTAGACACTTAATAATTGCCTAGCTGTGTGGCCTTGGGCAAGCCACTTAACCCCATTGCCTTGCAAAAACTAAAAAAAAAAAAAAAAGGGGGACCATGACTTATTAATCTAGCACATAGAAAGTGCTTAATAAATGGTCAATTAAATGGAATTTGAAAGAAAAATTTCAATTATAATAAAGCTTTATCATATAACCATGCAAACCTGAAATTCTACACATAGAAGAATCTCTACAATTGCTGCATCCTAGAGTTAGAGGTACTCCTTCATTTCTTGATTCTTTGGTATTTCTGGATTAAATTTCCTTTACTTACAAGAAAGTTCTTAAAAATTTATAGGGAAAAATTCTTTCAAACTGTATTTTCACTAAGAATCACAGATACCATGACAAAATTGTCTGAGGTATTACTATACTCATACTTTCAGATTTCCATGATAAAAACACACTAATTTATGTTACAATTATCGGATTTCAAAAACTTAATTTTGATATCATTTAATTTTTCTTTGGTTTCAGATTCCAGAAAGACATTTCCTCTTAGAATGAGACACTAATGGAAAATCAGTGAGGCAATGATTTTTAAAAATTTCAAAATGGAGATTACATGAAATAAGTTATACAATTGAGGTTGTTGACATGAATGTAAACCTGTTAGAAGGTTGCTCAGGGATTGATGATTTTAGGGTAAATTATGCACGATTCAAGAAGATGTTCAGACACACCTTTCTGTTTTTTTTTGTGTGTGTGACCAAATTCCATGATGATGATCATCTTTGACCAGCCTATACACCAGGAATGAAAATTAGCACACGTTCATGGGCTCTGTGGCTAAAGGAAATCAAAGAAAAACTCTTGTCTCTTTTTATTAAACCTTCTAGAAAAATCAGTGGGGAAAGTAACATGAGTGAGTATATTTCTTTGAAGATGCTTACATGACTTTAGCCTGGTGATATGGGGAACTAACAGGATCACTGGGAATTTCACAGGATGATAGATCTAGTGCTAGAAGGGACCTCAGAGGTCTTCTATTCCAAACTTCTCATTTTTCTGATGAGGAAACAGAGCTCCTCTACAGAAGTGAAATAACTTGTTCGGGGTCGCATAGGCAGTATGTACCTTACATAGGATTTGAACCCAACTGCTCTGCTACTATTCTTTCCACTGTACTATCCTTCCTCCCTCCTCCTCTGGGGTAAAGATCTTGTTAGCATTTGCTCATTATTTCTGTTATAACACATATAGAGTGGCAGAGTCAGAGTCAGTTGGGAGAACACAACCCAAGCCTCAGCTAGCTGTGGCAAATTGCATTCCATTACTTTTCAGGGCTTTCATCTATAAAGTGAGGATATTTATGCTATTTACCTCAGGATTATTAGGAGCCAAGTGCTTTGGAGCCCTTCAAGAGTCTGATAAATGGGAGCTATTTCAGATCTCTTTCTCCCAAGGCAGCTGCCAGACAGCACCTATTCTCCAGTAACTAGTGCTATGGTCTTTTTCCAAACTTTTTCCCCACCTAAGGCGAAAGTCCCTGGCACACACATAGCTAGCTCTTCACACCATCCTGACTGTTCCTCAAAGGCCAGATAAGGCTGAGGCTCACTGGCTTGTTTGTTTTTTTAACTAGCCTGCATGGCTGGGATGGACTAACCTTAAAAAGCATTTTAAAATGCAAAGTGGAACATAGCAGCACAAGGGTTTTTTTTTTTTTTCAATTTTCCACCAATGTAGATCTTCAAAAAGAGTCCAACTTCTCCAAAATTGCTTGAAGTTGAGAAACTCTAATGAACTCATCCCTAAGTAGCTTTATTTTCTCAAAAGTTAGAAGTGAGCTTGGTTTAACAGAAGGGACAGCTGAACTATAACATCTGAAAACACCATCTGGTGAAAATACACTGCATTGTCAGTAATATTTTTTTAGCCAGCTGCTTTGTAAGTACTTGAGTTCAGAGCCAGAATTTTCTTGGCCCCATGAAGCTCCCTTTCACAAGCATTCTACAAACAAATACCCACAGCTTTTCATTGATAATACAGTGCCAGATTTTTTGAGCTGAAATAGGATGGCACAGCAATAGTTATACCTTACTAAAGGAGTCAGAGAGAGCATTACATGAGAAAGAATGAATGTTTTTAGCTAGCAAGGGTCCTTAGGGTTGGAGGACACAGAGAAGGTTGCTTTAAAGGTTTTAATAATTGTACAACATTCTCTCTCTCCCTTTATGGAAAGGTAGAAGATACTGCTCCCAAATGTATACCCTCTAACTTTTTTTTGGGGGGGGAGGTGATTCCTAACCTGGGCTCTGTGAAGTTAGATTTTTTAAAAAACATTTCAATTTGATTGGTGTCCTTTGGAATTCTATGTGTTTCATTTTGTACATTTAAAGACGTTATTCTGAGAGGGGTCCAACAACGTCCCCAGACTTCCAAAAGTGTGGGTCTATGACACACAAATGACCAAAGATCCCTGATTTAGTGGAACTACAGAAACCCCCAACTCCCAAGAAATTCACCAAGAGCGGGAGGAATTGCCTGGAGACTCATTCATTTCCACTTCAGGGAGGGTTTCTGTCCCCTAGCCCTCCAGCCCCCTGGCTCGCTTTTTCACTCTCCCTTTTTCACTTGCATCACCCTGAAGTTCCGATTGAGCTGATCAAGACTTGGGATTTCCTAGTTCTTAAGTTGTTGAAGAACTCGATCAAGTATTCCAACAGAAGTCTCCTTTGGTCACAACTCAGATGACTGGAAAAGTGGGCTGGGATCTCCCGAGAGAACCGCGGGGCTGCGCATTGTCATCCGGGGACACCTTTCAAGAGTTGCATTGGGTCAGCCTAGTCCTATTTGTTACCATTCAACACCATAGTTACAAGGCATTGATTAAAGCACAGAATAGCTACAGGGCCGCCACCTGCCCTAGGAAGCCTTTTTCTTAAGCTGAAGTAAGAGTAGTAGTAAGTAATTCTAGGATGTCAAATGAGTTTTTGCTGACTTCAGGATACTCAGGCATCGGTGTTACAACAAATTTAAAACAATACACGAATGGCCCATTTTTGTTGAGGAAAAAGCTCACACTATTATAGAAATTGTATTCTCACAGTGACAAAATTAACTTTGGTGGAAGTCCATGTAATTCACCTTTTAAAGAAACTGGTCAAATCAACAATCTCAACCCAATTTCTTAGACTTAGTACAACTGAGAGGTAGTTGTTTTCAGGCCCAGTCTGAGTCACTTGTCTCACATGTGCTAGTCCCTTTTCCTACAACAGATTCTTCTGACTGAAGATACTGAAACAAGTTAAAGCCAACAAGTTATTCCCTTTGCACTAGTTAAGGGATATATAAAAGGCTAGGTGTTATATGGAATACTGGCTAACTGCTTTTAGAATGAAGAAATAAATGTGTCTTGGAAAGGTTAAGCTGAATGACCAAATTAATATAAAGTCAAGGTAACTGCAAGGTCAGAAAAACGTCTTTTGGAACATCCACCCTTGAGAGAAGGGCACAACTCTGCTCAATAAAAAAAGAGATCGTTTCTCTGACCACTGAAGATACTGCAAAGGCTAAGAAACCAATAGGCTAGGAGTAGAAGAGCAATGTAGGCATAAGCATCGCTCTCCATATCATCCCAACGTACTGAGGAAGTCGGGAAATACTCTTACCTTGTACTGAGCTAGTAATTAGCTGCTTAGAATTGGAAAACAGAATCCTCCTTATAATCCTAGTACAGCAAAACAATACTATTATAGGCTTTCCACAATCCAATGGGCTTAGATGAATACACTTTGCATATAGGGGGTCTCATGATAACACCCAAGGGGTATAAACTGATATACATCTTGATTTCTGCAACCTTTTTATTTGGGGGGGGGATAGAGTGCCAAGTCTGGAGTCAGGAAGACATCTTCCTGAGTTCAAATCTGGTCTTCGACACTTACTAGCTACGTGACCCTGGGCAAGTCACTTAACCTCATTTGCTTCAGTTTCCTACCTGGAGAAGGAAATGGCCAACTACTCCAGTATCTTAGCCAAGAAAACTTTAAATAGGGTCACGATGAACCAGACACAATCGAAATGACTGACCCACAACATAGGAATTGTGGAATTTAGATAAGATAAATCCTTAATGAATTGGGTCAACTTGGTGTGATAATCAAGCTTAAATAAGTTTCAAAAGTCTCAAGATTCTGAGAAATGTTTTGCTATAAAAATCTGTAATGGGAAAATTATTGCTCCATTCCTTCTCCCCCCCCGCCCCCCCCCCCCAACACAGGCATCATTTAAAGAGAATTTTATTAACTTGTCTGCTCTTTCCCCTTCTGAGAAGCACGGTTGGAGACAGAGATTAGGAAAGGGTGACAAATGTTTTAAAGAAAACCCCAAACCTGAATAATTTATAAACACTGTACAGAGCTATTAAGAGTTCATCTCTAAGCACTTGTGAAAATGACTTCAGCTAGAAATCAGAACTGTTATTTCTGTGGAGAGAGGCTTGAAATACTTGTTTTGACCTTTCAAAAGGAGTTTTCTAGTTGTGCTATCTGGTAAGGTTGACATGGTGGGATTTGAGAATACTTACCTTTGGGGTAGTATCTGGGTCTCTTTTTGTTCAGAAATAAATTCTGGCCTTGATTTTTGAGGAGGGAACAAAGAATTGAAGCTCAGTGCTTAAAAGATAGAGAAGTAATTGAGGGGGCTACAAATATTTGCATAACCTGAACACTTAACATTTGAGAGTAAAACCAGGACTGCATTTCAGTTTGTCTTTGCCACCAAGGCTAAGGCTATCTTCATGAGGGGAAGCTAAAATACTTCTAGAAGAGGCATGCGGCACAAATCTAGGAAGCAGCAAGTTTTTGAGTCCTCTTAGTCATCAAGTGGGGATCCAAAGAAAAAGCCAACTAGGGAGGTTATTTTATGTCTCAGAACAGATCATTTACCATTTAATTTAACTGATGCTTTCATCTCCCACATATAGTAAGATAAATAACTACATAATGAAAGACAGTTTGACAAAGGCTTGGTTGCCAAGGATTTTTTTTCAGGGTAGAGAATCTCTCTGGCTGTTGCAAGGAGTGCCCCTCCCCCAACATAATCTATTTTCCATCTCATTAGGTAGGTCAATTAACTATTCTCTCTCCTAAAGTACCTTTCTCAAAGCAGCTTTTTAAATTTTGCTTTCCATTCTCCTGCAATCTCCTACTCAATTCCGCTAGAAGCTCCTGGTCTTGCTGCTTTTTTTTTCTCCCCCCCCCCAACTTTGCACTTGAGTAGCTGGGCAGTCCTAAAAGAAATGATCAGGGGAGGAAAACCACAAAAATGCTGAGGAGCATTTCCACAAAAGGGGGAAAAAACCCAAACCAAACCACCTAGAGAATTCATTGAGGGAAGTTCTGTGGATATTACCTTTAAACTGCAACAAAGAATTAAGCTGAAAATTCGGGCCCCAGCCAGAAGCAGGGAGGAGGGAGAAGGAAAAAAAAAAGCAAGCAATACAAGCTCCAAGAGATGTCCAGGCACCTCTCAGCAGGATTTACAATCCTGATTTCAGGCTCAGGAAAAGGAAAACACCTTCAGAGTTTCAAAACTGCTTAGAGATTTGCAACAAAGGGTAGGTTTCATGCCCTATTTCAACCTGATGTCCTAGGACATACCACCCTGAGAAAACAATCAGTTCAGCCATGAGACTTACATGCATTTTAAACACTAACACCAATGGAGGAAAGAGGAAGGAGAGAGAAAAGGAAGTTTTTCTACTTTATGGAATTTTCAAAAACAAACTGTTTGATTCCCTTATTGGACAGATAATCATCACTAGCATTTGGTAACTGATAGAAAATGAAGACAAATATACTAAATCAGATTGGGCCACCAGCAGTACTTTTGAAAACTTTCAAAGGAGTGGAAGTGGTAATCCAAAATTAATCACATTTCATCCTGTGACATAAATGTTTTCATTTCACTTTGCATCCTAGGCACTATTAGCAATCTTTCTTTCAAAGTGGAACTACCTCTCAGAAGAAATAATTCAACCTGACTCAAGTTCACAATAGCCAATTTGAATTTTCTCTTCTCCCCCATGTTTTAGAGAAACAAAATTCTAGGCTCTGGCTCCCCGTAATTTCATAATTTTTATTATTACCTTTTTCATTTCCAACAGCCAAGTGTGTGCTTCAATTGAGAATGCAGAGTTCCCTGTGTAGCTCATGTTCCCTACTCCATTCCAAAAATAGTATTCATCAGACTTGAAATTCTCCATGACAACCACTTACTCAGGTCTTTTAATTTGTTTTAAATGGAACTCTAAAGTTACATACAGGTGCATTAAAAAATAAACCCTGAAATATCACAAAAGCAATTTCTGGAATATACTATAGTCAGGTCTTTGAAGATTTAAGCCTTCTGGCAAATTTCTAGATGGAAAGCAGATTAATATGTTTTGTTACTCCTTTAAATTTATATTAAACAGCAATGCTAATTATGTAAAACTTTGATAAGGTGTGATCTTCCATTATTTTCATTTTGGTCACTAACAATTTTTTAAAACTGCATTGTTCTTTGACTAAATTGTGTTGCCTAGTTTATAAATATCATAAAGCTGACAACAATTTTAGCTGAATAATTAATTATTCATCATAATAGTCCCACTGAAGCATAGCATGAATGAACAGTATGTGGTTACAGATTATAAAGATCAGCATAATACATATATAATTTCTTTTTTCTTTTTTAGGTTTTTGCAAGGCAAATGGGGTTAAGTGGCTTGCCCAAGGCCACACAACTAGGTATATTAAGTGTCTGAGGCCGGATTTGAACCCAGCTACTCCTGACTCCAGGGCCCGTGCTTTATCCACTGTGCCACCTAGCCGCCCCCATATATAATTTCTTTAAGGATTTGTCATTTTAAAGATGGAGTTAAAACTATTAAAATGATGAGTACATCTAACATTCATCTTTTTTTTTGTTTGCTATATTTCAGAAGGATCTACATTTCTGTCAAAAAGCAAAATGATGTGATACATAGAAGGTATAAAATAATAACAAATTTTTATTCACGATATTTTCTCAAAGATATAAGTAATGGATGAGGACCACAGAGGTGGGCTATGAGGAAAGCAAGTCAGGACACAACAATATAAAGGAGTTAAATGACAAAGAAGGGTACCTCCACCCCCAACCCTGAACTCAAGGCCACTCTAGTTCCAGGCCTTGTTCCAAAAGGCAACTAGTTTGTTTCTGAGCCCAGGTCCAATGTAAGACAATTTTCACTGCATACTAATTAGGTTAGCTAGACAAAATTTAGTAAGTTTTTCTTTCATTGGAAAATGAATTTAGTCCTCCTAAGCAAAAATTCAACTCTCTGACCTATTTACAACAGGAAAAAAAAAAACCCCGAGATGACTGTAAAATGACTATTTGTCTGGAATAACACACAGTTCGATGGACAACCCATAAAACTGGGCCATCAATACACATATCTTGGAAAGACACTGTGGGTAGACAAGGAGCTGGGCCCAGAATTAAACAGGAAGAAGAGAATGAGCTGGGTTGCCTTCAGGAAACTGTGCAATGCTTCTAATGACCCAAGCTTTATCTGGAAACAAAGATCCATCCTTTTTGTCAACATTATTATTCTGATGCTGCTATACTGCTAAGTCATGAAAGGGGGGAAGACCCTCCTCAATTATTATTCGAGGTTACCGCAAAAGGCTTTAGAGAGGAATATGGTGGACACATGAAGACTGCCCCACATTACAAACCCAGGACTGTACAAGAGAAGCAGCAGAAAGCATGACATTGGAAAGATGACTTGACTGACTGGAAAAGAAGGGGAACTGGTCATGGAGCAAGAACAAGAGAGCACCAATGGGCAACCTGTGTATGCCACTGTGGTCCATGGAATGTTAAAGGAAGTAGAAGATCCCCAGCATCCTAGTCGGATTCCCTGGGGAATATTTATACAAGGGGATGAAAAAAGTCATCCAGGATGAAAGAAGTTAAATGAGTTATGATTTACATCATTGGAAAGAATACCAACAATGAGTGATAAAAATAAGCAGATACCATGAAATTAAATGATATGGTTAACCAGAATCAGAAAAAGAAGGCACAAACTTTACTTAAAGAGTGTTAAATCAATTCAATAAACATTTATTGAGTAAAATCTTAGGTGGTGCAATGGATAGGGAGTTGAATTTGAGATTAAGACCTAAGTAAAAATCCTCAGTCACTTTAGTTGTGTAACCCTGGGTAAGTCTGTCTGTCTGTCTGTCTTTTAGTTTTCTGCAAGTCAAAGGGGATAAGTGACTTGCCCAAGGCCACACAGCCATGTAATTATTAAGTGTCTGAGTTCGGATTTGAATTCAGGTACTCCTGATTCCAGGCCAGTGCTCTATCCACTACGCAACCTAGTTGCCCCTGGGCAAGTCTCTTAACCTCTTAGCCCCTCAGTTTCTTCATCTATAAAATGGAGATAATATAGAATCAACCTCTTAGGTTTGTTGTAAGGATCAAATGAGATCATATATGTATAAGTACTTTGCAAACATTCATTAGTATTCTAGAAATACTAGCTAGTATTAAATACTATAGGCTCAGCACTGTACACCATACTGTGGGGGGATACAGGGTAATATATGGTCTGGTAATATATTGCCTTATAATATCTTTGATTCCTTCAATTTCTTTTTCTTCTCTTTTTACTAAAGCTAACATTTTTAATACTATATTGAACAGAAATGGTGCTAATAGGCATCCTTGTTTCACCTCGATCTTATTGGGAATACTCCTAGTTTATCCCCATTTTATATATGAAGTTTTCCTTAAAATAATGATATATATATATATATATATATATATATATCATTATTTTAAGGAAAACTTCATTTATCCCTATACTCTCTGGTGTTTTTTTTAGTAGGAATGGATGTTTTATTTTGTCAAAGGCTTTTTCAGCATCTATTGAGAAAATCATGATTTCTGTTGGTTTTGTTACTGATACATTCAATTATGTTGACTGTTTCCCTAATACTGAACTATTCCCCCTGCCTACCTGATCATGGTGTACTTATATAGTATCTTTGAGCCAGGGCTTACAAACACAAATGAAATATTTCACAAAGGGGAGAGACAAAAGAAAGACTCCCCTACTTGGGAATGCCTCATTCATATGAATGTCCAACTAAAAAGACCAAAATTCTCTCCCCGGGTTCTACTCTAGATAGAAACCAAGCTGTTCTGGGTCAGTGGTACCACCTCGTGGCCAACACAGGGACAAACTATCTAACCCAACATTTCTGCTTTACTATTTTTTTTTTAAACTACACTCTGGCCTTCTCAGCCCTCTCACTCTACCCAAGTGAATGAAGATCTCTCCAACTTGCCTCTTTTGCCACTAACAGTCAGTTAACCCCCCCCACTCCCCCCCAGTAATTACTTACTTAAATGTACAAATAGTGCATTTTTAAGAGAACCATGGGTTCAAATCTTATATCAAATTCAAATCCACTATCAGTATGTTCCTGGGCAAAATAAAGTAACCTCCCTGGACCTCAGCTTTGTCCTTCATAAGAAAGGGAGACTGAACAAGATGGTCCCTTCCAGCTCTCTGTCCTACAAATCCCCATTCTTCTTCCAGTTCTAGCCTAGGTACCTCAGAAAATTCTGCATTTAAAAAAGGAGCCCTTTTTAATAACCCTTAAATAAATAACCCTTAAAGAAGTGCTAGGAAGACATCTGTAGCTAAGAAAACAAGTTATAATTAAGAACTTAAATTAGACGTGATAACAAAGTCCTTGAAAATATCCTGAATCGTCCTTCAGAATCATTTTCACAAGTCTATCTTAACTCCCCTTTTCTCAAATACCAGCATTTACAATAAAATGCCTCATTAAATTGTTTAAAGCACAATCATAATAGCATCCTTTAAAAAAAATTCAAATACTGTATACAGTATGTCACCTGCATTGTGTGTTAAGTGTGATACAGCCTAGGAACACAGGTGTCATTGATATATTTTTTTTCTGCAGGAAAATTTATTTCACAGTTCCAAAAATTTTAGCTAGGAACTTTTCTTTTTATGTTTGGAAATTAGAGCTTTCCTGTGTATATGTAATGTAATAGAACATAATGCAAGCAAATGTATGTACAACATACAGCAACAAGAAAGCAATGGTGTATGAATGGTACTATTGGAGTTACTAAGGAAATAAAGGACAAAATCTCTGCCCTCAAGAGGCTTGTTTCATAGGGGAAAAAATACACACGTTTTATTATTTCAAATTCCATTCTAAATGCAAAGAAGAGAGATTCAAAACATCAGAAGAGGTTTGAAGAGGGAGGCAAGTTGTTGTGAGGATTAAGTGTGATACATTTATATTTTATAAACTGTAAAGTATGTAAAATGCAAGTTATTAATTGTAAATGCTGTTTTTGATCAGAATTAGGGAGAAGTCAAGGTTGGCTGCAGAAGGTTTCATGGAACATGTAGGACTTCGGTAACTGCACTTACACAGTCTGAAGCACTGCTTACACAATTTTACACCAAGGTCTTTCTTTGTCCTTATGTTATTTAAGTATTTAAGTTTCAATGCTACAAAATATTATGGCATATAGCAAAAGTGACAGAGTAATTTAAATACAAAAACTGAATGTAAATTTTTCCACTGTTTGAATTCCCTTCTCTGGTTTCTACAGTGACTACTATAAAATGTATTTGTAATGCATTGCAATTTGTACTATTTGTAAAATTGAAGGATTAATTATAACTGTGTCCTTGCCTCAATATTGGGGGAGATATTTTTGGAAAAATACCCACCATTTTCCAACTGGAATTTATAGAAGTCCTGTGGGAAAATGCAAAATCAGGATAGAGCTATAGAACCAGACACACTGTATACATAGAAATAATATGAAATGATTATTTCTACACTATTTCAATTCATGTAAAGTGCAAGTCCAGAATTCTATAAAAATCCCTATATAAACCTGGAAGCATCATGAACGCTTAACCTTTAACTAACTAACCTTTAAACTATTAAGGGCAATAAAGCAAGAAAAAGTATAGCTTATTTACCAAATCCTAAAAAAGGACTTTGATTAATCTGGACAAGTACATATTTTTTTTTAATGCACCTTCAAATGATCAAGGAGTCCTTGTTCTACATGATCAAGAGAAGGACCATCAAGAATAACTAACACTAAATATCACTAAACCATTTTCAAAATGCTTCAGAGAGAGAGAGAGAGAGAGAGAGAGAGAGAGAGAGAGAGAGAGAGAGAAAGAGAGTGTTGAAAACATCATACACAAGGAGAGCTTAAATTCTAAACTCTCAAGTTGTCCTACATAAATAAAAGCATAATGAATAAGGATGGTTTTGGAAAACAAGGATTTTAAGAAACTGTTATTTTAAATGTTGATCTGGTAGAAAACAATTTAAATCACAAAGACTATGAGTTCTTAGCAGATATAATGCGTATAGAATAAAACATGACATGGCTGAGTATGCTTAAAAAAAAGGTCAGGCAATATTTTTAAGATATGCAGATTCCCATTTAGCAGACCACAACATTTTCATGCCAGAAATTAACATTCCATATACATGCAATTATTGGGAAGATTATATTACAATTTTCTGAAGCAAGAATACAATATGCTTGCTGAAATAATAGATCACTTGGAGATGGGGGTATAGAATTATCAAGGATCTCAAGAAAGCAGCAGTCTTTGAAGACAGGCAAAAGAAATTAGGGTTGCGATGGGGGGGAAGGCTGAGAGAAAATTTCATGGAAATAAGTATACGTACTATGGATTGGGCAAACACGGGCTTGATCATCAAACCCTGTAATTCTGGAACTAGTTCTCGGTGGCACATCTTGACACAGTCTTGGGACAATATAAGAAACCCTGCTTGAACAGTGGGCTGTTGATTTCTGAGATAGGCTAAAAATATAAACCACTTCAAAAACAATTTATACAATAAATTCATGGATGAGCTATTAGGGAAAGGTAGCCATGTTTGAGATGTTTTTCTAAACTTGTGGAGCTCAAGTCATAGAGGGCAACCGTGTGGTTATTTAAAATCTGCCTTGTTGGCCCTATCAGATGTAGAAAATAATGTAGGATGGACTACTAGTGTGACCCCCCCAATGGCATTTGTCATGAAAGATTTTCTCCTTAAAGTAACAATATATTTAAATTACACTTACCTTATGAGTAAGGCCAAAAAAGGAAAGTCTGAACTACAGACAGCAGTCACCTTCTAACTCATAAAATTATGTTTAGCTCTGGCAAAGATCCATAGGCTCCTAGGGAACATGTGTTATATTATAATTCCTAGACAGACTCTCAAGCCTCAATTTCAGGGTTGTGGCCCCTTACTCTTTGATGCAGTGAGTGATACTTCATGATCTGAAACACAGTGGCTAAGGCATGGAAATGGGAAGGACTACTGTATCAGATTAATATCTACAAACATACTGCTTTCATTGACTTAATGCAACCACAACTACCTAAAATATATCATAATCTCCAAAGTACAATTTCCTGTTCTAAATGATATGGTATTACTCTAATATTAGAACATTTTAGCACTACAGAATATGCAAAAGGAAGTCTTGTCTGATTTTTTAGAACTCACTAATTTACCCATAAGGCCACAAGATATCCAAGAATTTCTCAATTTTTAGAATCCAAAAATCACATTAATTATAAATATACATACTGTCACGTAATATTTAGTCTCAGAAAGCCTTTTGAAGATGCTTCAGCTATCATTATAAATTAGTCCTGTCTGCACATCATGACTGCTGATATAAATTAATAGTACTAATAGATTTTTATATATTTATTTCTATCAAATTTTTAAATTGTCCAATGAGTTTCTCTTCCCCCAATTTTAAAGTCTACATGCCTAGAGAAAATATTCCAACATGCCTTTAAACAACAACAAAATTGAACAGTTTATGTTTAAAATTATCTTTATGAATACTGTTTCAATAAACATTCATGGAGTTGGCTTCAAATGAGTATTTTGTTTTTACCTGGAATGAAGGCACTAGAGATAGTCTCAAGGTCCACTTTTTTTTTTAATGGCTCTGCACTTTTGAGGGAATAAACTCGATTCCTTTCAAGGTCTCAAAGTGCCCAATGACTTCTCACTTAATTTTGAGTCACATTTGAGATATAGCCAAGAGCAAATTGTATTAAGAACTGCAACTTCAATTTATATCACAGATTTGAAGCATAATAAAAATGAATCTGGGTTCCGATTTTTTCCTTATGAAGAGAACTTTAGTGGAGTTACCTTCACAGTCATTTTACAAAAGTCCTCCAAAAAAAGCATTTGGGCCTTTGGAATTCCCTTTCTGGACTGAGCCATGGAGGCAAACAGAATTAGGAGAAGTGAATCACTCATTTTACAGTAAGTTTTTCAAAGATATAGTAAAGAGGTCAGCATGTACTGTTACTCCTCAAACTCAACTCTGACTTCAACTGATAAAGGTAACTACCTTGACCTTGGCTAATTTAACCACAGTTCTCTTAGTCAGACACAAAGGCAGGTGAAATCCTGGTTACACAGGCACAAAAAAAAAATAGTACATTGATCATTCAGACATAAATTAAGCAATACTGAGGAAAAGAAAAGTGAACATTTTAGGGTGTTTTGCAAGCTTTAGTGACTGTTGAAAACAAAGTTTTAATCTTATCTTTTCATTTATGTCAAAGAAGCAGATAAAAGAAAGCTCCCTAGAACACCATGAAGGGAAAAATATTTCTAGGATGTATTTACCATCATTTCCAAGTCTTATCTCAAGTTAGGGCTTCATTTATCTTCTAGCTGAAATTAATCTTTCACTTAACTTGTTCATAGACTTTCATAAGAAGGTAACTTTGCAAACATTAGTTTAAATATTCAGAATTAGCCAAGAATAAAAGGAATCAAGTGAGTATATAGCAAAAGCATAATACCTTATGCTGGAACTCCGCCCCCCCCCCCCCCCCCCATGAAAACTTTTGGGTATTTGTCATAGCCACTTTATAGGATGCATGCAAAACAATCTTCAAAATGAGCATTTTTAAATATAAAAAGTGTTTTACTGGTGGTTTCAAGGCAACCAGAGTTAAAAGTGAAGCATGGACTCACATTCTGCAAGGTGGAGTGAAGGGAAGAGAGAAAATAATGATTTCTTTCCTACAAAGGTATGCACGGATGCCTCATCTGGAAATGTGGCACAATCCTTGCAAAATAACCACTCGGCTCTTAAATAAAATTCACATCAGAACCTTTCCTCACGTTTGATTTAAAAAAAAATTTAAAAAAGGAAACAGTCCTAGACATGTGTTCTTTTGCCTTATTGCCAAAGTGCTGCCTGTTTCGGGCCAACTCTTGGAAAAGAAAAACTTGTTGCAACAGTACCATTTAGAGTTCCCCAAATAGCCTGTTTCAAAGGACTGCACAAGGAACCCATTCAAGTTATTCTCATCATAAAAAAAGTACAGGGAGAAAAAAGCCAGTCCATTGCGACTTGGTTTTGTCGTCACGAACGCTTCGGCTTTAGGGGTGCTGAGGAGGACTGGCCCGAGGGAGCCCGAAGGGGGCCAGCAGAAGGGCTCTTTTCCCGAACCAGCTACTGTCCTAAGCATCTCCTTGCCCCGATTTCGAGCGAGCGAGAGAGCGAGCGGGCGGTCGGGCAAGTGCTAAAAGACATCATTTACTGGCCCAACCCAATGAATGACATCGGCAAAGTCGGGACGTTTGGGTGCCCTCGCTTGCGACCGACTTCGGGGCTCTTAGCAGGCACCTTTGTCTGCCCTCAGCCCCGGACCCCGAAGCTAAAGGAGCCGAAGCGGACTGCTCCGGGAGCCAGGAAAGGTAAAGGCTGGGGAGCCCGGCCGCCCCCCCCCCCCGCACCCCAGGGAGCCGGGGAGTCGGGGCCGGGCAGCTCGCCGCGTCTGCAGTCGTAGAGGGGACGGCGCGCTAACGGCCCTTGCCCCGGCCCGGGTTGGCAACACCACCCCAAAGCGGCCACCGCGCGTCGGGCCCGCGCCCCCCCCCCCCCCCCCCCCCGCCGGTTACCGGCGATCCGGGGCCTCGCTCGGCTCGCGGCGGAGACAAGTGGCGTCCCTCGGGCCGGGAGCCGTCCGGGGCTGCTGCGGGGGTCCGGGAAGGGGCGGCCCGCGGCGACGTGGCACTGGCCGGCGACGGCCCGAGGGGCCGAGGGCGGGCGGCGGCGGGCGGCGCGGGGCGGATCGCGGTCCCTGCGCTCAGTCCCGCCAGCGCCGGGCCGCAGGCACTTTTAAGCTCCGCGATGTAAAAGGAGCCCTCAGGCGGCGCTCCCCCTCCCACCCACTCGGAAACTTTCCCCTCCGCCGGCCCGGCCCTCCCCCAATAGCCCCCAGCTCCCCCCGCCCCCCGCTCCCTCCCCTGCCGCCCGCGCGCGCCGCTCCCTCCCCCTCCCCGCCGGACTCTCACGCTCCGACCCTGGCTGAGCCTCGGGGCCGGGCCTCGGCCGCCCCCGCCCCCCCCGCGCCCCGGCGGCTCGCAGCCCTAGCCCCCGCGCATCGTTCCCGGGCCCCGGGCGGCCAGCGCGCCCCGCAAGGCTGCGCCTCCCGGAGCCGCCGCCGCCGCGGGGAGGCCGATGTACAGCAGCAGCTGCCGGCCCGGCCGCCCCTCCCCCGCCGCCAGCCGCCTGCTCCCTCGGCACGCGCGGCCGGCCCCGGGCCCAGCCCGCCTGCCCCGGCCGGGGCGCACAGGGGGGGCCCCGGAGCGGCGACACTCACTGCCGCCCACACCCAGGGGGCGACACCGGGGCCGGGGCCGCCGCCGCGGCGTCGTCCCGCCTTCCCTCGGCCAGCCGCGAGCCGTCGCGGTCGTCGTCGCCCGGCGCCTCGGCCGGCCAGGTGCCGCTTCAATCTCGGCGCGGAGCGGCGGGCCCGCGGCCCGACAGCCCCGCCATGATGGAATGCGGCCATGGCGCATGCGCCGCCGCGGGGGGGGGGCACAGACGGGCCCCCCGGGCCCGGGCCCCCAGAGAGCGGCCCGCGGGCGCTCGGGGCGACGCGCGGGGAGGGGGTGCCCCGCGGGCTGCCCACTTACCCAGCTGTCGAGGCAACAAGGCCGGCGGCCCCGATGGCTCCGCGAAGTCGCCTCGGGGCTTCGGCCGCCGGCGCTCCGCGGCGTCTGGGCTGCGAGCGGCCGGGCCGGGCTTGCAAACTCACGGGGCCGACAACCCGTGTGCCCCCCGCGGCAGGCCTCCCCGGCCCCCGCCCCCCGCAGGTCGCCGCCCCAGGGACCAGGCCGAGCGCGGGCCTGGACGCCCAAGGCATACAATCTTGCGAGGTGAGCGGAAGCCCTGAAGGGCAAGGGCTGGGCCAAAGAAACTGCCGGGGCCCCGCCGGGACAGCGCCGAGCCCAGGGCGGCCGGGGGGGGGGGGGGAAGGTCAGGGGCGCCGAAGAAGTCCGGGAACTAAAGCCTCCCCCGACCTCGAAAGGGACTGTGGGAGAATCCCCAGTTGGAGCCGCTGGGAAGAGACGCGAGGGAAAAGTTTGGGGAGGTGCGAAATGAACTGACCGGAAACCCCAAACCACGCCCCCCCCTGCCCCTCGATCATTTATGAGGTGATTCCCGTAGGCTAAGCAACGAGCGGGTAAAGTTGGGGGGCCCGAGGGGGGGGCAACAGGAGCCTTGGCCACGAAGGAGGAGCTGGACACACAGAGTCTCAGAATCGGGAGGCTCCAAAGCCCACAGAATCAAATCTCAACCTAAAAAGTGATCACTCTGAGAAGGAGCCTCTGCCTTGGCGGGTAATTGGCGGACAACTCTCCCGTTTTGGAGAGCCTGCCTGAGATCAAATCCACACCCACCTCTGTGCAACTTGCCCACTCTGCTTCTAGTACCTGCTCTTTGGGGCGAAGCAGAACCCAGCGAAATCCCTCTTCAAAGGGCAGCAAGGTGTGAAGAAACGGAGGGCGGAGTTGAGCAGAGTGCCTCTTGCTTGGAATGGTACAAAAACTAATGGAGGGGAATTCAGAAACAGCACTCTGATGAGACCTGAAATGGGGGACAACTTCCAAAACTGGAGTCTGCCCCCTAGCCCTCTCCCCACTACCCACTTTCAGAAACCCAAGTAGCAGAGAGAAATCAACCCCTGTGGTGTTTGGACTTGTGCATGGAAAGCCAGATGAAGCCAAGGCACAGAAGTCAACAGTAGCCAGTCTAGACCTGAAATGAGACTCTGTAACGCTCTGTCAAGCTGAACACAATGTGATCAACCTGTAACTTCTCTATGGAGAATTTGCTCCAGCCTGCAGCTTTCCTCACATTATAGGAAAGTGGCTTGTGTACTTTAAACACCCAACTCAGTTTCAACTGTAATGCTCTGAATACAGTTGCAGAGAGTGCAAGGACAAAGGTCATCATATTGGGAAAGCAAGGACCATGACCTACATGTTTCTTCTAGCACAGCCTCACCTCTCCCTCCAACACCATAGGTTCTTTCTTATGTACAGCAGATACCCAACATATTTTAAGTTAGCCAAACTCTCCTCTGATCCCCTTGGTGGGTGATGGTGGGAAAATACTCCATAACACAGACCCACATCCAGTACATCAACCACAAAGTATGCCTACTATAAGGGCAAGACAAAGGCAGGTAAAAGAGAAGGCACAGGCAAGCCAGGGAAAAACAAAAGAGAGATTCAGGACAACTACTCTTACACGGAAAGAGATCCCTTTCATCTAGGGACTGAGAGAAGCCTCACAGAAGGTGGCAGTTTGACTTGGGGTGTGGGGTGCAGTAAGCCAGATGATCTCTGAGGATCCTTCCAGATCTAGATTCTAGGATCTGAAAATTCATAATGAAAAACAATGGAGCATCCAGGATATTGAAAAGTAAGGCTCTGACTCCAAAAGATATGCAACACATTCCAGACCTAGAAATGTAGCATGAAGAAAGCAACTGACTAGACTTTTTGAGGGGTACAGACTTGAAACCATCCCTGAAGGACACCTCATCATTAACCTTTAACCCTTTCGGAGTCTCTCAAATTGAAAGGTACCACCTCTTCTTTAACCTCTCCTCCTCAAATGTACTTTTCTGCAAGTGTTAGCAATCAAGATAAATGAAATCTTCCTTTTTGCTTTTATTGAATTCTGTCTCCTTTCAGTATCTTTTCTATTACCCTCAATTGTTAGTACCTTCCCATCACTGTGGTTCCCTTACTATATCTCCCCCACCCCTCAATTTTAATGTAAACTCCTTGGAAGCACATTTCTCACTATTCTGTGCATTTCTCCATTGTTTAGCTCATTGCATGAGTTAGATGCTTAATAAGACTGCTTGCTCATTGCTTGGATCCCTTCTATATGAGCTTCAGAGAAGTCTCTTCCCTGCTCTGGGCCCCACTGTCCTCCTCTCTAATTGAGGCAATTGGATGAGTTCAGGGGTATCTTAACTAGGGGTCCATGCACTTGTTTCTCAGATATTTTAATAACTATTTCAGTATAATTAATTTCCTTTGTAATTCTCTATATGTTATTTTGGGCATTGAGAAACGTGATTCTGAAAAGGATTCATGATGTCAATGACCTACACATAAAATGAGGAACCTTTAGAAATGACCCTGAAGGTCTTTCCTAGCTCTAAATATGACAAAATAAATGATTTTTGAAGGTTTGCTGAATTCCAAAAGTATACCTTCATTACATCCAGGGTCCTGTTTTTATTTGATATTTTCCTGATTTTTATCCCTGATTTTGCCACAGAAGTCATTGACAAAATACAAGTCACTTTAGCAGAAAGTTGCTTTACAATACTTTTGGCCAGATCAAGTCATTTCTGTTAGCTAAGATTGGCTTTATACCCTTATCTCTTACACGTATAGCTAAAGAGAAAGACAATTTGGATATTCCACAGAGCTTATTCAAATGAGATGTATCTTTATTTCCAAGTCTTTGTTGGTTATTGTACTCAATGACAATCTCAACTATTTTTAAGTGAATAAATTATGAAAAAGTGGTCTATATAATCTATTTAAAGATGTCTGTAACTTTTGCTTAGAAGCTGGTGTATTTTTAAAGGTAGTAGACACGTTTCTTCTCTTCGATGCCAAAGTTGTATGGCCCTGTGAATTCCCAGGAAGCACTTTGTTCATGTTTTGATTCAATTGTCTTGAACAAGGAAAACTGTGATTAATGATGCCATGTTATATAATGGATTTCTCTCTCATCTGGAGAACTAGAGTCTCATATCCAGAGTACCAAAGTTCTTAAGGGGTGAATGCTTCACATTCTTTATGTTGCAGAATATATGCTTTCTAAAGCTTGGCAGTAATTAAGAAAAGGATTCCCTGGAGATCATAATCCAGTCCTTGATCACCATGGACAGATTTCTTGAAACTCCTGCTTCTTTTCCTTTTATCTTATGCACTTGAAAGGATATTTTGGGGTTTGTGGGCCATTATGGTAAACCATTGTTCCAAATGGACATTTTAGAAAAAAAAGATGCCACCACCACCTCCCACTTCCCACCCTTCACTCTGCCTTCTACCCCTCCTAGAAAACCTGGTGATTTATGACTGGTTTCAAAGCTTAGTTCAAAACCTGCCATCATACTCTGAAGTTACAGCCATCCGTGAGTTTTGAATCTACTCCAAAGGCAGAAAGTTGGCTAAATCCTTGCTTGAAGTGAGATACAAGTATTCCAACATAAATCATTCTAAGTACAGTAAAGTCCTTTTTCTAATGCTAGTTTTGGGAAACAAGTATACCACCTGTGTTATGGAGAGAGAGGTCTTAGGCATCTACCATTGTGATAGGAGTGGGGTTTGGCTCAGTATAATACAGATCACGGAATATTGAAGTGCTCTCTAGGGGATTTATTGCATATTGTATATTGTATATTACAGCACCAATGCTAAAGATAATTGGTTTTGAAGATGCCCCTTATGCTTGTCAAGATCTCAGATCAGAACCAGTCATGAGACTGTGACTAGACCTGACCTGGTAGTCATGACATTACTGAAAGGACTTCCAGCACAGTGGAGTTGGGTTGGTCCCCCCCCCACCCCCCAGATTCCATGGCCAAGTTCCACAAAATCAATTGGTTTGACTTCATGGCAATCTGAATCAGCTGTTGAAGCAGCTGAGAACATTGAATTGGTCTAGTGTTTTTCAGTTGGCTAGGTAGGCTTCCATTATTCCTGAATAATCTACATACTGTTAAATGATATACACGAGGAGATATGTACCCCCAGGATAGCATGGCATGTTTGAACAGTTAGAGGTACCAAATGAGAGGACTTTCAGTAAAAGACAACTGCTAGAGCAGGGTGGACTTGAATCAAAAGGTCCTAGAAGTTCTAAAATTCAGTTTGAATGAGATTCCTGCTCCCTTATACTCTAGGGAACATACATTTTCCAAGAGCACAGAAGAAAAGGGCCTTATCCACACCATTGTGGGGATAGGCTAATTGCTATCTCTAGAGCTGGTGGCTATTTGTGTTACTGCTGATTACAACTAATTGGTCGGAAGGCATCCCAGAATGGGACAGGAAGTTGTTCCCAAAGATGTGGTCCAGTTCTGACCCTGATGCCCAACAGGTCAATGCAGGGAACTCTAGCCAAAGTGCCAAAAGTCCCCTATTGCAATCACAGGCAACAGCCAGCAGCCATCTTTGTGGGACAACCAAACTTATAACCCCTCAATCCCCCCCCCCCCAAAAAAAAAGGATCTGTGTGGTTAGTGTGAGACAGGGGTTTGCTTCAGATCACATTTGGCTAAAAATGTTTCCTGCTCCGTGTTATCACTTGTCATATAGATGGTCTCTTCGAAGCATGAAAAACGTCTAAAGCCAAATAATGGTCCGTTGGAAAAAAGGCTTGGCTTCTCACTCCCATGCTAGACCAGAGACCATTTGGACTGTTAGGTTGTGTTTTGGCTTCAGTTTGGGAACCATTGTTGAGAGACACAGTCAAAAACTAACAGTGAGCGATCCTCCAACTGAAGGCTTGTTTAAGCTTTTGTAGAGGAGTTCCCTGAAATAAAACAAATTAAGGCTTAAAATAATCTACAGCTGATTACACTAAAGCTTAGTTTTCTGAAGCATGAATAACTTTCCTCTCCTAATTAAAATCTTTTAAGCTAAATTGAATCGTAAATGAATCTAAATGGAATAACTATACTTAGATAATTTAGTAATGAAAAGAATAGCATCTGTTTCAATTAATGGTCATAATATTGAACCCCGAGTAAGTTATCTAAATATAGCATATAAAACTTTCATGCTTTAAAAAAATTACACTTTGCCTGCTTTTTCTTCAGATTCTTTCTTTACTAATATTTTCTTTGGCCTCAATTCAACTTTGGCCAGCATAGGCTGCCTTCTTTTGAGTCCTGACTCTGTTGGAAACATCAACCGTCATTTATTCAACAATCAGTCACCTAATCCACTGGGAAAAGTCTCAGCTCCCTTCTATATGTAGGAACTCTAACAAACAACCTGTACTCGTTCCCTCTCTTTACTTGATGTCACTACAAGGTGGGGCATTGCCCTGGGATCAGAAAAATTGTTAATGTGTTGGGGCCTTTTCGTTCTATGATAGAGAAAAAGTAAATGAAAAAGTTGAGCAATATTAAGTCATTGTGCAACTTACATGAGCTCTAGTTTTCCTTCAGTGTATGATAGATAAGAGAAATTCATTCAGTAAGCAAAATTTCCCAGGAGGTATCATGGTACTATGGAAAGATTGCTTATTTTGTAATCAGAGCCTCTGAGTTCAAATCCTTCCTCTTAACAGGCACTTTATCTTTTTTTTTTTTTTTTTTTTTTTTTTTTTTTTTTTTTTTTTTTTTTTTTAGGTTTTTGCAAGGCAATGGGGTTAAGTTGCTTGCCCAAGGCCACACAGCTAGGTAATTATTAAGTGTCTGAGGTTGGATTTGAACTCAGGACCGGTGCTCTATCCACTGTGCCACCTAGCTGCCCCAAGGCACTTTATCTTTGAACCTTATTTACCCATCTGTAAAATGTGAAGATTGGATTAGATGATCTTTAAAGCCCTCTCCTATCCTAAGACCCTATGAGTTACAGTAAATGATAGGTATGATATGCATGTACCCTTCCTGCAACAACCCATGGATCTTCCCAAAATATACTGCATAGCTGGATTCTCCTGCTTCCCCTCATTTTTGTGTCCTGTGAATGGTCAGATATTGTGTACATTCGGTGTTTGCTCAGAAAAATATAGATCCTTTGCTTTTTCCATTGAGTTCTCTCTACATGTGTTCATTCTAGTTTATTCACTTTAGTTCCCTCTCTAATTTCTTAATTATATTTTTATTGGCTCTAGAGAGAATTTGAAGGAAGAAATAAAGGCTTGAAATCAGTAATAGTGAGAGATTTTTATATCAGGCTACCAAAATGTGCTACATCTAACAAAAAATAAAAATGAGAGACTAAAAATAGATGTAACTAGAGAGTGTTTTCCTATTTTTTAAAAATTCAGTTTTGTTTTATTTTCAGGGCTGCATTCTCTTTCTCCTACTTTCCAAATGGGAGAAAACATGAAAAGCAAAGCTCCTGCTACAAATATATGTAATCCACAAAACAAATTTCTGCATTGGCCATAGCAAAAAAAACAAAAAGCAAAAAAAAAAAAAGGGCTCATAGGGGCGGCTAGGTGGCACAGTGGATAGAGCACCGGCCCTGGAGTCAGGAGTACCTGAGTTCAAATCCGACCTCAGACACTTAATAATTACCTAGCTGTGTGGCCTTGGGCAAGCCACTTTAACCCGTTTGCCTTGCAAAAACCTTTAAAAAAAGGGCTCAATCTGCACAACTGAATTTTTCCTTGATAAATTTTACTACAGAGAAATTAAAACACACACACACACACACACACACACACACACATATATAATACGTAAAATCAACATATTCTTAACTCGATTAGAACTTATTAACATGTTTTTCATTTCTTTTAATGCATTGTGGTTTGAAACTTATCTACTATCTTCAATGCCACTCCTACTCTTGGTGAGTTAGCAGTGGCACAGTAATTTAGACTAACCTTTTCAGTATAAATTCCCACAAATTATTCTGAATGAAATTCATTTCCTGTAAAGAATACAGTGTTGATTCCTGTAAAGAACAGAGTGCTGAATACACTTCTTAATGCTCTATGTAACTTTTTCTTTTTTCCTGGGTAATCCAATCCATTTAAATTTATGATTATCATTGTCAAATTTGTCTTTTCCCTATCATTCTTTGTTAAATTATTATTTAGTTTATAAGATGGAAATACTAGTCTTTTTGATTCTTATTGTTACCATCCAAACTTCATCAGACAAAATTCCATGGTCTTTTACTATTATTTATATATGATTCTTTAACTATGGACTTCTGCTTTATTTATATGATTAATGTTTTACTTTGGGATTTCCCTTCCCTCTCCTTCTACCCTCTGATTTTAAAATGTTCTGTATCTCAAAGAGGTTTCTGGAACACGGAGATATTTAGCCAATAGAGTACTGCAAAGTCTCACATTATTTAACACCTAGTTTTTATTGTTTTGAGAACTGGGATTTATTTTAAGTACTTTCCTTTTTGGTTCGATGACTTGGTTGTTGTTTCTAGACTTGCTTGAAATGCTTATGTTTCTTTGTAAATTTTTCAAAGTTCACACACTTTGCACATGGTCATCTCTTACTTTTAGACAGGATGCATTGACATTGCTTTAATTGTTAGAAAAACTTTCCTTGCATTTGGGGCTTCCATCCATTGCTCCTGATTTTTCCCTCTGGCTGCCCTTTCCCACTGGACAGCTCTTCACATTTTTTTTCTTTTTCAGTTTTCCTATCACATACTGTATATAGGTCTTTATATTTTCATTATTTCTTATAATTTTTTGGTGGGGCTCTTTTAATTCTAAGATTGAAGGATCATAGATCTAGGGCTAGAAAAAGACCTCATCTAATCCTACCTCCTCACTTTACATTTGAAGAAATTGAGTCTCAGGGAGCTTAAGATACTCAGACAGATTCCTCTGACTCCAGAGTTAACATTCTTTCCACTGTGAGAAATACAAGGGTAGGATTGGAGGAAGGAAGATCTGGGATTGAGATTCCTGCCTCTGACAATGATTATCCAGGTGACCCTGGACAGGTCCCCTTACCCCTCTGTTGACCTTTGCATGTTCAGTTGCTACCTGATTTTTAAATTTCTATAAGCTCTTGTTTCCTTTATTCTTGTGATTTATTAAAAACACCCAACTAGGGTTAATTCTTGCATATATTCTTTTTTTTTTTTAGGTTTTTGCAAGGCAATGGGGTTAAGTGGCTTGACCAAGGCCACACAGCTAGGTAATTATTAAGTGTCTGAGGTTGGAATTGAACTCAGGTCCTCCTGACTCCAGGGCTGGTGCTCTATCCATTGCACCACCTAGCTGCCCCCTTGCATATATTCTTTAAATGAGTCATTTTCCTTTTGAAGGAGGGCCTCTTTTTTGAGCATGGCAGCTAGGTGGCCCAGTGAATAGAATGCCAGATCTGGAGTCAAGACTTTTCTTTGTGAGTTCAAATCAGACCTCAGACTCTCACTAGCTGTATGAACCTGGGCAAGTCACTTCATCTTGTTTGCCTCAGTTCCTCATCTGTAAAAGGAGCTGGAGAAGAAATTGACAAAACGCTCCAATATCTTTGCTGAGAACTCAAATGGGGTCACAAAGAATTGTATACAACTGAAATGACTAAACAACAATAACAAGAAGTCTCTTTCAGTTCGTTTTTTCCCCCACATGGCTAATGGTATGTTAGCTACTTCAGTTTCTCTGTATACTTTTTTCTTTCCCTCCCTCCCTTCCTTCCTTCCTTCCTTCCTCTCTTCCTTTCTTCACTCCTTCCCTGCTTCCTTCCTTTCTTTCATTTTCTTTCTTTCTTCCTTCCTTCCTTCCTTCCTTCCTTCCTTCCTTCCTTCCTTCCTTCCTTCCTTCCTTCCTTCCTTTCTCTCTCTCTCTCTCTCTCTCTCTCTCTCTCTCTCTCTCTCTCTCTCTCTCTTTCTTTCTTTTTTTCTTTCTGAAGTCTGGCTTCCCTGTAACCTTGAGTGGAGAGTCCTGGCAGTCAACTCTAATTGTTAGGAAGCTTTTTTTTTTTTTTGCTGAGATCCAGCCTATGTTGCCCCCTCTGCAATTCCACCCCCTCACGCTCCCTCAGTTCTGTTTTCTGGGGCCAAGTAGAACAAAGATAAATCCACCTCTTTATGACAGCCCTTCAAATATTTGCAAGTAGCTTGCATGCTCCCCCTGCCCTCCCTTCTCCCTTCGATTCTTTCCCAGTTTTATCAACCTGGTTGAAATATATATATGTAATAGGAAGATTGATTTTATATACATATATATATATATATATATACATACATAGATGTGTGTGTATGTATCTATATCTATATAATATTTCAACCTATAGATGTGTGTATGTCTGTCTCTCTGAGTATCTTTTTGTCTCTCGGTTTCTAGAAAAAAATAAATGTATATGTCTGTATATTTATAAAGAGATCACAAAGGCTGGTTGCCTTCAGCTTAGTTCATTGTAAATTCTTGAGACCAAATGAGAAAAATGAAGTTTAATTTGGGTAAATGGAGAGTAATGACATCTCAAATCTATTTTGTGCTTTGCCTCTGGAAAACTAAATCTCTTATAGCAACTTTGTGGGGAGACATGATATGCAGCATTGACCTTTACCCTGTTTTATGAATTAAGGAGGAGAAAGTGAGGCTGGTGACTTAGAACTCCAATCCAATTCATGGGATTGTCATGGTATCATCTCCCCAATGTCATGGTCTTCTTCAAGGATAAAGGGCAAACATCATTTTATTTTATTTTATTTTTTTATG
Source organism: Macrotis lagotis (assembly GCF_037893015.1). Lineage (NCBI taxonomy): Eukaryota > Metazoa > Chordata > Mammalia > Peramelemorphia > Peramelidae > Macrotis > Macrotis lagotis. The sequence continues at coordinate 49,168,096 of NC_133666.1, forward strand.
ATTTTTCAAGGCAAATGGGGTTAAGTGGCTTGCCCAAGGCCATACAGCTAGGTAATTATTGAGTGAGCCCGGATTTGAACCCAGGTATTCCTGACTCCAGGGCCGGTGCTTTATCCACTGCGCCACCTAGCCTCCCCAAACATCATTTTGTGAATAAAGAAACTTAAACTCAGAGAAAGTCAATGACATGCCTACAGCCACACAGCTAATAAATGGAGAATCTGACACTAAGAACTTAGGTTTTTGAGTATACTTTGCTTCTTAGTCCTCTGACCCCTGATTTCTTCCCAGAAGCCCTTTGCTAGGAGGACAAAGCTTCCAAGGTAGAACATTCTGCTCTGGGATACTTTTGATTCTTAGGAAGTTTTTTCCAAACATCTACTTGAAATCTGCCTCTCTGCAACTATCCCACTCCCCCAATTGCTACCAGCTCTGCCTTCACAAACTAAGTAGAGCCTGACTAATCCTTCTAAGCAAGGCTCTTCTGATTTCTTCCTTGGGTTTATCCGGTCAAATCAGTAGATCTCTGTCTTCCATTTCCCAAAACAGAACAAGAGATGAATTCTCACAAAAGGCATTTTCCATTTCCCAAAACAGAGTAAGAGATGAATTCTCACAAAAGACATCTGACAGGGACTGAAGTCATCCTAAATAAGATAAGTGTAACAAGAAAGAGGGACAAAGTGACTTCAAGGCCAGTTGCAGAAATGAGTTCCAAATTATGGTGTAACTGGACGCCTGGGATGTAGAGATGGGGGGGGGGGGTCTTGCCCTGTTCATTTGTAAAGGATCCCAGTGTATTTGGAGTTATTGCTTCTACCCCTCTTTGTGCTGCCCCTCTCCATTTTTTTCGAGTTATACAAGATTTGGGGGCAGTGCATGCTGGCTCTTTTGTAAGGAAATTGCTATTATCACTCAAAAGAGTATAAATATTATTTTAGCACTCCTAAGTAAGAGTCTTTGAGGATTAACAGTGGAAGCTATGGAATTCTATATTCAGAGCTTTCAAAGACAGAAGAAAAGGAAATGTAGAGATCACTGAAGCCAAGTCTGAGACCCAAAGAAGGGAATCAAGGTCATATGATTATAGATATAGGGCTGGGAGAGATTGTAAGGATCATCAAGTTAAACTCCTTCACTGAACAGTTGAGGAAACTGAGCAGAGCAGTTAAATGACATGTCCAAGGCCACTCATGTCATGTCAGAGGCAAGATGTGAATCCAAGCCCTCTGATTCTAAAGGTGCAACCCTTTCATCTGTGCTACACATAGGGAAGAAGGAACAGAGTTGTGATACAAACCACATTCAGAGTTCTTTTGACACATTTGTTCATGAGCTGTTGGACTTGGGTTTTAGTCCAGGACTCATTTCCCTGGAAATGATTGGAACAAAAGCAACTGGGAAAAAAAGAAGACAGTTTGGGAATCAGTCTACAGATAATTTTTGTAAAGAAGGTCTATCATCTTCCTTCCAGTTGTATGCTGGGAAGGGAAGCATTTGACCTTCACTGGTTTTAAGGATTAAAGAATTTGAGCTGTGAAGATATGATTTTGCCTGTTTTTTGGGAGCCCGTGTTCAATGTGGCCGAGAAGGTTTTGATATCATTATCTCTCAAGAATGTGAAACGGCCTCCATGCTTTAAAATGTACCCAAACAAATAGATGATGATAACCCTCAGGAAAGTTGGCACAGTTGAATCCTTTCTTCTATTTGCAAGTGTTTGAAACTGAAGAAGATAACTAATTTGTTTTCCTCCTTTGCTTCTGTCTTTTATTCTTGAAAAGGAAGGGAGCCAGAAAGTAGAAGTAGGTTGGGGGTGACAGGCAAGGGGAGTGGAGAGTGCTGGGCATAGAACTAGAAAAACCTGGTTTGAATTTTGACTTCACCTCTGAGCCTCAACTTCCTTTGTCAAAATGGTGATAATAATACCTTTTCTACCTACCTTGCAGAGTTATTGTGAGTAACAGAATTTGAAAGTCTTGAAGGGCCATAAAATTACCAGCTAAGCAAAGTGGAGGTGGCATGATTTAGTGAAAACACTGGACTTGGAGTTAGTGAATTGAAATTCAAATCCCAGCTCTGTCACTTATCCCAGCATGATCTTGGACAAGTCACTTCTCAACTTCACTTGCCTCAGTGGTAGAATGAGGGGGGTTGGACTACACAAACCTGACCATTCTATAATGAAGGAGTGGAGCTAACACATATACAGATAACACACATAAATATAATGCAATGACTGTTACATGGCTATGGGGCACTAGCCTTAACAAAATAAATTCAAAATTTTTTAATACAGTCCTGGCAAAATAGAAGGAAATGACTAACTGAGAAGTACTAAAAAAGGCTTTCAGAGTTTAGAGAGAAGGAGATGACTTCTGAGGAGGGGGGAGTGGATAAGGCGGTAGCAGTGATGTCTATTTTTGGAGGGGCAGAAGGGCCTATTTCCCTTGAAATTTTTCTTGCCGTGTTTTCATGGAGTGAGTGGCATTTGAGCTGGGCTTTAAAGGATGGGTAGAGTTTCGACAGGTGGAGAAATGTTGGGGGAGGGCCTGCTAGATGATGTGAGCCTTCTAGATGCCTGAACTCCAAGCAAGCAAAGGCCCACTTAACATCTTGGAAGCTGCCCTTCTCATGTGGAAGGTCATGCAACGGCTCGTCTTCAAAGCTAAAAGTGAAGTGGAAATTTGACATCCATCCAATTTCTGAGATCAATACACACCAGGCCATATGTGGGGGGGCATTGCATAGTCCAGCTCTACCAGCATTATTGGTACATGAAGGGGAGCAGGAGGTGATAACACTGGAAGGGGTGGGGGTTGGGGGGCAGAGGATTTATAATGCAAGCACTATATTGAGTAGGTAGTTGAAATTTTCTGAATTTGAAGTTTTATCCAGCTATCCTGGCCCTCACTTTCAGGCGGACAGGCTCAGGGCCTTTTCCTTTATCTCTCCCCCCCCCCCCCCCCCCCCAGTGCCTAGCATGTTAGATTACAGAGAGGGATAGCGACTAGGCCTGTGATTTTCTTGGTATGGGTAACTCCCAGGTATGGAGACTCCCTCTACCAGTGTCAGTCAACCTCTTCCCTATGACTTCATCTTAGTGGTTCAGTACTTGCCAGTGAGTCACACATCTAGGATGGAGCAGAAGCTGGTCTTGAATCCAAGTCTTCCTGTCTTTGAGGCCAGCTCTCTCTCAAAGACTCCTCTTACCTTGTACATAGTAGGAGGCCTGAGAAATGTCTGTTGAATTGAATTGGCTTGTCCAATGGAAATCCTGTCAGCACCTCTTAAATATCAAACTGGAGCTGCTGCCTTCAGGGCCCAAGGCTTCACAGTCATCTTCACCCTGGTACTGTACAGGACCATAGAGAAGTCTGACCCTCCCACCCAGGCGGCTGCTGAAGAAGCCACCGAGGCCAACTCTGGCCAGGAGACCAAGTCCTGGAAATGAATACTCCTTGTTCAGAGTGCAGAAAAGCCGATTGTGCTAATAAAAACAGTTCTTCGTGCCATTTTGAGGAGAGCTTTCTTTAAATGGGATTTGTTTTTTCTTGGGCTTTGGAGCAGGATACATTCACAGACAGCCAGGCTTCCACCTCCCCTCCCAGAGAGGGGGCAGGGGGGAAAGAGCCTTAGCCTGAATCCTCTCACTCAACAGTCAGCTAGAGATCTTTCCCTCCAGCTGACTGGCCTCTGCTCAGAGACTAATCCAGGAGGGCTGCACCAGGACAGATTTAGAGCTTCTTTAAATATACATATGTCACATATATGCTGTCTTTTCAAAAGAGCAAGGGGTTATAGCTGCCCTATCTTTTTTTCTACTGTAACATGTTACCCAGATTATTTTTACTAGGGGCTACGATTACTGTGTAGTGATGAGAAAATTGACTGCCAGGAAGGAGTTTCTTTAGGCCAGGTGTTACTTTTGGTCAACTGACAGTGGTAGGGGATTCGCCAATTTAGGGCATTTCACTTCTTGAGTCAGTTTCCCAGATGGACTTGATTGCATGCTTAATAAAAAAGGGCAATGTTAAAAGCTGTTGTTTGAAAAATAACCAAATCTTACTTACTTTTTTTAGCTAGCTGTAAAGTTTGGTAAGAAATGGGACAGTGAAAATGGGGAGCAAGGGGATCGGTCATTATTTGGTTGTGGTTCATTTTGGGTTACCTGGTAACCTTGTTAGGAATCCTTGCGCCATGTATGTTGAAAGTGCATGTCATTTCATAAAATTTGGAAAAGTAATGAATGGAAAACCAGCTTTTAAAAAAAATAAATTTTGTATTGATATCTTTTGGTTTTCTATCTCCTCAGTTTTCTTTGGAGAGATATCTCCTTTATCTCCTGCTCTTCCTCCCAGAAACTATTTCCTCTAATAAGAGTGTTTTTGGAAAAATAGCTTTAAAGAAAACTCCAGGAGAAACCCAACTAAATAGTTTTAGAATGAAACTGGAAGGACAGAAAAACAGATGTGAAATGGAAAAGATCTGGAAACATGTTTATAACAAACTCTTTTCTTCCTTTCCTCTTCCCCAGACCAAATACACATTCATATATAAATATAGATAACATGTATGTTGATGTTTTGTCCTTTCCTCTCAAAGAAGACCATGACATCAGGTAGGTGATGTCACGAAAAGTACATAAATTGGATTTGAGTGAGGGGTTGCTGTGCTAAGTCACCAGACTCACTTTCTTCTCCAGAGCCATCTGGGTCCAGTGGTCAGATAGGAATCAGGATGACTAGAGATGGCCCTGGATGTGAAGCAATCAGGATTAAGTGATTTGTCCAAGGTCACACAGCTAGTGTTAAGTGACTGAGGTCAGATTCAAACACCTGTCCTGACTCCAAGGCCAATGCTCTAACCACTCTGCATATACACATATATGTAGCTATATACATATGTGTAAAGATATACATACACAATTCCATGCTGAAGGGGACACAATTTTTGAGGTCATTGGTTCTAAAAAGAGGGGAAAGAACCAAAGCTTTGAGATAAATCTCAGACTTTATTACCATAAAAGAAGACTAATAATTCCTATGCCTAGTTTTCCATCATCTGCACAAAATTTTTATGAGCATAATCTCCACATGAAGGTATGAAAAGGAAAAAGGCAGGCCTCTGTAAATGAGATACCATAGCAGAACCTAGGCAGTTAGATGGATGCCACAATGGATAGAGTGCCAGCTCTAAAGTCAGGAAGACTCATTTTCCTGAGTTCAGATCTTGACTTCAGACACTTACTAACTGTATGACCCTGGGCAATTTACTTAAACCTGTTTGACTCAGTTTCCTCATCTGTAAAATGAGCTGGAGAGGGAAATATCAAACTACTGCAATATCTTTACCAAGAAAACACCAAATGCGGTCATGGAGAGTCTGACATGATTAAAACCAAATAACAACAAAATAGCAGACTGTATCTTCATAATTACACATTTGACTGAAAGAGGAAGAAAATAGAACTTCTCACTGTACTTATTGTTTGTTGACTATAAAAACTCCTTTGCTACAAGATGTGGTGGTACAATACTATAATCCTAGCTATGGAGAACTCAAGGCTTGTGGATTCCTTGAATTCAGGAGTTCTGAGCTATGGGGGTGGTGGTAATTCTTTGGGGTATCTGCACTAATATGATGATCCCAAAGAGTAGGGGAAGGGCATCAGTTTGTTTAAGAAGGGGCAAAATGGAAGGTTGAAATAGAGCGGGTTGAAGATTCCATGCCAATCAGACTGAAGCTGGGCCATTAAGTAGCTCTAGTGCTTTCAGTCTTGGCAAGATAGGGAGACTTATACTTTAAAACAACAAAACATTTGATTCATTAGAGCAATACTATCTTAAAGATTTTCCCATGAGTATGCCAAAAATAACACAAGATTCCTTGAAAGATATGCAACAAAGGCAACATTGATAGATAATACTCCGAGTAATATTTTTTTGTGTGTGTTTTTACATTGTCTAGGGTGTTTGAAAAGCAAATAATTTGTTTAGGTTTGGTTTTCTTTGTAGGAATACTTTCAATTATTCTTTTCTATTGAATGTACAGCTGTTTCCATTTCATTTCATTTCAATATTAGGTTTTCAGGGTATGTCACACCTTCGGGGTATGACCTCCTTTGCTCTTTGGAAGACAGTATTCCATTCCCTCTTGCTATTTCTGATGGATATAGAACAGTCTTATGTTATTTGAATCTCTTTTCCTTTATATTTAAAGGTATTTCCCCTATTGTTTGTCATTGAAATTTTAAAGTTTCAATACTATGTGTCCTAGAATTTTCAGCATAGGGTTTTTCCACCACTGGAGGCAATCTGCAGATTCTTTCGACTAGCACTTTGTTGTCTGTATTAAAACATTTTCTTGTATTATTCTTATAGTTCTCAGAGATGAATACTACTTAAGTTGTTTCTATAATCCTGTTTTTGAAGTTAATATGTTTTGCTTGTGTGAAGATCACATTTTTATATAATGTTATTGCTTTTTGCCTCTCCTTTTCTAGATTGTTCTTCACTCAATTACATTACCAATGAATTATTCTCTTTTTTGTTTCTGCCAGTTATTTCTTCTGTTCAAGTTATTTCTTCCAGTTTTCCAATTTTTCTTTTTCTTTTTCTTTTAAATCATTGGGGAGATATAAGATCCTCTATCAGGTACTGATTAATTTTTCTTTGTCTTGAAGTATTTATTCATAATGTCCAGATTTGCCCAGCTGTTACTATTGGTTTATCTGCTTATATTCAAAGTCTTTAGTTGAATTTTTTTCCTCCTGAGATCCTTGGCAATTTCAGTCTTTGTTTCTTTTTATTCCCTTATTGCTTAGTTTCTGATCCATTCCCATTTGATTATGGCCCTCCTGAGGGCTGGACCTGAAAACTGTCTCATCTTACTTCCATACTGATCAATTCACATTTCACTGGTTTCAGTCTCTGTTCCAAGTGACTTTTTTTTGCAAGACCATGGGATTAAGTTACTTGTCCAAGGTCACACAGCTACTAAGTATCAAGTGTCTGAGGCCAGATTTGAAGTGATTCTAGGGCTGGTGCTCTATCCATTGCCCTACCCCCCCCCCCCAAAGTGACTTTTGTGGATACTGAAGGAGCTCTAGATAGATGCCATACCTTTTGATTCAGGCAGGCCTGGTTAATCCATATTCATTCTGGTGTCCTGCCACACTTCTGTTGCTCATTTTTCTAGCAGAATATATCTGCAGTATAGAGAGGAGGAGGCAGGAGGGAGTTGAGATTTGTTACATGTCTATGGGTCAGCTTGTGGAGGCTTGTCAGAGCAAGATGTGTAGTGGGGTAGAGGGTGCTAAACTATCAAGTTATGGGTTATGGATTAGCCTTCTCAGCTGCTAGTTCATTAGATTTTTATATCCTTGGGGTTCTAGGTATCTTAAATAGAGGAGTTAGCTAAAAGTCCTTTATCTCTTATACATAATTCCTCTTATGGAGAGATTTGAGAGATAAAGATCAGAGAAAATGTTTGGTCCTCAACCTAGTTAGTTATATGACCTGGAAATTTCTAATAATATCAAGCAAGTCCTAAAACTGGGAGAAACCTGTCCCCCAAAGGTGTTTATCATTGTCATGAAGGATGTTTTCAATGATCCACATTGAACAACAATTCTCTATGGATGGTGAGGTACTCCAGATGTTCTTGTTTGTAGATGACATTGTACTGATAGCATCATGCTCCTGAACATTTCAGGATCTCTTAAATGAGATCCATAATCATTCAAAAGAGTTTGACTTGACTATTCACACAGGAAAAACTAAGTGGATAAAGAATGCCTTATTGTTTAGAGGAGGAAACTATGGCCCTCTGTAAAATTAGGGGATAAAAATAGATGACGTCCTAAGTCCTCTGACACCTATGAGACATAGATTGTTAATAGTATATGGCTAAAAATGGGAAAGAAAGACTGTCAGTTTATACTTAAGCACTACAAACCATGGCCCAGATACACGGATTAGTTATAATCATTACTATTCAATGGAGAAGAAAATAGACTAGAAGGTACTCCAGTATAAAGTGATCTTAGGCAAGTTACTTATTATTTCTGGGTTGGACTAGATGACTTGTGAGGTCCCTTCCAGCTTTAGATCTCAAAGATAATGAGGAAAGGGTTGACATGAAATTGTTTTTATAATTTTAATTTAATTTTTTTCCAATTACATGTAAAGATAGTTTTCAACATTCATTTTCTGTAAGATTTCGAGTTCCACATTTTTCTACCTCCCTCACTTCTCTCCTTCCTTCCCATGACAGTGAGTAATCTGATAGAGATTATGCATGTAAAAACAGTGGCATTGTTTTAACATGATATGGAGAAAGAGTCCCCTCATCTGTTAAGATTTTGAAGTATTTGTAATTGCATTGGTGAGGATATTGTACTGACCATTGCAAACTCTAACTCCAACACCTTATAAAAAAGTTTCATGTATTGCTGTGTCTTCTCCCACAAAAAAGAAAGAAAAATTGAAGTGAGTTATCAATCTTCCAGTAATAAATCTCTCCTACTTTAGTTATGATAGCATTCCAAGCTTTTCCAGCTTGATAGAACCTGACAGAACTTGTTTTGGCCAAACCCAGGCTCTTTTCCATCCTATAGTGAGGCACTGATGGGAGAGGACTTCAATGGAGATTCACATTTTGTTGCAAATGAAAATGGGTAGAGTTAATTCAGAAGAGTGAGAACTTTCTTGGCTTCCTTTGGTAATTATTTAGATTTTTAAAGATCTTAAGAAAGACTCAAATTCAGCACTGATTTAGTAAATATTTGCCAGAAAAGAAGCAGAGCCTACAGTCTCCTTTTTTAAAGAAATAGAGGACACAAATTGGAGCAAAAATGATGTAAGGAACCCAAATGGCAATTTTGTGATCGGAATTGAACTAAAAGCTGGAGAATTAGAAAAGTTGCAGTCCACTTTTGAATTTTGTAGACACAGCCATTGTATGACCTTCCACATGAGAAGGGCAACTTCCAAGATGATAAGTTAGTTGTGCTGAATTTCTAAGATAGCACTAGCAACATACATAACATTTCCCAGATCAAGTGACCAACTCTCAAGAAGGACTGTAGAGGTCAGATTCATGGTAATCCCTGCGGATACAAATTTAAATGCCATATGGACGAGTGTTCTAAGAAAGTCTGCTCAGCAAAATTAAAGTTATGCCTTTGTAATTTAGAATGGAAAGTCTAGCTCTGTAACTTAGTAGAGTTACAAGGAGATCGACCCTGGGGATTATATGAAGTGTAAGGAAATAGACATGGTGCACAAATGTTCAGAGAAATTAGTAGCTATATTAAAGGGTTTTTTACATTTCTTGACACCCCCTGTACTCTCCCCTGGAGAAACTGAGCCCTAGGACTGAGCAAAGAGCTTTTTTGGGATTTGAGATTCTCATGAGTATTTCTTTTGGTACTTTATGATAGAACAATATCCTAAGGTATTTCTTCTTGTGACCCTCTTCCCCAAGCACCTTTTTGTACCTGAGGGTTAAGTCTGGAATGACTGGCCATCCTAACTGGGACTCTAGACCATCTAAATATTCCCTTGAACCCTGATCTTGACTCCGAGATCAAACTAATGTCTCTATGCTTCTTCAGAACTGCCTTCACTTGCTATCCAGCTGGAAGTCCCTATCATTAATTACATATGGAGAAGCAGTATAGATGGATTCCAGAAGACCTGGGTTCAAGTCTAGCTTATAATGCACCCTGGCTGTGTGATCCTTGGCAAGTCACTTAACCTCTAGGTCCCTTAAGTAACTTGCTAAGACTATGAATTTCAGAGCAGGAGCTGATCTGTACTGGTCAAGGGAACTTACTCAGTGGTTGCTCCCTATAGCCATGAAACCAACACCACCAGTCCAAAAAAAACCCCCAAAAACCCAAAACTCCCAACCCAACCCATAAATGTACTCTTTCCCTCTATCTAATTCTGTTTCTTCATCATAACCTAGAGATGAGGGACCCTGGAAGATTACTGGTGAAGTACAAACTCTGGTCAGTCTTACTAAGCTCCAAGTAGGATCCCTGAAATCAATTGTGCCTATTGCCCAAGGATTAGCATTTAACTAAGGCTCATCACTACTAGGTTGGATATTCTTTGATCATGGCAGCCCAAGAAACAAATGGCTAATGGGAGGAACATTAAAAATGAATGAGAAGAGGGGTACTCTTTCTCCTTGGAAGGAATGAGTCAAACAAAATCTAGACACTGAGGGGAGAAATCAGTGGATTTTGATACTCCCACTGCCAGAAGTTAATAGTTTTTTTTAATATGCCAACATTGATCTATGGAGACTGAAATGAAGGTATTTCTATAGAATAAAAAAAATATTTCTTGAAATGCAGAAACCAGTTTGGCAAGACTAAGAGCCTAGCATGCTATGAGAGATAAGCTAAGTTAGGTGTTGAGATGAGAAGGTTTGAAATGGCAGTTGGAGGGTTAGCCTATAATGGGAATGTTGTCTATACTATAACCCAGGGGTGGAGAACATTTTTTCTATCATAGGCCATTGACCTACAGTTAAAAAAAAACCCCAAGTTACATAGGCATCCTCCCTCTATAAAAATTGAGGGCTGTACCGAAATAAAAAGCAACTTAATTTAGTTTTTATGAAAGAAATGTAAAGTATTCCACTTTTCTGATGTTTAAATTAAGATCAGAAAATTAACACACAAAAACATACATTTTAATTCTATATTACATCTCGATTGGACAGTGAAGAAGAGGGAAAGAGTGAAATTAAAAGGAAAAAGAAATTGAGAAAAAAGAGGTAGAAAAAAGAGGCTGATAAAGATATATAGGGAAATAGAGATATTTTAAGGAAAACTATGCACCAGGAGAGACAGAGAAATCAAAATCCTGAGGTTGACAGCACAAACAAATGATGGTATGTGAACGTTTATAGAACATCATTAGTGATCCTGGGTAAACTACATGCTATTTGTCCCCAGCCCAAGTGAAAATGTAGGTTACCATGGTAAGGAACAGTTGAATCAGCTATCATGGGACCTACAGAGGACCTTGTGGTGGGGAGAACTACCCTGGGGAGGAAGAGAGCTCTCAGGATGGTGGTGTTCTGGGTCAAAGATCCAGTGGTTCAGTTCTGGATCTGGTTTAGGAAAGAAAGGGGAAAGTGTGGGACGGAGTAGGGGTTGCAAGAGTATCACTAACATGAATGTAAATTTCTCTGGGGGCCCTTGCTTCTTTAGGGGGTCTATCCTTGCATTAAACCATATACTCTTCTTAATGGATACCCTTCCAACCTTTGAAATCCCCTCCTTTTGGAGACAATCCATGGTTGACCTAATACACATCGATGGTATCCATTTTAATGGTTCGAAATGAGGTGACACACTGCCATTCCTGTGTAATTTGGTTCCTGGTCACCATGTTCTGTATTGTTCATGTATACAAAATGGGGACCAGAGAACAATTTAGGAACTGACCTTGGACATCCTTATCCAATCACATAGCATCTGAATGTGATGAACTCCCAGTTCTCCTAGCATCACATATACCTTTGTGGTTTCTGTAGCTCTCAAATCACATATTTCTGAATTGATAAAGAACAAAGTTATGATGCCACTCATCTGAGATGCTTCCCCACTCAAGACCCCAGTTTCCTTAGCTGTAAAATGGGGGGTGGGGAGAGGGATTCCTTCCAAATTGGAATCTTCTAACTTCACTCCCAGGCAGCCGTGGAATCTCTTTCTGCTTTAGAGACATGCCGACTTTTTTTTTTTTTTTTTTTTTTTTGATGAGGACTTGTGACCAGCTGCTAGGGCTTTCACCTCCCTCTAAGGTTACTTTCCATCCACTTTGCAAGTCTCCTGTATATTTCTATATATGTACATGTTGTCTCACTCATTAGAATATAAGGTCCCTTGAGGGCTGGGACAGTTTTTGCCTTAAAAAATGATTCCTCGGTCTTTGGTATATTAAAAACCCTCAGTAACTCCTCGATGGATTGCATCCATCACAAAGCGTAGAAGGTTGGTAGTTGGTTGGATACTTACAGTCTTAGAGACTTGCCTGGGACACTGAGGGGCTAACTGACTTCACTGGGACACATCTAGTGGCACTTGAATTCAACTCTTCCTGTCTCTAGTCACTTCACCATATTGTTTTAGTCAGACAGCTAGAAGACGTGAGGAGAATAGGAGGTCAACTATTCAATAATGGGAAATTAGTGGAAATGGCAAATGGCAAAAGGAGAAATCAAGGGTGCTAGGTCAGAAGGGCTCCATTTTTAATCCATTAGCTTTCAGGGTTTTTGAGAGTAGTTGTTTGGAATTGTCTTTTATTTTAAAAGTCTGTCAGCTATAATTTTCTTAAGATTGAAAAACAGTTATGCTAAATTTTATGTTAACTTTGTTTTTTTGATAAACATACTTCGGTAATTTACCAGTGTGTGTATGTTTTAAGAAGCTGTCCTGTGTATGGCGTTGGTTTTCCATCTTTAATAACATGGCTCAAAGTCACTGGGTGTCTCTCTCTGTCTCTTTTAGCTCTGTCTCCTTTTCTCTAAGGCCCTTCTTTATGCAAGTCTTAGATTCTAATCAATCACATTTTTTGTGCATTAATAAACACTCACACCATCATTTGTTCGTGCAAAAGATGGTGTTTTTTTCCTACTAAACTCCTCTTTAAATAACACTTCACCAGTTCAAGTGTTTCCAACTGTTAAGTACATAGTTAAGAAAAAAAACAATATCTATTTCCAGGATTGAGTATTACAGTAGTATCAACAAAACTGTGAAAGCCTTGACCTGGTTGGGAGATCCTTGATGGAGGGTTCATGGGAAGAAGTGAATGTGGCACAAGGTAGAAGAAGGACTCCCAGGTGTGAGAACCTGGGGCATCGAAGCATCACAGGATGGGAGGACATAGTTTACCTACGTGGGAGTTTCAAATGAATGTTTATTTTCTATCCAAAGGACATAAGCTGACCTTTATATTTGGAAGGGGAAAATCTGGTCAAATACTCTCCCCCACTACTCATCGTCATGAACTGTGGACCTAAATTTGAACCAACCTGGCTTATTTACTGTTCCTCAAACAAGTCCCCCCCCCCCCGCCCACATCAGAACCTAGACGAAGGGGTAAGTGACTGTCTAGGATATATCTCACTGCAGAATGGGGTGGGGGTGGGGGGAAAGATGATATTTTAAATATTATTTTTTTTATAAATGCCCCTAGTTTTAATGCTAGAGACTCCACTTTTACTAGGTTTGTTTTTTTTTTTTTGTGTGTACATACATAAGATAAGCAAAGCACTATGGATCACAGTGAGGGTTAAAAGTTACTGGTGGATAGTAACATACCCAGGAAATACCCAGGATGCCTTGTTCCCTCTGGGTTCCATAAAATCCCAGGACTATGCCTTTGCTCATACTGTTTCCTACCTCTGGAATGTCCACTTTCCAGGTATCCCTGGAAATTTCTCTTATCCCTCAAAGCCCAGCTTAAAGGCTACCTCCTTCCTGAATCCCCACTTGATCCCCCCGGTAGGAAGTTATTTCTCCTATCTCTGAACTCTCAGAGAATTTTTTTCTTTTTGCAAGGCAATGGGGTTAAATGACTTGCCCAAGGTCACATAGCTAGATAATTATTAAGTGTCTGAGGTTGGATTTGAACTCAGGTACTCCTGACTCCAGGGCTGGTGCTCTATCCACTGCATCACCTAGCTGCCCCTCTCATAGCATTTTTTTTTAGGTTTTTTTTTTTTTTTTTTAGCAAGGCAATGGGGGTTAAGTGGATTGCCCAAGTCCACACAGCTAGGCAATTATTATGTGTCTAAGGCCGGATCTGAACTCAGGTACTCCTGACTCCGGGGCCGGTGCTCTTATTCACTGTGCCACCTAGCCGCCCCTCTCATAGCATTTTGATTAAAATGCTTCTCCTCTTGCTTTGGGTTAATTTAGTTGGAAGCTCTCTGTGGGCAAGGATTATCTTTTTCATTTTTCTCAGTCTCTATCTCTCTGTCTCTCTTTCTCTCTCTCATGCATTCTTTTTACCCTATGCTGTTTTATCTCCAGTCAGTGACTTGCATAGGGCCCTGTACACAGTAGATATTTAATAAATGAATCAATATAGCAAAGTCATCATTGATATCAAATAATAGACTCCTCTAAATGTCAGTCGTTTTGCCTGCCACATTCTCACACATTAAATATTAAACTCTTTGATACCCAGGGTTCTAGTAGCCAATCAGTCATCCACTGTATATCTTCCCAGCAGCATCCTAGATGCTGGGTAGCACTTGGGAACTTTTGCACTGATCTCTCATGCCTGGAATGTACTTCCTCTTCTCCTCCATCTCTTGTTGCCTTTAGAAGCCAGCTCAAACATCACCCAGGCCTTGAAGTCATTTCTGATCTCCTGTTTCATCTTTTCTTTGTGTTCCCAGAGCACAATGCTCTGCTAGGCACCAGTTGGTGTTAAGTAACTGGGCAGATCCAACTAATGGACATAAAAAATATAGGGCACTTATGGACTAATCCTGTGCTAGGGACTCCAAAGAAAAGAGATATTATAAAGAAGGGAGCCTTGAACAGAGGCTGGTATAGTCACAGAAGGCTTTTGGGAGGAGGCGAAGCTTCGGTTTGGCCTTGAAGATAGATAGGATTTGGACAGGCTGAGAAAGGAATCAAATGAGATAATATTCTCCAAGGCACAGTACGGAATGAATACTTATTCTATTCCATTTCAAAATATATCACATGTGGTAATAGCAACATAGGGTGAAAAGAATGAGAGAGAGAGAGAGAGACAGACAGACAGACAGACAGACAGACAGACACTGGCAGCGACAGACAGAGACAGAGAGATAAAGTACATGTGTGTGTATGTTGGTGTGGTGATGGGACAGGTGGGATGGACTGAGTCATTCCAGTTTATGGCCTTCTCTAGTAGGCATTAATCCCCATTCTTTAACCAGTCCTTCCATACCCTTATGCAGTATGGTAAAGTATGATGACCACTAGGCTTTGAATCCTAGTTTCTGGCAGTTACAGTGGGATTCAGAGCAAGCCTTGGGATTCTTCCGAACCTCATTTTGCTCCTTTAGACAGTGAATATTAAAAAAACTTGGCTTACATAGCTTATAAGGTCATTATGGGGAAAGGCACATTGTCAATCTTAAAGGACCATAGAAATGAAAATTATTAACCATAGTATTGGACTTGATTTCAAGAATGGTGGAACCTCAGAACCTGTATAATACTGAAGGATCTTCTGAATCATCAAAGAAAAAAAGCATACTCCATTCAACCTAATCAAGCTTTATGTGAAGTCTATTATAGTCTATCTCTCTGAAAACTGGGAAGCCCTATATAAAATGAGTGAATTCCTGATTACTAGAACATCAGATCAACGCATTAGTCCCATTCCCTAACCTTACTGGTCAGCAATCTTCTGTTTGACCACTGGGGATCCACGTATATCACGACTGGCCAGACTGACCTTTGGGAAATGCCACAGCTGGCTTGATGGTATGCTAAAGAAATGAGCAGACACTTTATACTTGACTAATGCTAAGTAGCAACAAATTGGAGGCAGCTATGGCCATTTTTCTGTCTTTCTGTAAGATCTCATGCCTGACAATGAATGTCAGAGCCCTTTAGAACATAGACTGTCAGAGCTAAATGAGACTTTAGGACATAGACTATCAGAGTGGCAAGGACCTAGAAAGGAAATGTCCCAGAAAATGTTAAAGCCAGAGGTCACCCTCATACATAGAATATTGGAGTGAAAAGGGACATTAGACCAGAGAAAATCAGAGCTAGAAGGGACCTTAAGAAAACAGATTGCCAGAGCTGGAAGGAGCCATAAAAACAGATTGCAGAGTAGGTAGAAACCTTAGCACATAAAACAACAGAGTGGCAAGGAAGGGGTTTTAGATTAGAATGTCTGAATGGATAGATTTAAGAACAAATAATGCCAAACCTGTAAAAGATACTAGAGTTCCAGAGTCAGAAGGGACTCTAAAATTTAAAACCTAAGATCAGAATTAAGAGGGACTTTAGAACAGTAAATATCTGAGCTAGGAAGGAACTGAGGCCACAAAAAATCAGGGAAGGAAGAAACCTTAGTGCCTCAAATGTCAGAGTTGGAAGAGACCCCTGAGCTCATTCAGTGGGTTTTAGGGGTATTGTACCATTGTAAATGAGAGTGAAATGAAATGCATCCAGCTCATTTAGTTAGACTTTGTTCATAACTTTTCCCCACTATTATCACTTCATTTATCAGAAAGGGCTACCCAGCAGGATTATGGGGGGAAACAGAATGGAGAAATAGACAACACTTTAGCACAAGTTTACCCATGAGGATTATATTTTTCAGACATGACCAAGCTATTTTTTTTAAAATACAAAGTTTTTACTATAGCATAAAAACCAATGTAAACATTGCCTTAGTATTCCTGTCAACATGCCACTGAAAAAGTAAAATATATAGAGCAACAATACAATTTATAGTGAATTTTCACTCAAATGCATTTAATAGAATATACTCTTTCTCAAATGTACATACACACTGGCATTTATATATATATATATACATACATAAAATATATAATTAAAAAATAAAATGAACAAAAAGATTTAAAACATTAAAAAAATTTTCTCTTATTAAATTTGAATTCTAGTAATGGCATACATCTCTCCCATAACCAATTCTGTGACTTTCTCCTGCCCACCCAAGAGTTACTGCCTCTTGAAGAGGGCCTATGGATGGCCCTACTCTTTGTCAATAGAACCACCACTAACATGGGTGGCAGAGGGGGCAGAGAGAGAGAAGAGATTGGGACACACTTTACCAAAAAGTGATTTAGCCTTTGACCAAAGAGATTTCCCTCAGGCTGTGCTCTTGTAAGGGACCACATCTTGAGAATAGTCCTTGTCTATGCTTTCTCTAGACCCTGCAGGCACTCTTTGCACTTAATGTCCCTTGGCTGTACTGTTGCCACTGAAAAAAAGTTCATGGGGCAGGGAGGCTAGGTGGCGCAGTGGATAGAGCACCAGCCCTGGAGTCAGGAGTACCTGAGTTCAAATCTGACCTCAGACACTTAATAATTACCTAGCTGTGTGGCCTTGGGCAAGCCACTTAACCCCATTGCCTTGTAAAAACCTAAAAAAAGTTCATGGGGTTCTTTCTGTTGTCATTATCCCATGGGCATTATGCAAAGGTGAATACTGGGGTGGTGGCTGAGCATTAAGTGCCAACCTAAGACACCGAAAACCACATCACTTCCATATGCAATGCCACCATTGGAAGTAGAATTGTTTATTATACTTTTTAAACAAAGACTTACTTGCAAAGTGTAGGCACAAACAGCAACAATACTATACAGCGTTTAGTTTTTGGTTGTGAACTTAATTTTACCACCTCAGAAGTCATTAGGATCCATGACAACATGGATGTAAAAAATGAAGCAAATTTTGCAGGCACAAATATCCAGATATTGGCTTTTTATATTCTGTGACATTTAAATACATATACACATCTCTTTCTATCTATCTACTCTATCATCTATATATCTATGTGATTATAGCAAGTAATTACTTGGTTAGTTCCTCTTGTTGACATAAGGATAACCCTATTCTGTGCACAATTCACCTACCTTTTCTTGGAAAGAGGCCTTCTTCTTGGGTGCATAGGTCATACTAGATAGAGAATGCTTTCTAAATGTAGACAGCCTCTGCCTGAAATTACCCCCTGAAAAGAAATAGAGGAGTGGGTCAAAGCAACAATTTGATGCTGCCAGAGACAAGGTTATGACCACTGATTTCTGCATGGCAAGGACAGACTCACAGTTTTTATTTTCATTGTTCAAAAAGTGAAGGTGGATAGTGCGTTGAATGTGATAAGGCATGAAACTGATCAAGAAGGCAGCTGTTACAACAATGATCATTCCTACAGCCTTCTTACGACTTGGCAGATTTTTCTTCATTGAATTCTTTAATAAGGTCAAGATGATCATAGTGTAACAGACAATTATGGTAACAAATGGAATGATGAAGCCGAAGAACAATGAGAAATAGTGCAAGGCCAATACCGTTTTCTTACCCTTTGAGTCCTGTGGAGGCTCAAAGCATTTGGTGTTATTCCCTTCTTTATAGCTTTTGCTCATCAGAAAAAAAGGTGAGCTGGTCAGGATAACAAAAATCCAAATGATTGCACTTACCACCCTGGCTTTTTTCTGGGTCACCAGGTTAATATTTTGGACTGGGAATACTATGGCCACACAACGGAAAAAGCTCATGGCAGTCATAAAGAAGATGCTACAATAGAGGTTGACATATAAAGCATAGGTACTGAGGCGACACAAGAAGTCTCCTAAGAACCAGATGCCTCGATGAACATAATAAACTACTCGAAAAGGCAATGTACACACACAGAGCAGGTCGGCCACAGCTAGGTTCACCATATATACTTGGAAGGCTGATTTCTCATGGTATGTCCTGATGAGGACATAGAGCACAAAACTATTGCCGAAGAAGCCAACGACAGAGACCATTGAGTACACAGTGGAGTATACTTGATTGCGGAAGTCATCGATAGTGGAGAGGCAGCTGATGTTGACTTCAGATCCTGTCATATTTCCTACACCGTCCATGGTTCTCTGGGAATGTCCGCTTGGCACCTAGCATATAAAGATGAAACCATCATGTCCATTTTACGAGGCCATCAATTACAGGAAGTTCTCATGTTCCACTTCATAACTTCATCATGTATCATGTTAAAGCCAGGATAGGGAATCTTTTTTTCCGACCAAGGGATACTTCACTCACAGGAAAAAAAAAATCAAGCAAGGGCCACATGCAAGGAAAAAGGAGCTTAATTTAGAATCACAGAGATGAGAACTGGAAGGACCTTTGAGGTCACTTAGCCCAACTCTCATTTGATAGAGGAGAAAGCTAAAGTCAGTGTTTGGTTAGGTTTACTTTTTTTTTTCTGAGAGAGGCATATATACATTAAAGATTAAACTCCATGATTTTAAAATTGATAACAGAAAAACGCATTCCCAACATCCCATTGAATATCTCCACCTGGATGTCTTACTTGCACTTCCAACTCTAAATATCCCCAAACTGAAATTCAGCATTGTCCCTTTGACCCCTACTCTCTCTCTTGAGCTCACTCTCTCTGTGGAAAGGACTCCTTGGTATCTTTTCAAACTTTTTCCTATCCCTTGACTTATATACATCAAGTTTCTCAATCTTCTGGATGTGCTTGATATTTTGGTATCTCCCCTTTTTTTTCTTTCCCACTTTTTCCAAACTAGTTAAGTTCTCTTGCCTCTTAACCAGTCTCATGGTCTCTAGCAACCCTCTTCTCCAATCTATACGAATATACTGCCAGGTTAATTATCCTAATTACATTGTTCTGCTGTTTCCCTGCCTCCCCCAAAACCCCAAACCACAACCTTAATTCTCTCTACTCCCATCCTTTCCCATGCTGACTGAAACAAATTCCAAAATCTCAGACAGGTGGTTATTGAAGGCCTTCCAACATTCTGCTCCAAACATACTACTGCCTCTTGAACCTTAGTATAACTCAATGGTTTTGCCCATGCTTTTCTCTGCTAGGATCTCCTTGCCTTCATCTCTGCTTATCAACATTTTACCCTTTTTTAGGTTTTTGGCAAGGCAATGGGGTTAAGTGGCTTGCCCAAGGCCACACAGCTAGGTAATTAGTAAGTGTCTGAGGCCGGATTTGAGCTCAGGTACTACTGACTCCAGGGCTGGTGCTCTATCCATTGTGCCACCTAACTGCCCTCATTTTATCTTTCTTTCTTTTTTTCAGTTCTTTTTCTTTCTTTCTTTATTTTTTTAAATTTATTTTTATTAAAGATATTATCTGAGTTTTACAATTTTTCCCCCAATCTTGCTTCCCTCCCCACCCCCACGGAAAGCAATCTGTCCGTCTTTACTTTGTTTCCATGTTGTACATTGATCCAAATTGAGTGTGATGAGAGAGAAATCATATCCTTAAAGAAGAAAAGTCTAAGAGGTAACAAGATCAGACAATAAAATATCTGTTTTTTCCTAAATTAAAGGGAATAGTCCTTGCACTTTGTTCAAACTCCACAGCTCCTAATCTGGATACAGATGGCACTCTCCTTTGCAGACAGCATTTTATCTTTCTTTAAGGATAAATGGCACCCCATCCATATTGTTTACCCTAATGGACCTGGTCAAAAGGGCTCTTCTCTTCCCAACTCCTGCTGTCCTCATGTTCTCTTTTACTGCAGCTAACACTTTCTACCTTGGATGTTCATTCCTGGCAGTTATTCTGCCTCTTGTACTATCTGTATATCATGCAGTGAGAGGGCAGGGCCCCCATCTTCTTTGTAGTCTCCAAGGGCATAGCTCCAAGTTTAGTTGGTAGTAGAGGCTCCATAGACATTTGCTGAATGAAGACATTCTTATTGAATAATGATGCATGGGGACTGTACCCCATAGGCACATATTCCATGTGTTCCCATACATATTGGGAAGGGTATGACATACAAACATTTTAATAAATATTCAACTTACTTATTATCACCAATTAGGTGGGAAAGTAGAAAGAGAATAAAAAATGAATCTTGGGCAGAAGTGGTAAAGATTACTCTTAAAAATCCAACAGATGCTACAAAAAGCAAACTAGTATTAGATTATATTTGGAAATGGAGGTGACTCTAGGCAAAAAGAAAATTTAACATTAGCATTGTTTCATGAATATATACATAATGAAGAGGAGAGATAGAAGAGGAGAGGAAGAAAGAGGGGGAAGAATGAAAGAGAGAGAGGGGGAGGAAAAGAGAGGGAGGAAAGGAATGTGGGAGCGGGAAGGAGAGAAAATGAGTGAGCGCATAAGAAAGGGAGGGAAGGAGGGACAGAGACAGATGGAGAAACAGAGATAGGGAGAAAGAGATGGGGGGAGAAAGAGAGGAAAAAGAGAGAGAATGAGAATATAAACTAAGATAAGCCGCTTTCCATTTCTGGGTCTTAGTCTTCTCACCTATAAAATGGGGGGGAATAGGGAAACTATGTTTGGAGTCAGAGGGTTTGGATTCAAATCTTGACCCAGTCACTTATTAACTGTGTGATCCTGGCTCCACTTTCCACATCTGTAAAATGAGGGGATTGGATTCATTTCCCTGCCCTCAGAGTAAATCCAACTGACAATGTTTATTCCTACCTTTCCCACAAATAAAATTTTGTAGAAAATGGTTTCAGATCATCCTTTTTTAGTGAGAGTATGAAGTGGAGAGAAGGAGGTAGGAAGGAATGAGGAAAATAGCCTCTGATTGAAAATGGTTCCCAGGTTACAAAAGAAAAAAAGACAGAGGGAGAGAGAGAGAGGGAGAGGGAGAGGGAGAGAGAAGAGAAAGACAGAGAAAGAGAAAAAGAGAAAGAGAGACAGAGAGAGAGAGAGAGAGACAAAGACAGAGGGGGGAGACAGAGAAACAGAGAAAGAGAAAGAGAAAATGAGAAAAAGAGAGAGAAAGAGAGACAGAGAGAGATGGAGCAAGAGACAGAGACAGGGAGGGGGCAGGGAGACAGAGAGATGAAGACAGAGGGGGAGAGACAGAGAAACAGAGAGAGAGAAACAGAGAGACAGAGATAGAGAGAGAGGAAGACAGAGAGAGAGATAGAGATAGATACATAGAGAGGAGATGGAGAGAGAAAGATGGAGAGGGAGAGAGACAGAGAGAGGGAGACAGAGACAGAGAGAGAGACAAAGACAGAGAGGGGGAGAGACAGAGAGAGGAAGACAGAGAGATAGAGATAGCTAGATAGAGAGAGAGGGAGGAGATGGAGAGAGAAAGATGGAGAGAGAGAAAGATGGAGAGAGAGAGAGAGAGAGAGAGAGAGAGAGAGAGAGAGAGAGAGAGAGAGAGAGAGAGAGAGAGAGAGAAAGATCTGATTTTTCCCCCTTCTGTAGAGTGCTTTGTCCAGGCAGGGCCAAGGTACTACTGGCTCATCCTCAGGAAAAGCCTACATTCCGCATTAACAATGCGCCCCCTGGTGGACACTAGGTTGCTAACCAGGAACCCTGAGCAAATAGGCCAAATGTTAGATATGGAAGGGACTTTTTGTTCTTCCTAGTGTAACCTTCCTCCATTTGATGATGAGATAAATCCAGTCTGCCTAACAAATGGTGAACAGGATTTGAACCCCTCTGGCCATAAGGCCCTTGACTGAGAGGCTCACTGAGGCCATGCCCAGGATGAGGCAATGGCTGCCCTGGAATTAAGGCTCCCAGCTCTCCCCCAGTTCTCAGATACCTGGGGGCTGTCTCTTTGTTCTAGAAGCTGCTCCCAAGGTCCATTTTTCTGTTTCTTCCCAACTTTGCCCTCTTCCTTTTCTTAGCTTAATGGAACTCTATCTACTTAGCTGCTTTGCCCCTCTACCATTCTATCAGAGTGGCACAATATTTGCTGTCTGCATGTGATCTATCACTGTTCCATTCCCTCATTTTCCAATCCTAGCTTTGCTTGAAGAGATAATGTGACTTGTTCAAGGTCACACATGGCCCAAGTGGTACAGTCAGAATTTGAATCCAGGTCTTCTGGAGCTGGGAGGGATAGGGATAGAGAGACGGTATCAGCAGAATGGAAAAAGCTAAATCCTACACAAAATTGCAAAGTTTGTTTATTATTAGCTCCACTTTTTAAGCAAGCTTCTGGGTCTTAGTTTTCTCAGTGGTAAAGTAAGGGCATTGAATTAGGTGATTTCTAAGATTGATTCATTCTCCCTCTAAAGCCTGTGGTCCCCAGCAGGATGCCTGGTAAAGGCCATTTTGTGTACCTACAAGGTAAAAGGACTGGTTTGGTATTGAAGTTATCTTCCTAAAGATGTAAACATCTCCATTTACTCCATTTTGGATACTTTGTTCTGACATCAAAGATGCCTCCTTGATGGGCTGTGATCTCCAGGTCCTCAAACATTGAGGATATTGGATTGAATTGGCCTGAACCTGGCATTGGGAGCCACTAAGGAGAGCTGAATTTAGGGACTCAGAGGAGACAGTCTGAGCAAAAGCCTAGCAAAAGACAGAATCATGGTACGGAAGGACAAAACAGGATGGAGCCCTCTGTTAATATTGTGCTTTTATGGATAAGACAAGGTGACTAGAGAGGCTCCTGGGAAGGTGGGAATTTACTGGATGATGAGTCGTCAAGTTTTTTCTGGACTCCAGCCACTGGTCAGTGTTAGAAGTCTATAGTACTACAAAGGGCCCTTATTTTAGGGCCTCAGTATTGTTCAGGAACCCCATTGCTACCTCCAGGCCCTTGTCTGGGGGCATTCTCAGCTTTGTCAAATCCAGCTCACAGAGGCCTCTCCAAGGGTCTGGCTCAGCCATAATACAAGTCATGATCAAACATTCCCAGTTGCAATGGGCTAGAGCAAGGGAGCCTGGTTCCATGCAGGAAGAGATGCTCAAATGTGATGTTGATGGGGCCGGCTAGATAGTCTATAGGATTCAATGCCAGAAGGAGAGGTTTGATCAGACAGATTTCCTCATCATGCCCCCCTACAACTCTTTAGGACTTTGCCCTAATTTGCTGCCCCAAATTCAGTTTTTCCATAAACTTTACTTCTATGTATAAATGATCTCTTTCTTCAGTAACCACTACTATAAGACAAAGGCTTGAAAAGAAATCATCAGAGAAAAGTGTCTGAGATGCCTCCTAGGCAGTATAGTGAAGTAAAAAGTGTATCAGGAGAGATCTGTGGGTGAATCCTGCCCTGGACACCTTCATTAGCTGAATGACCCTGGTCCAGTCACTTCACATTTCAATGATTTTTTTCTCTAAAATGGGAATAGTAATCTTTGCTGTTAGATTGTGGTGGTGAGGAGAAACTGGAATCACATATGCAGAAATCCATTTCAACCTTAAAGGGTTCAAGAAAAAAAGGGGCTCATGGTAGCTTTCTCTATCTCCAGACACTGGTTCCTGGTTGTTTTCTAGCTCCTTGTCATATATGCTTTCTGGCTTTTCTAGGATCTAGGTCCTGCTATATAGAAGGCTGGAAAGCTTCAGGGGGATTAGCTACTCTTTTGTATTCCTGGGGCTACTCACCCTCATCATTTTAATAGTTGCTAGAAAGCTGACTGTTTTCAAGGCCCCCACATTGAAGGAGCATCACCCTATTTCCTCCTCACTAGATGGCGCTATTGAGGTGACTTTGCCCCCCACCTGTGCTACTTTTCTGTTTGAAGACCCTCAATGGAAAGGTGTTATATAATTATACAGAATTAGACAGTCTTACTGATCATCTGAAAATCCCTAGGGAGGTTTGGTTCCAATGTCTTTTTAAACTGTGCACAGACCTTTGAGTCAGAGATAGACAAAATGCTTGTTAGGGAAGCAGATAAAGAATGAGCCTAATTAATCAACAACTCCAAGAGTTCCCTGGAGAGTCTATAGCTCATTGCACTCTGGGCCAGCTCACTCAGCCCTTCTGCCTCCATCTTGGAGGGGGTCAAGCAGAGAAAATCTAACCAAGCCTTCTCTGTGGTAATCCCTCCAATATCTGAAGACAGTGATCATGCTCCTTCTAGACTTCTCTTTTCCAAGCTAAATATCCTCTCTTCCTTCAACCAGTCCTCATATGACATGGATATAAGGCCCATCACTCTCCTGGTTGTCCAAGATGTTCCTCAGCTTATCAAAGTCTTTCTTAAAACAATACTCTCAGCGGCTAGGTGGCGTAGTGGATAAAGCACCAGCCTTGGAGTCAGGAGTACCTGGGTTCAAATCCGGTCTCAGACACTTAATAATTACCTAGCTGTGTGGCCTTGGGCAAGCCACTTAACCCCATTTGCCTTGCTAAAAAAACCTAAAAAAACCCCCGATACTCTCACCTGTGGAATTCTGAGGTTACAATAAGAGATGAATCAGGCAGCCATAGGTACCCTCTCCTCTGCCCTATTAGAGCACATGGAGGGCATATCAGGATGGTGAAGGACCTCAAGTCCATGCCATCTGGGGATCTGTGTTTTTTTCTTTTTTGTTTTTTGCAAGGCAATGGAGTTAAGTGACTTGCCCAAGGTCACACAGCTAGGTAATTAGTAAGTGTCTGAGGTCAAATTTGAACTCAGGTCCACCTGACTCCAGGGTCAGTGCTCTATCTACTGTGCCACCTAGTGGTCCCCATGTGGGGATTTGTTGAAACAAAGACCTTCATGACATGAGTTATCTTCCAGTAGTCCAAGGTCTCTATTACATGACAGAAGAATCAATCTTGTGGTTTGGCTCTAGAGGGAAGAATGTGGCACAGTGGAGGGATGATGCAGAGAGTCAGATTTCGGCTTGATGTTATGTTAAAAAAAAAAAAAACAAACCAACCTCATAAAAATTAGAGCTGTCCCAAAATAGAATGGGAGACAGTGGGTTTCCCTCCTTGGGGTTCTTCAAGTGGTATGTGAATGGCCATTTGTTGGGTACACTAGTACATTCTAGAATGAGTTGTATGGCACTAGATGATCACTAAAGGCCCTTCCATCTTTGATACTCTGTGATTCATATGGAGCTTGGGGTCCATCACAACCTTTAGATCTTTTTCTGTGACAAGCCTGGATTTGGTGCCAGGAGACAGCTTTGGGGTCTCAGTTTCTTCTCTAAAATAAAGGTATTAGAATCTACTCCTTAGATTACTACTGGAGTCCTTTCCAGTTCTGAAGCCTAGGATCTGCAACCTTGGCTTTAGATTTATAATCTCATTTGAGCCGCACAACAACTGTATCAAGTTGCTATCATTATTATACCTACAGAAGATTATTCTCATTGTACAGATGGAAAAAGTGAAATTCAGAAAGGTTAAATGACAAATTATTTGCCCCTGTCATCACATCATTAGTGAATGTTATAGAAGGTGAGATATGAACCTGGAGCTACTCATAGATCTCAGTCCAGTCCCCACCCTATGAGATGACTTGCTTAAGGTCTATGGCTTAGTTAGGGACCAAGAACCCCTTATCCCAGCATAGGTTATCTTCTTTACTGTTTGCTTTATGTTCCACTTTTAAGCACCTGAAATTTTCAGTTCTCTGGAGGATAGACACTAGAGAAAATGAATGAATAATTACTTTTGGCTTTGCCACAGGAGTCTGACTTTGTAATTACCTTGGTATATTTTTCCACATGACTGCATGGTTACATGTGTGATCAACTTACAGTCTGGGGCACTGAGAGGTTATGTGACATGGCCAGGGTCACACAGCCTGTCTGTGTTGCAGGCCAAGGCTTCCTGGCTTCTATATCAGCTCTTTAGCTACTATTCCATGCTGCCTGTCTCTTTATAGACTAGGAAAAGCCTTCTTTATTAGGGCTAAGCATAATAACAACTCACTTTTAAAAATCCCAGTCACAGGGTTAGGGCTTCCAAGTTCTTCAGATAAATCAATGGGAGTGTGACTCATACAGAAATATGTTAAACATGATTTTACACGTACAACCTATATCAGATTATCTGCTGCCATGGGAGGAGGTCAGAAACGAGGATGTTAGCAAAATGTGGAACTCAAAAGCTTGTGAAAGTATGAATGTGGAAAACTGTCTCTGTTTGTAATTGGAAAGTAGATAAAAAAATAAGAAAAAAAGGTATATTGGTGGGATTCAGTGACTTTTCAGGTCTAATAGCTTCAAATCTATGATCCTATCAATGACTTGATCTGGGGGTGAGTGGTATAGAGGTTATTACCTCTACTCTATAGATGATAAAGCTGAGATTTACAGTGATTAGATACCATATGGTATCCTTCTCCCAGACCCCCATCTCATCCTGGCCTCTTTCTCAAATTCTATCTCACAGCATTGTAATAGGAAAAAAAGGAGAAAAAACAAACATTTGGGGAATTGTGAAATGAGTAATTCTAAAACAAATTGGTTAGCCAATTGACTTCTGACAAGTTGAATGACTTTGGATGAGTCACTCAGCAATCAATTGATGAGTATTTATTGAAGCTCTTACTCCATGATCTGTTTCCTCACCTTTAAAAGAAGGGAGATAGAGATGGTTTTCTCTAGGTACTCTGCAAACTCAACAAACTACAAATCTCTACAAAGTCAACTGTGCAAGGGTCAAAACCGAAGCCAATCTCAAGTATACAGGATACTATCCATGAGCAGATGTGAAGTGACGACTGCTTTGACCTGTTTACTGCCAAAAGGAATTGGTGGTAGGGGGATGGCTTGGGAAAGACATTGTGTAACCAGGTCAAGGGAAACTTACTGTCTGAACTCACTGAGCCATGAATTCTTCTTTGTGGGGTTTTAGCCTTAAGGTCAGAACATACACTATATTGGGAGTTGAACAACCTTTGGTACCAGTTACTGGGAAAAGAAGTATTTGGTTTAGGGAGCTCAAGTGGCGTTCCTCTAGGAAGGGGCAGAGCCTCCTGGCTCTGAGAACAAAGCTTTCTCTTTCACAACAGGCTGCTTCTCCTGTGGGTTCAGATGGTTATTTATCACTATAATTGGGGGATTTGGGAACAAATGGAGAAGCTTGAAGGCCCAGATACAGGGCTTCCTGGCTCTCACTGACTGGCAAGTCCCTGAGAAATTATTATCTCTCTCCTCTCTCTCTCTCTCTCTCTCTCCTCTCTCTCTGTGTATATATATATATATATATATATATATATATATATATATATATATATATATATATATACACACACACATACATATACATATATATTGGAGAAATACAACCACAGATTAGTAAAGGTAAAGAAACAAGAAAATTACTAAGAGTTCCCATTCCTTAGGATTTACAAAGCACTTTCCTCAAGCAACTCTTGACAGTTAAGGAGTACAAGCTTATTGTAGATGAGGGAGTTGGGGTTCAGAGAGGTTAAGAGACTTACCCAAGATCACCCAGCCACTTGAATGATGGTACTGGGACTTGGACCCAACTCTTCTGCCTTCTGCACCAGGACTCTTTCCACTAGATTCCAAATGGCCTTTGGGAAAAGCAGACAATGTGGAAAAGACGATTGTAGAAGGTTTTATAAGATTAAAAACAAAACTTCTGTCTGCAAAGTCAAGGGATCCCTTTTTTGGCTACTGTCTTTCCTTTCTCAATTGTGCTCTGCCCGTGGTCCAGTACTTGTGGGCTGGCACAAGAGTCAAGGCAACTCAAGTCAGAATCATACAATTCAAAAGGAAGTGAGCTTACTTAGACTCCTCTGGGGAAGGTCATGGGAGCTTGGCAGGCCTAAATACAAACACAGGAGGGAGTTGATTCAGAGAGCAAAGAACCACTACCATATTTAGGGTTCCCCAATAGGATTCTTGTCCTATTACTCTTCCCCCCCTCCATTTTCCCATCACCAGGAGGAAGCTGGAAATGTTGGTTAGAAAACAAACAGGACAATGACTTTTAGGCAATTGATTGTTTGAGTTCCCATCCAGATGTTTGGCCCTGTGTACACAACCTTTGGTCCTTGGACCTGCTCTGTTAATACATTTTCTTTATCTATCCAAAGGGTTTTGGGACTTTTTTCATCACTTTCTATTTTTGTAGTTCAAAAGGACAAGAATTCAATAGTTGGCAGAAGCAGCCTATGTGTCGGTGGACAACACCCTGAATTTGGAGACTGGTGACCTGATGTCTAGTCCTATGTCATTAAGAATGAGGCAAGTGAGGCAAAGTGAGAGTGAGGCAAAATTTGGTCTGGTAATTCAAAGAAGGTAGAGATGACTTCCAATTCAAGTAATCATGGAAAGCTTCATGGGTGAGGTAGCGTTTGAGTTAGACCTTGAAGGGTGAATAGGAATTGGAAAGACAGATTTGGGGTGGAGTAAAAGGACATTCCCAGTGGGAAAGAGCAGCCGTGAGCAAAGCTGTAGTTGTGGAAAAGTACATGGGCCTATTTAGGGAAACAGCAAGTAAGTCCTCCAATTGAAGATGAGTACTAAAAGTCATGTTGCAACCAAATTGTGAAGAGTCATGAACATTGGATAAAAAATTAGATTTCATCAGACAATGGGGAGCTGTTGAAGGATTTTGAATAGAGTGATAAAATAAGAATTGCACATTAGGAAGATTCATTTGTCAGCTAAGTGCAGAACAGAATGGACTGAGAGGCAAGATTGGAGGCCAGGAGGCCAGGAAGGAGGTTGTAATTGTTTAGGTGACAGGCAGTAGATTCCTGGCAGATGGAACACAGGAAGGGGGAAGGCATACAAAATTGTAGGTTTAAAGATCCAGTGTTGGAAGGGCCCTTAGATTTTCTACAAGTAGAAATGATGGAACTCAAGTGACTTCCAGGTAGGGCATGAGGTTGAAGCTTTGCACTTTGGTGACTGGGTGGATAGTGGGACTGTTAATGGGAAGAGGTGAAGAGGAAGAGGAGGTTTAGAGGAGGAAAAAATGAGCTTGGTTTTTTGCCATGATGGATGTGAGGAACTGGTAGACCCTCCAGGAAACGGCTAACAAGGCAAAGATGAATGGCAGTTTAGGAAAGAAATCGAGATTGGAGAGGGAGACAAGAATTTTCAGCATGAGGGTGGGAGCTGGGACTGGGAGACTTGAGAGCACTGCCAAAGCAGAAAACTTAGAGAATGAAGGTTTGAGAAGGTCTTGGGAGGCCCCATCATCTGTTGAGGACAGCTGAGGGGGAGTCCTGTTTGCAGGCAGCAGGAAGGCCTCTGATAGCTCTTATTTTTCCTTTATCTTATTTTCTATCTCACTCTTATTTGTTTTGCTCTTTTGACCTTTAGCAGATACAACCATGTGCAATGGGATGAAGATGGGCTTTGTGGACTGTTGTCTCACAAGTTCATATGTCTGTGTCTGTCACCCCAAATCAACAGATCTTATTAACCTGGTGTGCTGGTAAATGTTTAGCAACTGACTCTGAAAAAAAATGATATGCAAGACACACTTTGAAGTCGGATCTGGGTCATTATAATTTTCTCTTTCACTCTCCTAAGTCGAAAAAAATCAATAAAATAATCGAGTCCCAATTTGGAGCCTTTGCTGATTTCCAAAGTGTAAATATTCACTCTGGACAACTGAACAGTTAACTCTCAGCAGTTCAGTTCTCGTATACCCCTATGCTTATAATCCCTGACATTGGGGTGCTTCTGTATTTAGGAGACTCTCAGGAAGGAATCTATTGAATACTGAATGAGTAATGGAGACTATTAAAGCCTGGATGCTTATATATTGAGAAAAAGGGTTGGCACAGCTTCCTTATCAGCTAGCTAAGTGTAGATGATACCACCTTGAATGAGAAAGAGAATTTATAAAACTTTAGGATTCAGCTACAAAAGGAGCTTTATGCCTACCTAAGAAGCATAAGCTATTAGATCCCCAAGTTTTAGCACTGAGGGGACTGCTTAACCACACTCAGCCAAAATTTTGAATGGGCAAAGGGGTGGATGAGCAGAGAATCATAGAACTGGAGCTGGAAGGGACTTAGCTTCTAGTAGGATTCTGAACTGTTTCTGGAGTGGGTTGAAGACTGAATAAGTCAGCCAGTAACAAACATTTATAAAGTGCTGACTATGTGACATTCCAGTGCTAAGCTCTGGGAATACAAAGAAGAACAGCAACAGTCTCTGCTCTCAAGGAGTTCACATTCTAATAGGGAAGACAACTTATAAGCAACTATGAGCATACAAGACATATACAGGACAGATGGATAGTTACTTCAGAGATAAAGACAATAGCAAATGGGGGAGGTGGAGAAGGAGCTCCTACAGAGGGTAGGATTTGAGTTGAGTCTCAAAGGAAATCAGGGGACAGGTATTGGGAACCCCAAAAAGAATGGAGGCAGGAGATGAAGTGGCTTGTTCAAGGAAAAAAAACAAAGAAGGCCACTGAGGCTTGATCCTAGAGTATATGGAGGAGTAAAAAGACTGGAAAAGTACTTTGGAGTTGATTGCGAAGGGTTTGAAGGGTTCTATAATGCCAAATAGAAAAATTTACATCTAATCTTGTAGGTAATTGAAGCAATTGGAACTTTGTTGAGTTGGGGAAGGGGTGATGTGGTCAGATCTGCACTCAAGGAAAATAATTTTGACAGTAGATTGAAGGATGTTTTGGAGTAGGGAGAGACTTGAGGCAGGAAACCAGCAAGGTGACTATTTCAATTGTTCAGATGAAAGATAATGAGGGTAGTGACTATATGAGTGGAGAGGAGATGTATATGAGAGGTAGAATAAGATCTGGGAACAAATTAGACATCCAGGGTAAAATGAGACTGAGGCATTAAGGATGACATCCAAGTTATGAACCTGCTGGATGGTGAAGATGGAGGTACCTTCAACAGAAGTTTAGAAGAGGGGAAGGTTTTGGCAGAAGGATAATAGGTTCTGTGTTGGATATGTCGCCTTTGCAGTACCTACAAGACACATACCCAAGAGGCAGTTGGAGATACAGGAATGGAGGTTGGGGAGAGATGAGGATTAATTTTGGAAATCACCTCTGCATAGAGATGAGAAGTGAGCACACAGGAGCTGACAAGATCAATAAGTGAAATGGTACAGACCGAAAGGAAACAACAGTCCAGGGCAGAACCTTAAAGGACACTCACAGTTAGTGGACATGACATAGATGAAGAACCAACAAAGGAGATTGAAAAAAGAGCAATCAGACATTTTGAACCACAAAACAGCAGTGCCATGGCTACCCAGAGAGATCAAGAAGTATGAGGACTGCTAAGAATCCATTAGATATGGCAATTATGAGATCATTAAAGAAATCATTTTCAGTTGGCTCTCAGTCAATGCTGCTGTGCTCCATAGCAAAAAGAGTCCTGGGTTTGGAATGCAAAAGACCTGTGCTATGTTGTAAGCTTGAGCAAATCATTTTTCCCTCCCCTGGGGCTCATTTTCCTCCACTGTAAAATAAACAAATTGGGACTAGAGATGATCTCTAAGGTCCCTTTCAGCTCTCGATCCTATGGCTACATGTCCTCCTTGCTCACAGGGTTCACTGCCTCAAACCCAATGACTCTCATTCCAATGAAGGCCTTTGTTGAGTGGGTATGTGGAGGTCTAGGAGAGGAAGTTCAAGGATAGGCCTCCCAAGAATTTGAGGTATTGAACTCTGTCTTACAGATGTCATGTCTGAAGTCTAAAAACATCCCAAAACTTTCTCCCTGGGTTGACTTGAGGTCTCTGACTGGACTCTCTTGGGGACTTTCAGTTGCTTCCTTGGTTCAGTGGATACTCTCTTTGGGATGTTGATCTGTTCTCAGTCCCCCTTCAATATTCAGTCCTTCTTGAGTTCTTGAGAACACATTGGCATTCTAAGAAGATGAAGACCTAGTTTCTATTATATTGAACTTTGAGTAAGGAATTGCTACAGAGTTACTTAGTTTGGGAATCAGTTCATTGAATTTCTCTAAAGCTTGCTCCAGGCCAACTTGGTGTCCTGTTTGGGTTCCAGAATGGCCTAAGGGACACAGGGTTTAAGTGCTATTGCTGATAAAGGTTTATACTTTTTGCTTCTGAATTAATCAATGTTCTGAAGTTTCATAAACAAGGAATGACTATAGATTTAGATTTAGAACTGGAAAGGACCTTAGAAGTCATCAAGTTCAAGACCTTTATTTTATAGATGAGAAAACTGAGGCACATAAAAGTCAAGGGGCTTGCTCAAGGTTTTCTCATGCATTCTGGTGAGTGTGAGTTCATATCATCTTTTCCTTTGCAAAGGTGGAGCAGGTATAAACGATTCTGGTCTATAAGATCTTTGGGCAGAAGCAATTTAGGGATGGGGTGGGGGGGGAATGTTAAGCCCATTACCTTAGACAATGAGGTTAAATTGTGCCCCAAGAAGCTTTTCTCTTAGGTAAGCAAGTGAAAGTTGAGGCAAATTACTTATTTATAGAACTCAGGTTCTAAGAGCAGACTTGTATGGCTGCTGAAAGCCCAGTAGGCCTAGCTTTAGGCTGAACTTTCCAAAATAAGAGTCAGACATTTATAATGATTTACTGGAATTAAAATCAGGAAGCCCTGGGTTTTGAATTCTGTCTCAGATAAGTACTTGATTACGTGACCTTGGAAAAGTCACTTAATTTATCAGCCTCAATTTCCTTACTTGTAAAGGTGGAGATAATAATAGCACCTTCTTCATAGGTCTATTGGAGAATCATATGTGATCAAGTGTATAAATTGCTTGTAAATCTTAAAGCTAATGCAAGTTAATATCTACAGAAACTCTGGATTCTTGGTTTAACATACTTCATGATAGCAGCAATACCTTTGACTGGCACACATCCCCCTGTTTACTGCCTTGCTTGATATTAATAATCATAGAGTCAATGACAAAGTCATCTCCTTGGTTTCATATTTCAAGTGATTTTGTATGATTTTTTCATATGCAAAGGAGACACCTTGTTGGAGGAGATCCTTGTGTTGATTATATCAAATGCAAGAAGTGGGAAGGGGAAGGAAGGGAATAAGCATCTATTTAGTATCTACTGTAAAGACACTTGATAATGCTCTACAAAAATGATCTCACTTGTGGGGCTATCATGGAACCTTTTAAATGAGATACATAATTAATCAAAAGGTCTTGGCCTAAGTATCCACCTAGGAAGCACCTTGTGGATGAAGTTGGTTGGACAGCCAATATGTTTAATCAATGTACATATTTTGGAGTAAGTTAGGACCAGAATTGAACTCAAGAGGACAATGGAGAAGTACATGGGCATGAGCAGATTGTAGCATCATCAACAAAGAAAGTCACAGAAAGATGTCATTAGAGAGAAAGGTGAGTGAGAATGAGGGATAAACAATGGTGAAGACTAAAGGAGATGTCCTGAGAACTAAATTAGGGTGAGTCCTGTGGAGGATTTGTGGGAAATAGTGAGCAAGATCTTATCCTGAGGATGAGAAGATTGTGTTCTGCACCACTGAAGGGAATCCCCACACTGAACTTTTTTTTTTTTTTTAGGTTTTTTTTTTGCAAGGCAAACAGGGTTAAGTGGCTTGCCCAAGGCCACACAGCTAGGTAATTATTGTCTGAGACGGGATTTGAACCCAGGTACTCCTGACGCCAGGGCCGGTGCTTTATCCACTACGCCACCTAGCTGCCCCTACACTGAACTTTCAAAGGCATCAAAATATGAATGCCAGAGATGCACAGGTCTCTTTTCTTCCTTGAGTTAGTTTATTTTGGCTTTACAGAGTGGAACTTCCTCACTTCTGGCAGTTGTTAGTCTAGTAGGACCCCAAATGTCACCTTTGACTCTTCTGTCTCCTTTGTGCACCATCTCCAGCTCAGGTGTCCAACTATATACCATGCACTTGCTATGTGAGTGGTTCCTTGCAGGCTCTCAGTCCATACGTCTTGGCCTAGGTTAGGTGTCCTGTAATAGGTAAGCCTTACTGTGGCAAGTATTTCATTAATGGTAGAGCATCAACCTGGTTTGTGAGATTGGGAAAGGAGAGAAACCCTTGTTTCTCCAAGTGGACCTTGGAGAGTCCTTGGCTAGAGGAAGTACTAGAGTACTTTCTAGTACTTAGAGTACTAAAAAAGTGTTATAAGTTGTTGCTGTCATAATGATAACATGGTTTCTGCATCCTGGGAGTTGCTTCCGAAGAGCTAAAGGAGCAGCTTAGAGTGTTGGAAGAAGGAGCTTAGAGAAAAAGAAAGTCAATGGGCCTCCAGCACCGTCTTAGGGTCAGGTCAACATGACCAGTTAACTCTGGACCCTTAGGCAGCTTGGGAGGCTAGAGAGAACAGGAATTCAATCAAGGGACGCAACTGCCTTGTCCTTACTTCCTGCGACTGGCCTCTAGAGCCCAGAGAAATTAACATCACTCTCTCTCTCTCAAGGCTCCTCTCTCCCATTATCCCTCACATCATTACAATAAACTGCAATCCCAATGTGGGATTCTGTTTGAGTCATTGAAATCCTACAGTCTTGATGCTTTTCAGTTTTCTTCTTTTTAAGTATTGGACACACTAATTTTTCTGTTTCCTTAAAAACCCCAAGTGGAACTATCTGGCCTCAGGTTGCTCAACCAGTCCCAAGAAGCCAATTTAGGGAAAAGACGGACCACAGGGTATGAGCTGAGTAGTCTCTTTACTCAGCACTCTCTTCAAAAAAGTCACTTTGACTTTGGAATTTTATTCCCACAAGATTGGGTGAAAAAGTATCTTTTGAACATTTCTCAAAATATCCATCTGTAACCAATGCATCTAAATTTGGGGAACTGACATTACTGCAGATCCTCTGGTGTAGAAAAGCAAATGAAACACACCCTCTTCTGGTGGAAAAAAAGGCCTCACCAATTTAGGGGGTATCACTTGGTTCAAGGAATCAAAAGGTCTGTCTTAAAGAGCCAATATTGACACAACAAGAGGATATTTCTGACCAAGAGCAAGGAGATGAGTGAAAAACATACACTGAACTTACTGTGTTTTTTAAATTATGAGTAATTAGTGAAAAAAATTAGAGAAAGGGGAACATAGAGTTTATTTTGGGGCCAGTTTTTCTGTTTAAAAAATATAACAGCCTTTTGAAAGCCAAGGCATGGGGGAAGCCCAATGCAAAGAGCCTGGGATTTAGAGCCAGGTTTAGATCCAATGTTCCCCATCTATATGACCTTGGGTAAGTTACATGGTCTTTCTGGGCCTCATTTTCTCATGTGTAAGATAAAGGGGTTAGAGAAACAGAAGGTCAGTATGTCCCCAGTACCAGCTTAGGGAGAGGGTGCCCTGACCAGCTAACTCTGGGCCCCTAGGCAACTTGGCAGGCTATAGTGGAAGACTCAACTGCCTTGCGCTGATTCCACATTCACCAGGCAGAGAGGCCTGAGGCAGAACGATCTCATAGTAATTTTCAAATTAGTATATGGTTTACATTTTTCAAAAGTAGACTGAAAACACTCCAATTTCAGGATCTCCTTGCCTTGAAAAAAATCCTATGATAAGACTATTAAAATGATGGGAGAGCTAATGGTAGGGAGAAAACTAGAGGAAGATGTTAACATGTTTGTGCTCTGGAAGGGTCAGTCATACCACAGACCCAGAAGGCTGTTTGGTGAGCAGGGAAAAATATGGTCTTTTGAATAAGCCTGTAGTATCCATTCCAGCTTTGGTTTATGAATCTCCCAAGGCCTGCCCAAATCACTAATTGGAGAAACCAAGTTGACAAATGCTTATTAAATGCCTCTTATGGACAACCTCTTACCCCAGGGCCTTGGGGACAAAAAGACAAGAACAAACCAAACAGACCCTGCCTTCAAGTTACTGACATTTTCCTGGGAGGATACAAAATGTGTAGAGAGAAGGTAAACTGAAGAGGGAGATATTACTACCAATTTGGGTCACAAGGAAAGTTTTCATGGAGGAACTGGCAGCTGATTGAGTTATTATTTTTTTAGGTTTTTGCAAGGCAAATGGGGTTAAGTGGCTTGCCCAAGGCCACACAGCTAGGTCATTATTAAATGTCTGACACCGGATTTGAACCCAGGTACTCCTAACTCCAGGGCCAGTGCTTTTATCCACTATGCCACTTAGCCACCCCTAGCTGATTGAGTTTTGAAGGAAGAAAAGAACTCTAGGAGGCCTAGATGAGGAGGGTGGGCATTCCTGGGCTGGGTGATGCCTTGAATAAATGCATGGTGGCTAGACATTCTGTACTGAGGAACATCTAGCAGTAACTTTGGTGAACTCCTCCAATTCAAGGCCCCAAGCTATTGTAAACATTATTTAGACAAAGAAGATTTTATTTGTAGCCCATTAGGATAATTAATTTGGTATGAGATAGTATGCCTTACTGAGCAAGGCATATAAAGAGATTTGGAGCTCTTTTCCTATGACTGTCTTTTCTTCTTCCTTTTCCCCTTCCTCTTCTTCTGCTGTTGTGATGACTGACTTTTGAAATTCTAGAAAAGGCACAGCAGAGAGGGCCAGAATGGGCTGGAAGCATTGAGTCCTAGCCTTACTTATTTGTGACCCTGCACAAAGTCATTAACTCCGTAGAGCCTCAATTTCCTTCTCTATAAAATGGACATAATAGTTAATTCTCTGCCTATTACACCAGGCCTGTGAAATTCAAATAAGATCATATGTGTAAAGTCCTATAGATACAGGTGAATGATTATGATTTTGGTATATTCTAGGCAGCATGGTATGGTAGCTAGAAAGCTAGATTGGGAGCCAGGGCAGTCTGGTTTCAGATTCTACCCTGACTACACTACTACACTAGCTCTGTGATTTTGGGCAAGTTCCTTAACCTCTCAGTGTGATCTGTGTTGGCACAGGGAGTGACTCAACTACTAAGATTCAAGATCATTCTCATTCAGTGTTTGGCTGTAAACTAGGAAAGCAAGCCAAGGATGGCATCCTCTCTTACTTATTTCCCACTCAAGCAAAATCATCGATCAATCTGATGGTAGACTATGATTCATAGTGTGTGAAAATGAGGTCAGTGACTGCATCTAAGCCATAAACTTCTTGAGGGATGGTGTCCTATGCTACAGGTCAGAGTTCAAGTCCTCTTTTTGTCATTCTTTAGTTTTGTGACATTGGAAAAGTATCAGATTCCTTATCTATAAGACGGGGGGGGGGTTGGGCTATGTTCTTTAGAGCTTGAGAATTTCTTCTATTTTTTTTTCTTATTTCATATCTGCACTTCCCCCCAACTCATCTCTCCCTTACAATGGCTAGGATGGTGTTCTATAGTTATTTATGATCAATTCATGGTTAATGAGGATGATGCCAGAACAGTGAATGAGGGGAGGTTTGCATTGAAACCAAGTATTTTAGGGCCAGAAGGAATCTTGTTGCCACCAAATTCAACATAGTCACTTTCTTTGAGAGAATAGCCACCCTTTGGTTAGATGGGAAGACAAGTCCAAGGAGTAACTTTGCCCAAGTCAGGTAGGATGATGGTTAATGGCACAGATGAGACTAGAAGCCCTGACTTCTGCCTCCTGGTCTAATGTTCTTTACACTTTCTACCTCTTGAGTCCTAATAGTTTCTACATCTGTAAGAACAGGAGCTAGTAATCTTGACTCTACCAGCCCTTTTAGGGTCACTGGGATGAAAATACTTTGCAAACTATAAAGCATCCATTTTCAAGAAAACTCTCATTATGCTTCATTTCAGGACATACTTTCAACTACCAATGGCCAATGACCTTGGCAGTACCCTCTCTTCAGGGATGGTATTGTGCCTGGATGGGATGTGCTAATCTACTTCTCAACAATCTCTTTCACCATTCTAGTATCAAAGCAGGCCAGAACTGTTTTTAGTTTTTTTATTTGTATCCCTAACCCTTAGCATAGTGTTTAGCCCAAACTTTAATAGATTTTCATTCATTCAGCATAGAAATGCAAATTGTGATGGTGATTTCCAACATGCTGCCTCCTGTCCAGATACTTTCTCTTGACCTGCCTTAAGACTGACAACTAAGATTTTGAAGTAAGTTGATTAGGTTGTTGCTTCAGTTAGTTTTATGCAACCCCAAGATTTGATTCTTAGCCCTCTCTCTCCATACTCATTCACTTGGAGATCTTTTCCCCCTCTCTTGGCTTTAACTACAGTCTCTATGTAGCTGCTTCTCCAAATGAACATCTGCAGTTCCAAATTTACATCTGCTGAGCTCCAGACCCATCATTTCCTGCTGTACATTTCCATACAGATGAGCTGGTGTCATTTGAAACTCAACACGAAATGCTCTGTAAGCTCTAAGTTTTGACTAAGTAAGAAAATGACTTGAATGTGGAGAAGAGGGGAAGAGGGGTAGGAGTCAGTGCAGCAAGAGAATGGCACAAAGCGGAGATTCGTCAGGTGGGGATTTCAGGGAATCCATGAACTTGGTTAGGAAAAGCAATCTTTATTTCCACTAACTGAAATTTAGCATTTCTTTCAACGATGAAATCTAGGCAACAGACCACAGTAGAATTAGCAATGTTAGGGAAAATAAACAATTTTCTTTCTGTCTGAATTCATAGACTTCCTGAAATTCACTAAAAGAAATCACAGATATTTTCATATCTCATTATAATTGTAGATATCTCAAAAGAGTTTATGTTCACCACTACTTTGAAATCGTTAGTTATTTTTTTAAATTTTATTTATTTAAGGCAATGGGGTTAAGAGTGACTTGCCCAAGGTCACACAGCTAGGCAATTATTAAGTGTCTGAGGCCAGATTTGAATTCAGGTCCTCCTGACTCCGGGGTCGGTGCACTATCTACTGCACCACCTAGCCGCCCATCATTACAGTTATTGGACTGGCTGCTAGATGATGTCTTCCTGTCTATAGAGTTGCTGGGATATATCTGCTCAGCAAGCTTTACCAGCCTGCACAAAGGGTCTATAAGCCCCAAAGGGTAAGAAGTCTTTTTTAAGGGATAAATGACTTTATCCATTCATTTAACTGAAATTTAAAGAGCCTGGGAGCTATCAATTTATCTGGTTGTCTGCCAAGTCCAGAATGCTATCCTCCTCCTTGTTCCTTCTGCCTTTTGGCTTCCTTCCAGATTCAGCTGAAATCCTACTTTTTAAAAGAATCCTTTTCCAGGTCCTTTCTTACCCCCCCCCCCCCCCAACTGCTGGTGTCTGCCCCTGGAAATGATCTCCCATTTGCAGTGTCAAGGTTTTGCATGGTCTTAGCTTTTAGTATGTTGGGTCCTCCACTAGAATGGGAGCTCCTAGACAGTTTTTTGATCTTTCTTTGAATCTCCAGCCACATGAAGTTCTTAAGTTAATGCTTTGTGATTGATTGCCATCTATAGGAAGAAAGAATTAGGCAGAATTCTGAAAAGAGTTTAAAATAAATTGGAAAAAAAGACTAAGGAGATGAGTTCTGGAAAGGATTAGGTATCTTGAATATTTAGAAGCTACTGGAGAATTATCTCCAGGAAGAAGAAAGCAAAGGAGTCAGAGTTCTGGATTTAGAAAGGAAGAGATCATGGAGTTGGAGAGACCATGGCAAGGACAAAGGTAGCTGCAAACTCCTGGGGCTGGAAAAGCGTCAGAGGCCTGTACAAAACCCATATACCCAAGATATGGCTGTCTGAGAGCAGACCCTGGGGGAAGCTTATGACTGATTCTGGATCTGAGACAAGACCATAGTTTGGTGGTAGAGCTTCACATTCCATTTGATCAACTGCCCACCTAGGCCATCTTACTACTTCCCTTCCCTGATGATGATCTGCTCTTCACAACCCAGATCACTACCCTCCACACCAGACACGAGCCATGCATCTCCATATGCAGATCTTCCCGTATCTATGCTGTAGTCCCTAGGAAAATTAATCTACTCATTCTGGAGCTCCTCCCCCAGGGCTCCAACTCAGTTGATTGGTCACTCCAATTAGCCCATGTAGTCTGATACATCTACTGACTGGTCCTAGACACTAAATTATGCTTCAGTTCTAGATTTAGTCCCATGTAGTCAATTCATGTCTTCATTTGTTTGCCCTCCCTGGTTATCATTCTCTCTGTGTTGTTTTTCCTTATTAGAAAGTAAGTTCTTTGTAGATAGGGGATGTCTGTCTTTTTCTTATATCAATATCTCCAGTATTTAGCATAGTATCTCACAGAAAGCAAATAACAATTTTTTCCCCTTCATTTCTACAGTAGGGAGCAAATAAAAAGCACTTTGCTTTGCATCCTGGAACTATGACTAATGACCACTGTCATCCTGGGTAAGTCAGATAATTTCTCTAAGCCTCAGTATCCTCATCTGTAAAATGGGGGAGGGAGGTTGGACTAAATGTTTCTTGCCTTCCTTTCAAGATGTTCTGAAGTGTTAATTCTAGGAATCACTTGGGAGAGCCTGAGACACTAAAGCTGAAATAGCGAAAAATATTCACAGAATTTTAAGATGTACAAAACATTAAATGGCCTCAGGAGTGAAACTGAACTGATTATTTAATGGCAAATGATCAGTAGCCCATACTTCCCTCATACAAGTGGCAGCAGAGAATTTATTTATTTTTTAATTTATTTATTTAGGTTTTTTTTTTTTTTTTTTTGGAAGGCAAATGGGGTTAAGTGGCTTGGCCAAGGCCACACAGCTAGGTAATTATTAAGTGTCTGAGATCAGATTTGAACTCAGGTACTTCTGACTCCAGGGCCGGTGCTCTATCCACTGTGTCACCTAGCCGCCCCGGGAGCAGAGAATTTAAAGCTGAAAAAGATCCTTTCTGGGTCAATGCCCTCATTTTCGACAGAGGAGGAAATAAGCCAAGAGAGGGAAGTGACTTAAGATGACATGGAGATTGCAACCCAAGTCCTGGGTTTCTTTCTTTCTTTCTTTCTTTTTTTTTTTAACCATGTTGGAATTCAGATTTATTTTTAGAACAAATATAAAAAGTAAAATTCAACACTTCTAATGAAAAACCTCTTTATAGTATAAATCTTACATTAATTTGCATTGTTTACATGATATTGATTGCATTGTTTCCTTAAGTTACACAGAATAATCTGAATATAACTTCTGATTAGTACTCAGAAGACCAATCCCTTAAATGTTATTCTATGATTCAAGGTTGCTATTGAAAGTAACTGTATTGGGGCAGCTAGGTGGTGCAGTGGATAGAGCACCGACCCTGGAGTCAGGAGTACCTGAGTTCAAATCCGACCTCAGACACTTAATAATTACCTAGCTGTGTGGCCTTGGGCAAGCTACTTAACCCCATTTGCCTTGCAAAAAACCTAAAAAGAACTAGGAAGATCACTGGTGCTGAAGTCAGAGAACCTGGTTTTAAATTTCATCTGAGATGTAATACCAATATGATCTTGGCAAGTCAAAATATGCCTAGGCTTAATCCAGTTTCATCTTGTCAAAGTTAGGTGTTCTGAATCAGCTTACTATCAATAAAAGCATAGAGTCATGATCATTGATATCACCAAGTGAAAAGCTGTCAAAATTAATGGTTGACTCAAGTAATTTATTGATTTCTATAGATCTTTGGTTAAAGTTCTATTCTATTTGAAATCAAAATGATCTTATGTAAGTGATATAACCTCAATGACCTTTAGTTTCCCATCTACAAATAACAAGTCCTGGGTTTCTAAAACTATTATGTCACCTTGGTTTCTAAAAACTGGCTTGCAGTGAATTGCTCCCATGTGGATGCTAGGCTGTTATAGACAGATATGGAGAAGTTAGGCTCAAGCCAAGGAGAAGAGTGTGGGAGATCTGCTGGAAAGAAAAAAACCAAATGGACTGACCTTCAGAACCTGGCTGGAGCTTATCGAAGCCTGTCCTTTCCTCCCATTACTCTGAACATTTTATGTGCCAGCCAAAGAGTCTTGTTATTCCTTCTATATGCCCCACCTCCATGGCCTTGGCCAAGCTACGGTATAGATTTTAGCTACCTTCCAGACTCACCTCCTGTGAGAAGCTTTGTTTTCTTCCACTAGTTTTGACTTCTTTCCCCTCTCCTCAATTTATTTATTTATTTATTTTTTTTCTGTTTACCCTGGCTATAGAGTAGAAGAATATCAGCTCCTTGGAGGCAAGGACTGCTTATTTTTTGTCTTTATATCCCCAGTGACTGTCATACTAAATAAATG
Source organism: Macrotis lagotis (assembly GCF_037893015.1). Lineage (NCBI taxonomy): Eukaryota > Metazoa > Chordata > Mammalia > Peramelemorphia > Peramelidae > Macrotis > Macrotis lagotis. The sequence continues at coordinate 49,210,625 of NC_133666.1, forward strand.
CTTAACAAACTGAATGGTATTTCTCACTTCTTCTCTGGAAGGTGGCAGTTTAATTGTGGGACCCTGATTTTTACCAGGGGTAAGCTTAGAGGCATGGTGGATGAAGAGATGCCCTGATAGCCCAGATCACTGGGGCCCAGTTTAGCCTGTGACCATATGGTAGTTAGATGACCTTGGACAAGTCATTAAAACTCACATTGCTTTAAGCAAATTTCTAAGACTAAGTTGCTGAGAAGAGGCTAGCTGGCGTTGGTAGCTGGAGTTTTTTGATCAAGGAGTGAAATCACAGGTCTAGCCCCTATCCCTAGAGCATGAAGCCAGCGAGTCCTCCAATATTTATTTAACTGATTGGTCAAGGACATCCCTCCTTCTCCCACACAGTCACTGGCATCATAAAGCTTCCACCACCCTGGACAGTGATCCAATCCTAAATTCCCCATTCTGAATATGCCGGGGGAACTGACCTTTGTGCTGACCTCTTGGGAACTTTGCATGAGAAGAGAGCTTTGAAGTTCCATGATGGATCCCCATCAGAGGGCACCTACCTTTGAAATGTTTGAGTCTGGAACTTGCCCAGGGCAGACCTTGCCTTCAGGTGTGTTAAACAGACTGGATAGAGTGCTAGATCTGGAGTCAAAGGACGTGCTGGATGAGCTTGAGCAAGTCACTTAACTGCTCTGTCATCAATCAATTTCCTCTGCTGTAAGAGGGGTGAGGCTAGACTGTATTAGATGGCCTCTAAGGTCTCTTCTCCCTCTAAAACATCAGAGTCAAATGAAATGGATCTGAAAAAACCTTAAAAAGACATATTACAGGGGTGGCTCGGTGGTGCAGTGAATAGAGCACTGGCCCTGGAGTCAGGAGTACCTGAGTTCAAATCCGGCCTCAGACACTTAATAATTACCCAGCTGTGTGACCTTAGGCAAGCCACTTAACCCCACTGCCTTGCAAAAAAAAGAGACAAGTACATACTTCAGAGCTCTCAGAGAGGATAATCTTACTTCATTATTTCCTTTTCTGGGAAAAAAAAGGAAGGAAAGAAGAGTATTAGAGTTAGGAAGGTGTGAGTTTAAATTCCATCTCAGACACTTACTTGCTGTGTGATCCCAGGCAAAACACTTAACCTCTTTGAGCCTCAGTTTTCTTATTTGAAAATGGGGATAATAACATCATTGACTTCATAGGATTATTGTGAGGATCAATTGAAATAATTTCTGTACACCATTTTGCCAATTTTCCTTTGATTTAGAAATACTAGCAAGCGGCAATTCTATTATGCTGTTCTTTCCCTTCTTCCTGAATTCCTGGGAAAACAAACAGTAAAGACAGTCTTTTGGGAGCACTTTAAAAATACCCACTTATCTTCACATGGGGCATGACATGGATGAAGCCCAATAACTCTGCAAGACTGATTATCTGATGATTGTCCTGTTTTACAGATGAGGAAACTGTAGAGAGAATGATGGCGTAATTAGGCTAGATAGAGCAAGAGATAGAAAGGTGCTGAAGGCCAACACATCTTCACCAGTCTGCTATCAGAAGGCGAGATCAGAGATTTAGAGTAGGTGGGGAGCTTGTTCTGGGCAAGCATAAAATTGCAATGAACAGAGACAAAGTCTTATACTACTAAGATGTCCTGCCTACCTGGGCTCATTATAGTGATGTGCAAACCATAGGGAGGAGGTAAGATGACATGGGTATCTCTGTGGTCTACCTCACTGCATCTCTTGGGTCCCCTTCTTTGTCTGGCTTGCGGAAATGAGGTGATGCATACCATTACTTTCTGAATGTCATCTCTAGAGAATAACAGTAACTTGATTACTCATATGGCCCATAGACCTTAGAGGCTGTCGGATTTTATAGTGAAGTAAACATAGGCAACTCTTACCAACAGCCCCAAACTGGAGTATGTCAAATAAGGTTAATAAAATAAGAGGGAGTGGTCAGAATTCTTTTAGTCATAGACTGTACCCGTAGATATTTAGCAGTCTCTAACTGTATCTCCCTTTCTCCTCTCTTTTTCTGAATAAACTGAACTTATTTAACTAGCCTGCATCATTGGTCATCTACTCCAGTCCCGTCATTTTACAGATGGGGAAAGTGAGACTGAAAAGTTAAGAGACTTGTCCAAGGTCATATGATTAGTGTGTGGCAGAGTTGGTATGTGAATTCAAATCTTCTGCTACAGAAGGCCTTGTTGTCTCTAGGAGATGGATTTAGGACAGTTCATTTTTTTTAGATTTTTTTTTGCAAGGCAATGGGGTTAAGTGGCTTGCCCAAGGCCACACAGCTGGGTAATTATTAAGTGTCTGAGGCCGGATTTGAACTCAGGTCCTCCTGACTCCAGGGCTGGTGTTCTATCCACCACGCCACCTAGCTGCCCCTAGGACAGCTCATTTAATAATTTTGAGTGAAAAGGGCAAGGAGCAAGAAGATGGTCTTTGAAAGAAAGGAGAGGTGGAAAGTCAGACTTATTTGGAGTCAAGCAATCCTGCCTGGAGCTGAGGGGAATGAGAAGGCCTAAGGACTAGGAGCTCAAGACGAGCTAGGTATTACATGCCTGGGGCGAGTTCTTTTCCTCTCTTTGAAGCAGAATTTCCTTGGCTATGTAATGAAGCCCTTTTTAAAAATTCATATTGGATAACTCTGTGATACAACCCACTTTTCTCTAGTGACTCTGGAGCCAGAAGCATTACAAATTTAGAGAAAGGAAGCATCCTCTCAGCACACTGTCTCATTGGAGTATGTCCAAGGGTAGCCACCTTGATGGGACTTGAAACCATGCCACATGAGTCACAAGTCCAAGAATGTTTAGTCTGGAAAAGACAATATTTAGGGTAGGCACAGCAGCTGTCTTCAAATATATGAAAGGCTTTAAAGTGGAAGGAGGAGTGTTGCTATTTTGTCATTCGGTCACGTCTAATTCTAAATGATCCTGTGGACATTGTCGATGGGATTTTCTTGGCACAGATTCTGGAGTAATTTGCTATTTCCTTCTCCATCAGGGCCCCATTTTACAGATGAGGGACTGAGGCAAATAGGGATTAGGTGATTTGCTCAGGGTCACATAACTAGCAAGTATTTGAGATCGAATCAGAATTCAGATATTCCTGACTCTAGACCTGGTGCTCTACCAACTGAGCCAACTCATTTATGAGGTTTTTGAGCTAGGATCAATGAGTAGAAGTGGCAAAAAATTCAGATTTCAGTTCTGTGGTGGGGAACATTTCCAAATAATCAAAAATGGGATGGGCTGCTTTAGCACCTAGTGAGTTCCTCATCATTGGAGGTCTTTCAACAGAATCTGAATGAATACTGTGAGTGATGCTATAAAGAGGATTCCTTCTTAGGCATGGGTTACTCTTGATGCCCTTTGAGGTCCCTTCCATGGTGAAATTGTGAATTTTTGAAAAACAAGCCGAGAACTCCATAAAGTTAATCTTAGAGAAACATAAGAGCTACCACTTGGCCTCTTCATATCCCCAGTTCTAATATACATGACATCTGGAGAGAATCAAAGTCCCTACTGAGAAGAGGTAGAACTGTGAGAGGTGGGAATTCTCTAGGTCTGATTCTCATTCTTTCCCTGAACAGGCCAGAACCTGGGGTGACAATGTGTCATCTCAACACAAAGACATCCTGCCTAAGTCATCTCCCCTGTCTTATAGTGTGGAGACTGCATGATGAAACATGGCCTACACTTCTTGGAAGAGGCACAATGTACACACTGGTAGACACAGTTACTGTGAGCAGTGGTTTTGCTTAACTGGTTTTCTCTGTTATCAGGGAGAAATCTGGGAAGAACAGGAAATATATGTGACATAAAAAATAAAAGGCATCAATACAAATTAAAATGTCATACAAAGAAGGCCAGTGATTTCATGACCAATGCTAGTCTTACTTAAGAGCAGGTAGTGTCTGAGAAGTCCTAGGAGGTCCCTTTGCTGCCCAATTACTCCCCCACTGGTGTGTTGATGCTTGAAATCCCTTAACCTGGCCAAAAAGCATTTCCTCTCTTTCCTGGTATGGTATCAAGATTAGAATTCCGATGTCTCCAGACAAGGGGAACAGCTGTCTCACATCCACTGGGCTTGTTAGGTCTCCTCTGAGGGTAGGTTTGAGCAGAAAGGGAAGAAGGAACTAGACAGCTGAACTATGTGGGTAGATTGGAGGGCCAGGACTGTGACCCTGGGGGACTTTCAAGTTTGCCTCTAAACGTGACTTATTTCTAAGAAACACAGTAACACAGATCTTTAAGGAAAGGTTTGTTTTCAAGGCAATGAGGAGGTAAAAAGAAGAATCTTTGGGATTGGAATGGGAAGACCTAGATTCCAATCACAGTCCTGCCATTTAAATAGCTAGATGACCTTGGGCAAGTTACTCTCTAAGTCATCAGTAATGATTATAATAACACTAACTCACTTGATATCATACTTAGAGGCTATCAAAATGCTTCATCATATATGTGGTCTCATTTGATCCCTACAACAACCCTGGAAGGTCAATTCTGTTATTATCCCCACTTTATGGATGGGGAAATTGAGGCTCATAGGAGTTAAGTGACTTGCTCAGAGTCACATAGCTAGGAAGCTATTAAGGCCAGACTTGAACGCATAGAAACATGCATTTAGAGTTGGAAGGGATCTTGAGAATTGACTTGCTTAAAGTTCTTGATGATGTTTGCCCTTCAATCTCCAAGAAGACTGTGACATCAGGGAGGTGATGCCATGACAAACACATGAATCGGATGGGAGTGAGGAGGAACTGTGCTAAGTCCTCAGCCTCACTTTCTCCTCCAAAACCCTCTGGGTCTAGTGACTAGATAGGAATCAGGATGACTGGAGATGGTCCTGGATGGGAAGCAAGTCACCATTGCCTAGCAACCCCCCCCCCAAAAAAAGAATTCCTAGCTAGCCCAACTCGGGGGGGGGGCTAGGTGGCGCAGCGGATAGAGCACCAGCCCTAGAGTCAGGAGTCCCTGAGTTCAAATCCAGCTGCAGACACTTAAAAATTACGTAGCTGTGTGGCCTTGGGCAAGCCACGTAACCCCATTACCTTGCAAAAACCTCAAATAACCCCCCCCCAAAAAAACCAAAACAAAATAAAGACCAACTCAGATAGCTCCTCTTCCATGTGTCCTTCCATGCTTCAGTCAGTAGCAACCTCCTCCCCTCTTATTTTATATAGCATGTCCTTCACTCTCTCTTGCACATTGACTATGGGCTATTATATGTATATTATAGTTATCTTTCTGTGAGAGCAGAGGCCATGTACAATGTTGTCTCCCTTGAATATCAGCAATGGGAATGCCATTGAAGAGTATACAGAATAAAAACAAAACAAAACCAGCCCAGAAGTTCACTGGCCAGATGTCCAATGAATTCTTTTCATTATGATTGTATGTTTCCAATATCCCCCAAACTTTCTGAGAGAGGGGGGATGCTGTTGCAGATGTCTCAGGTCCATTTCCTCTTCTGTGCAAGAAGGGAGATTCGATGACTTCTGGGCTCTTTCTAATGCTTGCTTTCTATGTTTATTGCCTTCACTGAATTGACCAGTCTTCCTGTTCCTGGTCTGTATTTCTAGTCTTATCATATTAGAACTGAAATAAAGCTTAAGAGTGTGGTTATGCAAACCATAGTGGCATGGGAGCCAGTAAAGGGATCTTAGATCATAGATTGAGAGCCAGAAGGGGCCTTAGAAAGTCATGTAATCCAAGCCCCTCATTTGACAGATAAGGAAATCAAAGCCTGGAGAGATGAAGTGTCCTATCCATGAACATGAACATAGTAGGTGATGTAGCCAGGATATGAATCCAGGTCCTCTGTCTTAAAAGTCAGTGATTGTTCCATTATGCCCAGTGTCTCCTTACCTCTAAGATAAAATACTAACTTCTCTGACCAGTGTTTCAAGTTTTCCCTAAATCTCCCATCTAATCAATCTCCCACCTAATGGTCTGGTATGATTCCTATTGTACCTCTTTTGTACTTTCTGATCCAAGCAAACTGAACATTCCATCTCTCAATGACTTACCCTCTTTTGCCTCTTAGGAGGCCCTCTCACATCTACCTCAGACGATTCTTAGATTCTTTCCGTACGAGGCTTCCTGAGGTTCCTCCAATTGCTATTACTCATCTCTCCTTAAATGACTATTTCCTTATCTGAGTAGGTGCAAAGTTCCAAGAACTTAATATTCATAAGTATTCATAAATGCATGTTGAATGATAGATACCATATGACATGGCCCCCATAGAATATCAGCACCTTGAGGACAGGGATTGGTTTGATTTCTTTCTTTCTTTCTTTTTTTTTTTTGGTCTTTGTCACCTCACAGAGATGAACTCTCTTGAATTGTTTGTTGATTTGAGTACAATAGCTGGCCAGCCATGCAGATAAAATACTTCTCATTTATCTAAGACTACTTGCAAACCCATATATAATATATAATAGTTTTGCATTTGTCATGAATAGTCATTTATGTGGAAATGAGTTAGGAATGCTTGGTAATTCATTCTTGCAAACATCTCAAAATTATTTAAAACCAAATGTGATCCCAAGGCCAGGTTTAGCTCACATGTGGCATTCATATAACATATAACACCTGCCTAATGTTCTCTCTACCGCTTCTCTCCAGTTTCCAAGGCCTAGTCTGAGGCTCCGAAGGTAGAACTAACAAATCAAACCAACCACAGAGAGACCCTGTCACACCATTCACTTGCTTCTCAAAACCATTTGTTGCTCATTGGACTTAGAATTAGAAAATCTGGTCTTAAGTCTGTAAGATGACTCTAGACTACATAGATAATATATAGACTATCAGTGTTACTAAAGGCAAGTCACTTAAACTCTTTAAGTTTCAGCTGTCTCATCAGGAAAACGGGCACACTTGTACCGCCTACCACTTGGCAAACTGGAATGCACAACAGCAACATACGGCCGCCTTCTTCATCCTTACCCTTTTCATTTCCTCTGCTGCCACAAAGTAGGAGGATCGCCCTCCCAACTAACTGGATGTTAGATCCAGCAAACTGTGTGGCTCCAGGGTCCTACAGAGTAAAACCTCAGGAAATCTTTGCTGTTGAATTGGATGCGTGGCTTAGGAAGCTATTCAGTGTGTCCAACTGCTATGCTTTGGCTGAGGCCCTTTACAAACACAAGGTAAAGAGCTAGAAAATGACAGAGATGGGGAAGATCGAAAAATCAAGTGTGAAGAATTAAAGTGGAAATGAGATGGGTCCTTGAAGCATGCAATGAAAGACCTACGTGAGACCTTCAAGCATAGGCTATAGGAAACCTGAAAGGTCCTAAACTTAGTGGCAGAAGAAGATGGGCTTTCCTCTGGGCTGTGCCACTTACCCATTGGGGGAAAATCAAGGGTAAATCCTACCATCTAGCTAAGCTTAAGTCTCCCTATCTAAAAATGGGGATGATGCTGAGAGTATTTGTGCTACTCAGTCAATAAATATTTATTAAGCATCTACTAGGAGCTGAGTGCTGTGCTAAGTGCTAGAGATAGAAAGAAAGGCAGAAGACACAGTTCCTTTCCTCAAAGACCTTTTGTTCTAATGGTGAAGATGACATAGAAACAACCAGATCCATCCTAGAAACCTGTAGAGGAAAGGGCCTCCTGGAGAAGGTGGGGTTTAGTCTGAGTCGAAGGAAGCCAGGGATTCTCAGAGAGGGAGCTGAGGGGGCATCAAACCCCTCATTTTACAGAGGGGGAAAACTGAGGCCAGAGAGGGGAGGGGTTAGCAAAAGGCAGGTCTCTGAATTTCCAGTCTCTTTCTATTTTGTCTCTAGAAAGGAAACTGCAGTTAAATGAAACAAAACAAAAAGAGTTCAAGAGGGAAGCTCCTCATGTATTGCCAGAAGGTGGTTCTTTGCTAGCTTGGCTGCACCTGGGAAGTTCTGGGGCTGTTGGGAAGGGGCAGGTGTCTCCCGCTCAGCTCCCCAGCATCACCCCTCCTAGCTAAGGGGGAACACCAGGCTCCCTATTCTCAGCCAAAGGAAAGAGGAAGAAAAGCATTCCCACAGCAGCCCAGCTTGAAAACCCAAAGGGGAGCCACCTTCTCTTCTTCCCTCCAAGGTTCCTGGGGAGTGAGAGAGACAAGTACAAACAGCCTTTTTCTAATAAACACCTGCCCATGAAGGAATCTACTTACCTTAGGAGGGCTGGAGGCTGCCCCTGCTGGGAATCCTTGACAAAGGGTCCCAAAGGGTCTCGGCAATTGGAGCTGGCTGGCACTGGGCTAAGCTGGGCTGGCTGCTGGCAGCTGTGTCCTGCCCTGTCTGGCCTGGCTTGTGGGCTACCCACCATTCACATGGTGCCTGCCCTCTAAGGCAGCTTCTGCAGCCAGATAGGTCGCTGCTCTGGTGAGGAGGACCTGGTGGGGAGAGGGCAGGGCCCGCTGGCTAGTCAATATTCATCCTCTCCTTCCTCTTTCACATTAGCCGCCCCCCGTTTTGCCCCCACCCCTTCTGGCTTTAAGGAGGGCAGAAGGGAGGGAGCCAGAGAGGATGGGGCCAGTAAGAATAGCAGTTACAGGCTTGCAGGTTGTGTGGGAGTGGGTTGGAGGGCAAAGGGGGGGCTGGGCCTCTTCCTCTGAACTCCCCAGAAAAGCATGCAGCTGTGGGGACTGTGGGAAGCAGGGAGGATTTTTATGACTAGGGCTGGGGGTGGGGGGGAGCTGGATTATCTGTAGGCGGGGAAAAGTGGATCCTACCAGTCTCTGCTAATGTAATTGGCACGATGGGAAACTTGATTCTCAGGAAGGTTAATCGGCTCACTTCCCCCCACCCCCTTTTCTTTTCTGACACTTGTGGATAGAGACTTCCACTGCAGAGCTCCTTTGGTGGGGGTGATATTTGCAAAACTACCATCCTGGTTTGGATTCAGTATACTGTAGCAGAAGGAATATGTACTCTGGCTATATCTATTTGTATACACAGGATTGTGTGTGTGTGTGTGTGTGTGTGTGTGTGTGTGTGTGTGTGTGTGTGTGTGATAGAGAGACAGAGACAGAGACAGAGGGACAGAGAGACAGAGACAGAAACAGAGAGACTGAAACAGAGCAAGGCAGAGAGAGGCAGAAAGAGACACAGAGAGTATGTGTGTACTTTATATTTAATTACAGAGGTTTCCTGCCAATAGATGTTATCCTACCAATAAATAAGTTTATTGAGGTCAGGGATAGTTTTCTTTCTGCCTTTGTGTTGCCAGTAGTAGGGGCGTGTTGAATGAATGAATGGGGTCCTGGATTTAGGGTCTGCAGACTTGGTTTTGAATCTTGACTGGACTGTGCTACCCTGGGCAAGTCCTATCCCTCCCAGTCGCTTCTCAGGTGGGTTAGACGGTATGAATTCTGAGGGCCTTTCACTTCTCAAACTTCCTAGTTTATCATTCTTTATCAGTTGCCTCTCTGCAACTTGCCCAATATCCTTCCTAGTTCTGCCTCTTAGGGCCAAGTAAAACAAATTGAATCCCTCAGCAGCACCTGTCAAATGAAGTCAGACAGGCTTTATGCTCCATCTCTGGAATGCCCTGCTTCTTTACCCCAACCTCTTAGAATCTCCAGCCTATTTAAGAGGTCAGTTCAAGGACAGCCTCCTCCATGGCACCTTTCCTGGTTCCTCCCAGTGGCAAACTGATTGTCTTCCCCCCCCATCTTTTTATATTGCTTCACCTGTGAAATAGAAGCAATATGAGATTAGGGGCAATCTGACCTTGCTTAGTGTCTCTAGCACCTAACATAGTGCTTGCACATAGTAGATGCTTAAAAAATACTAGCTGATTGATCATGTTACCCCCCCCCCTTTTAGTTTTTTACAAGGCAATGGGGCTAAGTGGCTTGCCCAAGGCCACACAACTGCGTAATTATTAGTGTCTAAGGCAAGATTTGAACTCAGGTCCTCCTGACTCCAGGGCCGGAACTCTATCCACTGCACCACCTAGCTGCCCCTCATGTCCCCTTCTTAACCCTTCACTTATACATGCTAAACTTAACCTCTTACTTGAGGAGACTTGCTTTCTTGTGACATTATTCTCAAAGGACTACGCCATCCCTTTTGATTTCATCTTTCCTTACCTGTCTTTGCTTCATCTTCTGAAATATGTATCTTTTAAAAGTCTCACCTTCCCTACAACCACATCAATCCTTTTAGATCCCCCCTTTCTTCCTCACAAGAATTGATTGTCTTTGAGGCTTCAGAATCTCATCATCCTTTTTAGACTGACTTCCCCTATAGTTTTTGCTTATGAGATCTTACTGATCCTCTTTCTAAATCCTTTGGCATCTACTCTTCACAAAATGAGGAGGTGTGTCTTGTCAGACTACACTTGGCTTTCACAAGTTCTTTTCACAATATTTTTTGTTTGTTTATTTATTTTATATTATTACAATAATCTTCTTGTGAGAGTAAACATAAACACCTGTCCTCCCAAAGGATGAGAAACCTTAATAATACTTCAGTCTGTGTTCAGATTCCAATGGCTCTGTTTCAGGGATGAGTTGCCTTCTTGTCCACCAAAGAAGTTGCTTCAATATTTTTCCCACAGTTGCTATTACTAGCTGCATTTCCCTCCACTTTATTCCTTTTCACTCTCATTCTATTCTCTCTTTCCTTTCACCCTGTCTTTGTTCAAAAGTGTGTTGTATCTGAGTATCCTCTTCCATGATCTTCCCTCTCTTCTATCTCCTAATCCCCACCCCGGTTCCCCCTTATCCCATCCCTTTCCTTTCATTTTTCCCTAGGGTGAAACAGATTTCTATACTCTATTAAATGTGTATGTTATTTCCTCTCCAAGTTATTTCTGATGAGAATGAAGGCTTACTCATTCCCCATTGCTTTCCCCTGTTCCACCCCATTGAAAAAGCTTTTTCTTGCCTCTTATGTGAAATATCTTAGCCCCTTCTTCCTCTCCTTTTTCTTCCTCCCAGTACTTTCTTTTATCACACATTAACTCCATCTTTTTACTATATTATACCATTATATTCTGCTTCTTCCTATGTCCTGTCTATATATGCTCCTTTTTTTTAGTTTCTTTTGCAAGGCAAATGGGGCTAAGTGGCTTGCCCAAGGCCACACAGCTAGGTGATTAATAAGTTTCTGAGGCCGGATTTCAAACCAGGTACTACTGACTCCAGGGCCGGTGCTCTATCCACTATGCCACCTAGCCGCCCCCTATAAAAACTTATATATGCTCCTTCTAACAGCTCTTATAAATGAGAAAGTTCATATGAGTTATCAATATCTTCTCATGCAGGAATACAAACAATTCAACATCATTAAGCTCCTCATTGTTAGTCCTTCTCTTCCACTCCCTTTATGGTTCACCAGAGTCTTATACTTGGAGATCAAACTTTCTGTTCAGCTCTGGTTGTTTCAATAGGAAAGTTTGAAAGTCCTCTGTTTCATTGAAAATCCATCTTTTCCCCTGAAAGAGTATGTTGGCTTTTGCTGGGTAGTTGATTCACGATTGTAAACCAAGATCTTTGGCCTCCTGGAAGATCATATTCTATTCCCTAGGAGCCCTTAATGTAGATGCTGCCAGATCCTGTGTAATCCTGATTATAGAGCTATGGTAGTTGAATTGTTTGTTTCTGGAAGCTGTTGGTATTTTCTCTTTGACTTGGGAGTTTGGGAATTTGTCTATAATATTCCTGGAAGTTTTTCTTTCGGGATCCCTTTCATGAGGGTATTGGTGAATTCTCTCAATTTCTATTTTACCTCTGCTTCTAGGATCTTAGGACAACTTTGCTGTATTATTTCTTGAAAAATGAAGTCTAGGCTTTTTTCCTGGTCATGACTTTCAGGTAGCCCAATAATTTTTAAATTATATCTTCTGGGGTACCTGGGTGGTGCAGTGGATAGAGCACCGGCCCTGGAGTCAGGAGTACTTGAGTTCAAATCCGGCCTCAGACACTTAATAATTACCTAGCTGTGTGGCCTTGGGCAAGCCACTTAACCCCATTGCCTTGCAAAAATCTAAAAAACAAACAAAAAATTATTTTTGATGTTGGTTGTTTTTCCAATTAATATTTCACATTTTCTTCTAATTTTTTGTTTTTTGGGGTAATTGTTTTATTTCTTCCAGATTTCTTGCAAAGTCATTGACTTCCTTTAGTTCCATTCTGCATTTGAAGGAGTTATTTTCTTCAGAGAACTTTTTTATTTCCTTTTCCAGCTGGCCAATTCTGCTTTTTAAGTCATTCTTCTCCTCATTTGCCTTTTGTGTTACTTTTTCCTTTTGGCCCAAACTGATTTTTAACACATTATTTTCTTCAGTATTTTTTGTATTTCTTTCACTAAGCTGTTGATTTGGTTTCCATGATTTATCTGCATCACTCTCATTTCTCTTCCCAATTTTTCCTCTACCTCCATTTCAAAGCCTTTTTTGAGGTCATCTATAACCTGAGTCCATTTTCTATTTCTCTTCAAGGTTTTGGGTACAGAAGCTTCGATTTTGTCACCTTCTGAATCTTCTATGGGACCAAAGTAATTTTCTATGGTCAGATTCTTCTTTTTCTTTTGTTTGCTCATTTTTTCAGCCTATGACTGATTTACTGCACTTCCAGGACTTGGGAAGATTTTTGGGACAACCCACAGGGACCTTAATTCCTCCAAGGTCTTATGAGAGGCTCTCTTGCCTGTGCTTTGATATGTGGATGACCACAGGCTCTCTCTCCCTCTGCCCTGGAGCTGTGAGGATGGTCCCTGCTTGGCTCTGGTGGTATGGGAGCCCAAACTGCAACTTGGATTTGAGTGTGGGAAAATAGCTGAGTCCTTCCCCAGGGAGAGTAGAGAGACTTCTGCAATCTCCCCTGACCCCCATACTGTCTGTGGACTGTGTTCTGGAGGTGCAGGCTGGCTTCTCCAATTCCCACTGCAAGTTCTCACCACAGGGCTCCTCTGAGGCCTACACTTGCTCTGCACTCACTCTTGTGTGGCAGAGTTTTCTCACCACACCTTCAAGCTGTTCCCAGTGATCCCTGGGCTAGGAGGTCTGGAAAGATCCCCCTCTGCCACAGACCCAGACACCCCAGGGATCTAGGCACCTGGCCCAGCTGTGCAGCGGCTCTTTTCAGCCCCTAGTCCCCAGTCCCAGTGAAACAGACCTTTCCTGTGGAACTTCTAAGTTGTCTTGGACTGGGAAATTGTATCACTCAGTCTTTAAGTAGGTTCTGCCCCTCTAAATTTTGGTTAGGGTGATAATTTGACAGCTTTTGGAGTTTTGGGAGGAATGAGTTTCCAGGAATTGCTGCCTTCATGCTGCCATCTTGGCTTCCTCTTTTCACAATTTCTAAAGTAAATGGTGATCTCCTCACTACCCATGAAGTTTTTATATTTCTACTCCAGCAACCAATTCTATCTTGCTGGTGAGAATCAGGTCCAGAAAAACAATTCTCCTTTTTGTTTTCTGTATCTTTTAAAAGATTAATCATTAAAGCAATCTAACAAGTTATTAGATATTCTGTTTTTGGGAGGAAAATCTTGAGCAGATATATGGAAGCTTAGAGTTCCCTGATTTGTTTCCCAATTTCCTTTTAGCCAAGATGACAGACTAAGGCAGGAACTCAACTACACTCTCCAAAATTCATCTCCAAACAACAATAAAATAATTCCTCAAAATGAATTCTGGAACAACAAAACCAACAAAAAGATGTTGAAAAAAATTTTCGGCCCAAATCAATTTAGAAGGTCAGCAAGAAAAGTCTGTGTTGAGTAAAAAGCGAGTATGTATAGTCCAGTGTAGAAGGTATCTGAGCAAGCCAACAGGAGGCCATGAGCCCCATCTCAGGTCAGTGACAAAGGCTGCAGCAGGAGGTAAGTGGTCAGGTCTCTGTGGCCCTAGTAGTAGTAGGTGAGTGGCCAGGGACCCTAGGGCAAGGAGCTCTCAGTACAAGAAGATAGGGACAGTGCCCCCTCCACCCCAGGAGCAGAGCTCAACTTCAACACTCATGAAATAGATTGGAAAAAAGAGCAAGTCAATAATAACAGCATAAAAATCTAACCATAGAAAGTTACTATGGTGACAGAGAAGAATAAAACACAAACTCCAAAGAAGACAACAGTGTCAAAAACCCTACATGGGAAATCTCAATGAAAAAATGTGTATTGGTTTTTGTTCTGAAAAGAACTGGAAGAGCCCAAAAAGAATTTTTAATACCAAATAAAAGAGGTAGGAAGGAACTAGGAAGAGAAATGAGAGTGATACAGGAGAATCATTGAAAAAAAAGAAAGAGTCACTAGATTGGTCAAGGAAGGGCCCCAAATGGAAAAAAGATGTACCAAAATTCAATGAAGGAAAAAAACTCTTTAAAAAGTAGAAAAAGAGGGGCAGCTAGGTGGTGCAGTGGATAGAGCACCGGCCCTGGAGTCAGGAGTACCTGAGTTCAAATCTGGCCTCAGACACTTAATAATTACCTAGCTGTGTGGTCGTGGGCAAGCCACTTAACCGCATTGCCTTGCAAAAAAAACCTAAAAAAAAGTAGAAAAAGAGGTACACAAGACTAATTGAAGAAAATAGTTCCTTAAAAGTTAGAATTGGACAAACAGAGGCTAATGATTCTATGAGACATCACTGATTAAACAAAATTAAAAGAATGAAAAAAAAAGTAAAATTATCTCACTGGAAAAACAACTGACCTGGAAAAATAGAAAAGTTTTAAAAAGTATGCTGTAGTCTGCATTCAAAATCCATTAATTCTTTCCCTGGAGGTAGATAGCATTTTTCATCAAGAGTTCTTCTGAATTGCCTTGAATTATTGCATTGCTGAAAATAGTTAAGTCTTTCACATCATATAATATTGCTGTTATTGTATCACAATGTTCTCCTGGTTCTGCTCATTTCACTTTCCATCAGGTCATATAATTCTTCTGAAGTTTTTCTGAAAACTTCCTGCTCATCATTTCTTATAGCACAATGGCATTTAATGACCATTCATATATCACAACTTGTTCAGCCATTCCCCAATTGATGGGCATCCTCTCAATTTCCAACTCTGCCACCACAAAAAGAACTTCTATAAATATTTTTTACACAGAGGTCCTTTTCCTTTTCTTTTTTAGTCACTTTGGGATACCTTGTAGTGGTATTGCTGAGTCAAAAGGTATACACAATTAGTTTGCCATTTGGGCATAGTTCCAAGTGACTCTCCAGAATGGTTGGGTCAGTTTACAACTCCACCGACAGCTCATTAGTATCCCAATGTTTTCCACATCCCTGTCAACATTTGCTATTTTTCCTTTTCTGCCATTCAAGAAAACTCTTGTGCTAATTTGGCCTCCTTGCATTAGGGTCTCTTATTTACCTTGTTTGTCATCTAGACTTGGGCATTTATATTTTGACATGTGAAGCCATGGGTTCTATTATAATGTCACTTTCTTGGATTTTGCCTCCTGTGAAATTTTGGGTGGCTCTAATGCTCTTTGTTCTACATTGTGGATACTCCTTGTGTTATTTAACTTGACAGTTTTCTCCCCTCCCTCCAGTTTAACATTTTGTTTAGATTTGCAAGATTCAAGGCAACTATATTCTTACTGTATCCTCTCTGTGGTATCCACTGTAGTTGGCCAGGAGCCCATTATTCTGGTCTTTGAGGTATGCATATATTAATTTACCTCTAGAAACATATGCATGTACATGAAGGAACTTTAATATTATCAGTGTGGGGACTCTCTATTGAGGAGGAGGACTATAAGCTATCTCTCTCTCTTTCTCCATATATATGTATTTGCATAATGCAATATATATGTACACACACACACACACATATATATATATATATGTGTATATATATACATACACATAGACATTCATGTAACAGGAATGATGCCCTACTTGCTGAACACAGCTCCCTAAATGGTAACTGCTTCAGATTAAAATTAGAACCTAACTTTGTTGATCCAGTCTTTCATACAGAGAATCTCTTTTTTTCCTTTTTGATTGCCTCTGCAGCAGACCAAAGTCAGGGATTCTATATCTTGAGATGCCATGACCCCGGGAGCTGTTCTTTGAAGAGGGAAGAACCATCAAGCTCTTCTTTGACTGGGGCAGGATCCATTTGAATCCAAAGTTCAATCTTTGGAAGGTTGTCCAATGAGTCAGCAGTTTGGTGCACAGGACACATTTGGTGTCTTCTGGGAGTTAACATTCTAAACTAGCACTTTTCCAACTGACTGTGAATCTCAGAGATGTGAGAGAGTTAGTCCTGGGGAGATTGAAGAAGCTTCTCATGTGTTCCTGGAGATGAATCATGGGGGAAGTGTGGAGAGCAATTGGTCATCTTTAGACTCCTGGGTCAGTGCTAGGGTTCCTGTCACAGTGGGGCTAGCTACTGGGCTTTTTTGTGTGCTCCCCAGCTGCCTTCCTTCAATGGCTGCTGGATGATGGAGATGAGGTCCCCCGTAAGCCCAAATTGGTCTTCACCTGAGATCATTGAACTAGGAATAAGAGGTCCTAAGTTCTCCTGCATCTATCACTAGCTGGGTGCCTTTGAGCAGGTCATTTCCCTTCTCTCTGCTTCACTTTAATCTATTGCAAAATGAGGGAGTGGGTTGAATTTGAGCTAAGCTAGAGGCAGTGTGGTACAGTGGAAAGTATGCTAGATTTGCCATCAAAGGACTGGCTTTTTGTCTATGTAATTGTGATGGAATATTATTCTGCTGTGAGAAATGAGTAAAATGATCTCAGAAAAACTTAGGATGACTTACATGAACTGATGCAAAGTGAAATGTACTATGTACCAAATAACAATAATATTATAGGGCGATCCTCTGTAAATGACCTAGCTTATCTCAATATTACAGTGACCCAAGATAGCTCCGAAGGACTTATGATGAAAAATGTCATCCATCCCCAGAGAAGAAATGATAGTGTTTGAATACAGATTGAAGCATACTTTTTTAACTTAATTTTTCTTGAGGTTTTTTTCAATCTATGTTTTCTTTCACAACATGACTATTGGGGAAATGTTTTGCATGATTGCACTTGTAAAACCTATATCAAATTGCTTGTCTTCTCAATGAAGGGGTGGGGAAGGAGGAAGAAGAGAATTTGGAATTCAAAGTTTTAAGAACAAACATTAGCCATTGTTTTTACATGTAACTGGGGGAAATAATAAAAATACTAAACAAAGCAAAAAAGAACTAGGTTAAAATTCTGCATCTGCCAGTTATTAGGAGTGTAATCTTGGGTAAATCACAACCTCTTCTATAATGAGGCATTTTGACAATATGGCCTAGTCCTTCCAGCTCTAAATCTTTGACTTTTTGATAGCTTAAGTTCTTTTTTTCAGCTCAAACAACCCATAATTCTATGACATGGTACTACTAGTTTGTGCACCCCCTGCCCATCCCAGTTTCAAATTGGCAGCATTTCCCCACTCTTGACTGTTGGGGGAAGCAACCATAGATTTTCAGAAGGTTCATGGAGGCAGCATCATATGGGCAAAATGACACTTGGAGGTGGAGGACCTGGCTTCAAATCTCAGTTCTGCTACTTAGGAGATCTTGGGCAAATTACCTCTTTTTTGAGCCTTGGTTTACTTATCTATAAAATGAAGGGATCAGACCTTAGATCTCTTCCATTCTAGACCCTATCCTCTCAAAATGCCAACTGTGTTGTCTATGTGGTTGAGCTGGTATCTATGGGCATGGTTAAATGTTCTCTTTCTAAAGTGCAGCTCTGATCATCTCATCCACTTTCTTGACAAAATCTATTAGCTCCCTATTACCTCCAGGATAAAATCTGAAATCTGCTATTTAACAGCTTTTAAAGAACTAATCCCTTACTACCTTTCTTGAGTTCTCACATTTTATACTCTCAACATATTTTACAAGTCAGGGCAATGGCTTCTTTGCTGAACCTTGCATAAGACAGGTCATCTCCTGACTCTGTCCCTTTCTACTGGCTCTTCTCCATGTCTAGAATTTTCCCCTCCCTCATTTGTACCTCCTGTTTTCTTTCAAGCTTCAGGTAAACCCTCACCTTTTTCAAGAAGCCTTCCCCATTTCCCCTAAATGCTAATGCCTTCTCTTCATTTTGAGTAGGTAGTAATAATGGGTAGGAAGGGCAGGGTAATGGGTAGGATGATGGTGTCCTCAAAAGTCATAGGAAAGTTTGAAAGATGTGAGCATTTGGGGAGAAAGATAAGTTGAGGTTATTTGTAGGACATGCAATTTGAGATGTCTAATAAGCAGCTGGAGATGTGAGACAGGAGGTCAGTAGAGATGTTTGCTGATGTTATTCAGTCATTTCAAACCTATGAACCCATTTTGGATTTTCTTGACAAAGATACTAAAGTAGTTTGCCATGTGCTTCTTCAACTCATTTTATAGATGAGGAAACAGAGACAAACAGGGCGAAGTGACTTGCTCAGGGTCTCATAGTCAGTAAGTGTCTAAGGCCAGATTTCACTCATAAAGATGCATCTTTCTGATTCTCAGCCCAGCACTCTATCCACTTTGTCACCTATCTGTCCAGTAAAGAGATTGGAATTGGATAAATAGATCTAAGAATCATCTGTATAGAGATAATAATTGAATCCATAGGAGCTGAGGAGTCCACTAAGTGAGGTAGTACAGAAGAGAAAAAGAGGGTCCATGACCAAGTCTTGGGGGCACCCATAATTAACCATTAGAGGGTATGCTGGAGATGAAGATTCAACAAAGGAGGTAGAGATGGATCAACTAGGCAGGAGGAGAACCAAGAACAAAAACCCAGGAAGATGGTATCAAAAAGAGGGGGATCCCATGTCAAAGGTTACAGAGAGAGAGTGAGATGGAAGAATGAGGAAAGGTCACTCAGTTTGGCATTTTAAGAGATCAATGGCTAACTTTGGAGAGATTAATTTCAATTGAATGAAAGCTGAAGCCAGGATTGTAGAGAATTCAAAATGGAGTGAGAAGGAAGAGAGTGGAGGCTGCTTTCTCAAGGAGATCCCTAGCAGGGATAGATGGATTAAGGCAGAATTTTTTGAGGATGGGAGAGAGTATGGGCATATTGATAGATAGTAAGGAAGCCAGTAGACAAGAGAGCTTAACGATAAATGAGAGAGTAGGGATGACAGGTCCACTGGAGAATAGATCCCTTGTGAGTGGAGAAGGATTTGCTTTGCCAAGGACTGTCTCTTCATGTGACATAGGGTTGAAGGAGAAGATCATGACAGAAGGGAGCTAAATCATGTGAAATGAGGAAGAAGAGAGAAGAAGGAGCTCTCAGGAAATGGTCTCAATTGTTTTTTTCCGTGAAATATGAAACAAAGGTCTCATCTGAGAGGGCGAGGGGGAGGCAATAGAGATGTTCTTTGTAACCCCAGCACTTAGCACAGTGATTGGCACCCAGTAGGAGCTTAATAAATATGGTGAAAATCCTTATTTTTTCTATTTGTAGAAGACTGAAAGCCCCTCACATCAACCCTGGTTTTTTGTTTTGGGTTTTATATCCTCAATATCTAGAAGAGCACCTTGCACATGGTAGGTTTCAATAATTGCTCAGTGAGTGTCAACTGGCCCTACCTTATGTCTGGAGTCTCGAGGCCCCTCTGTTATAATTTGCAGGAAGGAGTAGCAGCTTCATTCTAGTGATGCGTTCTAGTCCTGGTATTGTCTCCCACCATCCCACTAGGGCTGGAAAAATGCTTGGGAAAGGCCAAGCCCCATTTGGATGGAGATAGAATGGTAATCATGGGGCTGTTGAGCTCTGCCTTCACTTCCTTCCCTACAAGGGTTGCCCTTTAGCCCAGTTGATAGTGGCTATACATGGGGCAGTTAGACAAGTTGCTTTACAAGATAACTAAGTCTGCTGGCCTAGCTTAGACATGGTCACAGCTCTTGAATCCAATGGCCTGGCAGCCTGTTTGGGAAACTGATCCTGAGTGACTTGCTATGGATTTAACTCAGCCTTAGTTTTAAGAGGGGCTAAAATTTAGACAAGTCCTTTGGGAGAAATTTCAATCTTAATTGAAAAAAACCCACTGGGGAAACTAGCACAGGGGTCAAATCTTAAAAAACTCAATAAACCATAACCTCCTTCTGGGGTATAGCTTCCAGTTGCAAGTGTTTCTAGGACAAGGGGATGATCATGCCAAGATGAGGTAGGAGGGAACACCAGGGCTAGGAGCTATCACTGAATTGAAGCTGCTTCTCCTCATCCCCTTCTGGAAAATGATTTCTTTAAAAAGAATTTCACCTTATTTTTTGGGTAGATATTTTTGATCTCAGTTACCACAACAATAGTTTATTCCTACATTCAGAGCACCTACTAGATCGTCAGCTCCTTGAAGTAGTGACTCTCTTTTGCCTATTTTGGTATTCTCAGCACTAAGCACCTGGCAAATAGTAGGAGCTTAATTAATGTTTATTGATTCATTTGTTGATTGTTCATAGATTTCAGTTGGAAGGATCTTTAGAGGCAATTTGGTCTAATCCTTCATTTTGTGATGCAGAGAGTGACTTCCCCATAATTACATAGCTAGTAGGAAGCAAAGGATTTGAACCCAGATCTTCATTTATAGTCCAGCATTTTAACTCCTCCACCGTGTGGCTTCAGTTAGTGAAAGTGAGCTGTGGTAAGGTTTGTTTTCCAAAGTGCCTGCGAGTCTCCTTGGATAATACCAAAGAGATCTTGTTGGCCAGGCAGAGTGACAGCAGCAGCCCTGGCAGCTGCAAGAAGGCCTGGTCCTGATAAGCAAACTGAGATCATCCTCTCCAGTATTCTCAAGGCCAGGCTTGGCTGTGGCTTCTCACAATCTCCCAGACTATTTGCCCCATACTTTTCCTATAGGAAGGGTAGTCCTCCTTCATTGAAATGAACAATCATTTGCTCTCTATAAATTGGGCTCTGTTAAGATCTGGGGATGGCCTCTGCCCAGCAGGAGCTCATTGTCTAAAGGGGAATTAAGACACAAATGATTCGGTTCTTATAAGATAGAGAGGAAATGGAAGGTAATCTGAGAGGGAAGGTACTAGCAGGAGGGGGGACCAGGAAAAGGTTTGTGAAAAAGGTGGAATATGAGTTGTCTTGAAATAATTCAGGAGGTAAGGGTGGGAAGGGAAAGAATCCTAGATATGAGGAACAGCAAATACAAAGGCATGGAGATGGGAGAAGCATTGCCCTCTGAGAGAGGCCAGTGTAGTTTGATGGGAGAATGGGGAGAGAGGAATGAAATAAGACTGTGAAGATTAGAGAACAGCAGGAATTCAAATCTGGCATCAGACATTTAATTTGCTTTTACTTGCTGGGTGACCCTGGGCAAGTCACTTAACCCCAATTGACAGAGTATGAAACTAAGGCTTTTCTATTGGATCCTGGCATCAACAGAGAGTCAATGGAATTTACTGAATGGGAGGGTGACATAGTCTTTACCCTGTTGAGAGTGAGTCAGTTTACCAGCTACAAATGCAAAAACTAGTTAGCTTTGGAAACATTCACAGATGCTAAAAACATAGGAGATGGAAGGAATTCTAGGGCATGGAATGTCCCAGTTGGGGAAGGATTGTTGAACAGAGAACATCAGATCAAGGAGAGAGGAGAGAGAAGAGAGAGAGAAAGAGAGAGAGAGCCAGCCAGAGTTGGAAAGAGCCTTGAAACATGTGGTTTTGAGAGAGACCTTAGACCTTATCCAGTCCAGCTCAATCATCTTGCAGATAGGAAACTGAGACCCAGAGGGATTGAGATTATGTTGTTGTTCAGCTCTTCATGACCTCATTTGGGGTCTTCTTGGCAAAGATATTGGAATGGTTTGCCATTTCCTTCTCCAATTCATTTTACAGAGGGTTAAGTGATGTCCAAGGTAATAGCAATAATTAGAAGCAGAGACGGAATTTCCATTCTCATATTTCCCCACGGAGGGGAAATTACTTGCTATGATCATACAGCTCAGCAGTCTGATTTAGGAGGACTTCTTTTTTGATTTTTGCAAGGCAATGGGGTTAAGTGACTTGCCCAAGGTCACACAGCTAAATATTAAGTGTTTGAGACTAGATTTGAACTCAGGTCCTCCTGACACCAGAGCTAATGCTTCATCCACTATGTCACCTAGCTGCCCCTAGGAGGGGCTTAATTCCGTAGATATACACTGGATTTGAATCTTGTTGCTAGTGCCTACTGTCTAAACAGAAAAGGCCTTTGGGAAGGTGCTAAGGAACTGAATTCTATAAATCACCTGTCTCAATCAAGACCAAAGTCTAGCTGAGATAGGACAGTTCATTTGAACACTGTTTCATTTTTGACTTTTGTTTTCCCTTTGTTTTGCACAGAGTAGGTATTTACTGTTGAACTGAACTGCTAAGTCCTTGGGCTTGATAACTATCTTAGTCTCTTGCTACATTATACTTCCCCTTCCAAATATTTAGCACACAGCATGTAGCATTTCCTTCTTTGGGCAAAATTAGGAAGGAGATGAAGCATATTCTTAGTATCCTCCCTACCTTATCTCTGAGCTGTCTTTGTTTGATACTCCCTTCAGTAACTGGGAACTAACCAAAGAAGAAAGCACTGGATAAACTCAATATTATGATGTGGAGAAGGTAAATCTAGACTTTATCCTTCACCTGTACTGTGAGCTATTTGGATTATGCTGGTCCATATGCAGGTATCCACTGTCTAGAAACCCTGAGTATTACAGGGTGAGGTGGAGCTTTATGACAGAATAGTGCTATAAGCAGGGCATCTAGGTAGCATAGTGGATAAGAATTCCAGGCCTGGAGTCAGGAAAAACCCGACTCCAAATCCTTATTAGATGTGTGACCCTGGGCAAGGCACTTCACCCTGTTTGTCTCAGTTTCCTCACCTGTAAAGTGAACTGGAGAAGGAAATGGCAAACCACCTCAATACCTTTGCCAAGAAAACACTAAATGGGGTCACAGAGAGTGGGACATGACCGAAATGACACCACAGCAACAACAACATCAAGTGCTATAAACCTGAAGGATTGGACAAGTCCTGGGGCAGTGGCCTCTTTGGGGAGAAAAGGATGCTTCAGTGTGCATGCTTTGCATTTTAAATTTTGTTTGGTTAAATAAAGTCTGACCTCTATTTAGTGTAATACTAACCTGAGTGCTTGTGCAGGAATGAAGAGTTCTTTGATCTGTGGTAACCTAGACATGAGCCAAATTTCGGGTTTCAGGGGAAACTCTGGAATCCCCAGTAAGATCCAAAAAGAGAGAACCAGAGCTGTGACAAAGAGAAATAGAAGATTCCCTCTGCCACTGAGGTAGATCACAACTCATTTGCAACCTAGGGAGTTGTTTAGAGGCATTGAATAAATTATCCATAGTCACATAGCTAATACAGGTCAGAGACAAGATTTGAACACAGGTTCCAGTAGTTGGCTTCCTGACCCCCTAGGTCTATCATTACATGACTAGGATCATAAAGACAAAAATGAAATGATATCTGCCCTCAAGGGAGGTGGTGGGGAATCTATGTAAGCAAAAAAGAATTTGGCGAGAGAGGGAGAACACTAACATCTGAGGGGATTCTTCAGTTGAGGCTTGAATAGAAAAGAATATATGACAACTTGAAGGTGAAGAGAGAGGGCATTCTGAGCATGGGAAACCCTGTGTGAGGGCCTTGAGATGGGAACTGCAATATCAATATTGGGAAGAGCTCATAGGCCAATTTGGCCTAGAATGTGTGAAGAGGAATAATATAAAATTAGGCTAGAGAGTTATGTTGGAACAAGACTGAGAAGGTATTTTTAAATGCCAGGATTAGGAGTTTATATTTTATCTCAAACCCCCTGTTTGAGCAGGAGAGCAACATGGTCAGACTTGTACCTTAAGATGATTTTGGCAGCTGCATAGAGAGGAGAGAGACTAGAGGCAGGGGAACTAGTCAGGTTATCACAACGGTCCAGGTGAGAAATGCCAAGACTCTGAACTAGCTTTGTCTAAGTGGAAAGCATGGCATGGTTTTAAGACACTATTGAGGTTGAATGGACAAGACTTGGAAACTGATTGCATCTGAAGGGTGAGAGAAAAGAGTCAAAGATGATTCTGAGTTTGAAAACTTGGGTGCTTGGAAGGATGACTTAACAGAAAGAAGGAAGCTAGGAGGAAGGGCAGGGCTAGGGGAGAAGTTAATGATTTCTATTTTAGAAAATCTGAATTTGAGATGTTGGTGAGACTTGCAGTTGGTACTCTTGGAAATCAGGAGAGAGGGAGTTATAGATCTGGGAATTATCTGCCTTAAAGATGACACTGGAACTCGGAAGACCTTCTAATATCATCCAAGAAGAAAGTGTAAAGAGAGAAGAGAAAGTCACCATTTTTAGGGGGCAGGAAAATGGCTATGGAATCAGCAAAGGAGACTGAGGAGTGGTCAAACAGGTTACACCCTATGTGGTTTTTAGCAAATTTTACCCTGTTCCTGTGTGACTTTTTGCTTCATTTTCTTAACATGTAACATAGGGACAATAAAAGCACCTCCCTAATAGGGTTATGGTGAGGTTCCAAGGAGCTTTGAAAACTTTAAGGTAATCTACAAAGGTCAGCTATTGTCATCATTGTCTTGTTTGAATTTTCTCTGAGTTTCAGGTTCTTTTTTCTATAAATTTGATGATGTTTAAATTCTTTCAACTCTAAATTGATATTATTAACATTAACTATATTTTTTTGGTATTCTATTTTTTTTCCCAATTTTTAACCTTTAATTTTTACAATTTTTAGTTCTAAATTCTCTCCTACCCCGTTTTCCCCCTTCATTAAGAAGGCAAGCAATTTGATAGAGACTATACATGTGCATTCATGCAAAACATATTTCCATATTAGTTATGTTGTGAAAGAAAACACAGACCCACCCCCCAAGAAAAATAAAGTAAAAAACCCCCATATGCTTTGATCTGCATTCAGATTCCATCAGTTCTCCCTCCTGAGGCAGATAGGATTTTTTAAAATCATATATCCTTCAGAAATGCCTTAAATCTATGTATTGTTGAGAATAGCTATCACTCAAAATCGATCATCATCCAACATTGCTATTACTGTTCATAAAGTTCTCTTGGTTCTGCTCACTTTGTATCAGTTCATTC